>NC_080035.1:4155140-4498151 GCF_030020395.1 Manis pentadactyla
CTCCTTTTCCTTAAAAAGTAGGATGCAGCCTGAACCTCTCTGGGCACTTCTGCAGCGAGGAGCAGCAGTCCTGAGTGCCGTTCATGCGTTCGCGCCTTGCTCGGAATCATGGCACATGCCCACCTCACACAATGGGTGCCAAGGATACCAGCACTGCTCTTGCTCTCATCACGGATGACAGTTACACCCGAAATTCCAAGCGCCATGCTTTCTCCGAGGCATTTTGAATGTATTGTTTTCTATATCCTTCATATTCATTTTATCAAGGAAGGTCGGTTTTACTGTCCCTATGTTAAAATTGAGGGAATCACACGCCCAGTGAGGTTAAATCGTTTCCTGACGTGCCCTGGCGTCAAGGAAAAGAAGTGCGTGATGTGCGCCCAGCACTCTCTCCTGAAACCTGCGGTTTTAGCCTCTGCATGTACTTCCCTGCTATTACAAAAACCTTTTTACACTAGATACTGATCACAATATTCAGGCATGAAAGCATTTTCAACATGACTTTATGGCAGGGACACGGAAAAATCCAGAGTATACCCAGAGTCTAGTGGTCAAAAAATTATCTATACTAAATCTTTTCAGTCATTCCCCTCTTAAAAATGAATTCTGACGGTAGAACTTTTGCTGAGATGTCAAATGCACTCAGTAGGAACAGCAGTGGTACTAACTGTGTTTTTGCACCCTAAAACACTGAGAAGGAATCCGGCAAAACACTTTCTTGCTCACCAAAACGGGGCGCCTTTGATTAAATTTCAGCGGTTCGGTGAATTAACACTTTTTTCATCAAGGCAGAATTCTTAATCAGTTATGTTTTATTCACTTTGGGAAATCTACCTTTGTCAAAAATGGAACAGATTATTTTGGTGTCCGAAATTCACCTGACAAATGTCATTGTTGACATTTTTTCTTTTGGCATTTATAAAGAATAATTTCTATGGGTGTTTCATGTAACGGGATCTCTTCTGACTCCAGGATTTCATAGAATGAGAAATGGATTGTTAGGGCAATCTGAAGCTTTTACGAAAACTTTAATTCACTGAAGAGTCAAAACAATTGTGGGTTACTTAAAGAAAGAAAAGTGTCCTCAATCACCTTTTCCGTAGAGCAGGGAAAGAAATTCACATAACTCAATTCCTATTCTCCTCTGTAATTCATAAGTTTTGCATCAAAAGCGGTTTATTCGTTTTCTCTTCATTTCTAAGTCTTACAGAGTAATTATTTAGTTAAAATAATCTTTGTTAAGATCTAAAAGAAACAGATAAATTAGAAAATGATGAATAAGGGAGAGACACGGTGACAGAGTTAGCCTTAGAAACCATTATAATCCTCCTTTGTACAGTTAACAATTTAAATCTTTTGCGGTAACACATTCATTTCTAAGAACACTATAGGGAGATGGAGGAAAAGTTTTTTTCTAGAATCACATACACCAGCATAAAACTTCTGTATTATAGGACAAATCCTGCTTAGGGCATACATAGGTAATCATCGAGATCTGGTATCTCTCTGGGAGAAACTCAAAACGAATTCACTGCGACATGACCTTATTTATAGTCCCAAGAAGTATGTCGATCCATAGGAAAAAAGTCCTAGCAAAATAAACCTTGTAAAACAATTTTTATATTAAATTACACTTCTTTCTTGGGAGAGAATGCCTTTGGTGGGAAGGTTAAGAAAAATGTTTAAATATCTCCTTTTCCTTAAAAAGTAGGATGCAGCCTGAACCTCTCTGGGCACTTCTGCTGCGAGGAGCAGCAGTCCTGAGTGCCGTTCATGCGTTCGCGCCTTGCTCGGAATCATGGCACATGCCCACCTCACACAATGGGTGCCAAGGATACCAGCACTGCTCTTGCTCTCATCACGGATGACAGTTACACCCGACATTCCAAGCGCCATGCTTTCTCCGAGGCATTTTTAATGTATTGTTTACTATATCCTTCATATTCATTATATCAAGGAAGGTCGGTTTTACTGTCCCTATGTTAAAATTGAGGGAATCACACGCCCAGTGAGGTTAAATCGTTTCCTGACGTGCCCTGGCGTCAAGGAAAAGAAGTGCATAATGTGCACCCAGCACTCTCTCTTGAAACCTGCGGTTTTAGCCACTGCCTGTACTTCACTGCCTTTACAAAAACCTTTTTACACTTGATACTGATCACAATATTCAGGCATGAAAGCATTTTCAACATGACTTTATGGCAGGGACACGGAAAAATCCAGAGTACACCCAGAGTCTAGTTGTCAAAAAATTATCTATACTAAATCTTTTCAGTCATTCCCCTCTTTCTGTCATTCTGATGGTAGAACTTTTGCTGAGATGTCAAATGCACTCAGTAGGAACAGCAGTGGTACTAACTGTGTTTTTGCACCCTAAAACACAGAGAAGGAATCCGGCAAAACACTTTCTTGCTCACCACCACGGGGCGCCTTTGATTAAATTTCAGCGGTTCGGTGAATTAACACTTTTTTCATCAAGGCAGAATTCTTAATCAGTTATGTTTTATTCACTTTGGGAAATCTACCTTTGTCAAAAAAGGGACAGATTATTTTGGTGTCCGAAATTCACCTGACAAATGTCATTGTTGACATTTTTTCTTTTGGCATTTATAAAGAATAATTTCTATGGGTGTTTCATGTATCGGGATCTCTTCTGACTCCAGGATTTCATAGAATGAGAAATGGATTGTTAGGGCAATCTGAAGCTTTTACGAAAACTTTAATTCACTGAAGAGTCAAAATAATTGTGGGTTACTTAAAGAAAGAAAAGTGTCCTCAATCACCTTTTCCGTTGAGCAAGGAAACAAATTCACATAACTTAATTCCTATTCTCCTTTGTCATTCATAAATTTTGCATCAAAAGCGGTTTATTCGTTTTCTCTTCATTTCTAAGTCTTACAGAGTAATTATTTAGTTAAAATAATCTTTGTTAAGATCTAAAAGAAACAGATAAATTAGAAAATGATGAATAAGGGAGAGACACGGTGACAGAGTTAGCCTTAGAAACCATTATAATCCTCCTTTGTACAGTTAACAATTTAAATCTTTTGCGGTAACACATTCATTTCTAAGAACACTATAGGGAGATGGAGGAAAAGTTTTTTTCTAGAATCACATACACCAGCATAAAACTTCTGTATTATAGGACAAATCCTGCTTAGGGCATACATAGGTAATCATCGAGATCTGGTATCTCTCTGGGAGAAACTCAAAACGAATTCACTGCGACATGACCTTATTTATAGTCCCAAGAAGTATGTCGATCCATAGGAAAAACGTCCTAGCAAAATAAACCTTGTAAAACAATTTTTATATTAAATTACACTTCTTTCTTGGGAGAGAATGCCTTTGGTGGGAAGGTTAAGAAAAATGTTTAAATATCTCCTTTTCCTCAAAAAGTAGGATGCAGCCTGAACCTCTCTGGGCACTTCTGCAGCGAGGAGCAGCAGTTCTGAGTGCCGTTCATGCGTTCGCGCCTTGCTCGGAATCATGGCACATGCCCACCTCACACTATGGGTGCCAAGGATACCAGCACTGCTCTTGCTCTCATCACGGATGACAGTTACACCCGACATTCCAAGCGCCATGCTTTCTCCGAGGCATTTTGAATGTATTGTTTTCTATATCCTTCATATTCATTTTATCAAGGAAGGTCGGTTTTACTGTCCCTATGTTAAAATTGAGGGAATCACACGCCCAGTGAGGTTAAATCGTTTCCTGACGTGCCCTGGCGTCAAGGAAAAGAAGTGCGTGATGTGCGCCCAGCACTCTCTCCTGAAACCTGCGGTTTTAGCCACTGCATGTACTTCCCTGCTATTACAAAAACCTTTTTACACTTGATACTGATCACAATATTCAGGCATGAAAGCATTTTCAACATGACGTTATGGCAGGGACACGGAAAAATCCAGAGTATACCCAGGGTCTAGTTGTCAAAAAATTATCTATACTAAATCTTTTCAGTCATTCCCCTCATAAAAATGAATTCTGACGGTAGAACTTTTGCTGAGATGTCAAATGCACTCAGTAGGAACAGCAGTGGTACTAACTGTGTTTTTGCACCCTAAAACACTGAGAAGGAATCCGGCAAAACACTTTCTTGCTCACCAAAACGGGGCGCCTTTGATTAAATTTCAGCGGTTCGGTGAATTAACACTTTTTTCATCAAGGCAGAATTCTTAATCCGTTATGTTTTATTCACTTTGGGAAATCTACCTTTGTCAAAAATGGAACAGATTATTTTGGTGTCCGAAATTCACCTGACAAATGTCATTGTTGACATTTTTTCTTTTGGCATTTATAAAGAATAATTTCTATGGGTGTTTCATGTAACGGGATCTCTTCTGACTCCAGGATTTCATAGAATGAGAAATGGATTGTTAGGGCAATCTGAAGCTTTTACGAAAACTTTAATTCACTGAAGAGTCAAAACAATTGTGGGTTACTTAAAGAAAGAAAAGTGTCCTCAATCACCTTTTCCGTAGAGCAGGGAAAGAAATTCACACAACTCAATTCCTATTCTCCTCTGTAATTCATAAGTTTTGCATCAAAAGCGGTTTATTCGTTTTCTCTTCATTTCTAAGTCTTACAGAGTAATTATTTAGTTAAAATAAAATTTGTTAAGATTTAAAAGAAACAGATAAATTAGAAAATGATGAATAAGGGAGAGACACGGTGACAGATTTAGCCTTAGAAACCATTATAATCCTCCTTTGTACAGTTAACAGTTTAAATCTTTTGCGGTAACACATTCATTTCTAAGAACACTATAGGGAGATGGAGGAAAAGTTTTTTTCTAGAATCACATACACCAGCATAAAACTTCTGTATTATAGGACAAATCCTGCTTAGTGCATACATAGGTAATCATCGAGATCTGGTATCTCTCTGGAAGAAACTCAAAACGAATTCACTGCGACATGACCTTATTTATAGTCCCAAGAAGTATGTCGATCCATAGGATAAACGTCCTAGCAAAATAAACCTTGTAAAACAATTTTTATATTAAATTACACTTCTTTCTTAGGAGAGAATGCCTTTGGTGGGAAGGTTAAGAAAAATGTTTAAATATCTCCTTTTCCTCAAAAAGTAGGATGCAGCCTGAACGTCTCTGGGCACTTCTGCAGCGAGGAGCAGCATTCCTGAGTGCCGTTCATGCGTTCGCGCCTTGCTCGGAATCATGGCACATGCCCACCTCACACAATGGGTGCCAAGGATACCAGCACTGCTCTTGCTCTCATCACGGATGACATTTACACCCGAAATTCCAAGCGCCATGCTTTCTCCGAGGCATTTTGAATGTATTGTTTTCTATATCCTTCATATTCATTTTATCAAGGAAGGTCGGTTTTACTGTCCCTATGTTAAAATTGAGGGAATCACACGCCCAGTGAGGTTAAATCGTTTCCTGACGTGCCCTGGCGTCAAGGAAAAGAAGTGCGTGATGTGCGCCCAGCACTCTCTCCTGAAACCTGCGGTTTTAGCCTCTGCATGTACTTCCCTGCTATTACAAAAACCTTTTTACACTAGATACTGATCACAATATTCAGGCATGAAAGCATTTTCAACATGACTTTATGGCAGGGACACGGAAAAATCCAGAGTATACCCAGAGTCTAGTGGTCAAAAAATTATCTATACTAAATCTTTTCAGTCATTCCCCTCTTAAAAATGAATTCTGACGGTAGAACTTTTGCTGAGATGTCAAATGCACTCAGTAGGAACAGCAGTGGTACTAACTGTGTTTTTGCACCCTAAAACACTGAGAAGGAATCCGGCAAAACACTTTCTTGCTCACCAAAACGGGGCGCCTTTGATTAAATTTCAGCGGTTCGGTGAATTAACACTTTTTTCATCAAGGCAGAATTCTTAATCAGTTATGTTTTATTCACTTTGGGAAATCTACCTTTGTCAAAAATGGAACAGATTATTTTGGTGTCCGAAATTCACCTGACAAATGTCATTGTTGACATTTTTTCTTTTGGCATTTATAAAGAATAATTTCTATGGGTGTTTCATGTAACGGGATCTCTTCTGACTCCAGGATTTCATAGAATGAGAAATGGATTGTTAGGGCAATCTGAAGCTTTTACGAAAACTTTAATTCACTGAAGAGTCAAAACAATTGTGGGTTACTTAAAGAAAGAAAAGTGTCCTCAATCACCTTTTCCGTAGAGCAGGGAAAGAAATTCACACAACTCAATTCCTATTCTCCTCTGTAATTCATAAGTTTTGCATCAAAAGCGGTTTATTCGTTTTCTCTTCATTTCTAAGTCTTACAGAGTAATTATTTAGTTAAAATAATCTTTGTTAAGATCTAAAAGAAACAGATAAATTAGAAAATGATGAATAAGGGAGAGACACGGTGACAGAGTTAGCCTTAGAAACCATTATAATCCTCCTTTGTACAGTTAACAATTTAAATCTTTTGCGGTAACACATTCATTTCTAAGAACACTATAGGGAGATGGAGGAAAAGTTTTTTTCTAGAATCACATACACCAGCATAAAACTTCTGTATTATAGGACAAATCCTGCTTAGGGCATACATAGGTAATCATCGAGATCTGGTATCTCTCTGGGAGAAACTCAAAACGAATTCACTGCGACATGACCTTATTTATAGTCCCAAGAAGTATGTCGATCCATAGGAAAAAAGTCCTAGCAAAATAAACCTTGTAAAACAATTTTTATATTAAATTACACTTCTTTCTTGGGAGAGAATGCCTTTGGTGGGAAGGTTAAGAAAAATGTTTAAATATCTCCTTTTCCTTAAAAAGTAGGATGCAGCCTGAACCTCTCTGGGCACTTCTGCTGCGAGGAGCAGCAGTCCTGAGTGCCGTTCATGCGTTCGCGCCTTGCTCGGAATCATGGCACATGCCCACCTCACACAATGGGTGCCAAGGATACCAGCACTGCTCTTGCTCTCATCACGGATGACAGTTACACCCGACATTCCAAGCGCCATGCTTTCTCCGAGGCATTTTTAATGTATTGTTTACTATATCCTTCATATTCATTATATCAAGGAAGGTCGGTTTTACTGTCCCTATGTTAAAATTGAGGGAATCACACGCCCAGTGAGGTTAAATCGTTTCCTGACGTGCCCTGGCGTCAAGGAAAAGAAGTGCATAATGTGCACCCAGCACTCTCTCTTGAAACCTGCGGTTTTAGCCACTGCCTGTACTTCACTGCCTTTACAAAAACCTTTTTACACTTGATACTGATCACAATATTCAGGCATGAAAGCATTTTCAACATGACTTTATGGCAGGGACACGGAAAAATCCAGAGTACACCCAGAGTCTAGTTGTCAAAAAATTATCTATACTAAATCTTTTCAGTCATTCCCCTCTTTCTGTCATTCTGATGGTAGAACTTTTGCTGAGATGTCAAATGCACTCAGTAGGAACAGCAGTGGTACTAACTGTGTTTTTGCACCCTAAAACACAGAGAAGGAATCCGGCAAAACACTTTCTTGCTCACCACCACGGGGCGCCTTTGATTAAATTTCAGCGGTTCGGTGAATTAACACTTTTTTCATCAAGGCAGAATTCTTAATCAGTTATGTTTTATTCACTTTGGGAAATCTACCTTTGTCAAAAAAGGGACAGATTATTTTGGTGTCCGAAATTCACCTGACAAATGTCATTGTTGACATTTTTTCTTTTGGCATTTATAAAGAATAATTTCTATGGGTGTTTCATGTATCGGGATCTCTTCTGACTCCAGGATTTCATAGAATGAGAAATGGATTGTTAGGGCAATCTGAAGCTTTTACGAAAACTTTAATTCACTGAAGAGTCAAAATAATTGTGGGTTACTTAAAGAAAGAAAAGTGTCCTCAATCACCTTTTCCGTTGAGCAAGGAAACAAATTCACATAACTTAATTCCTATTCTCCTTTGTCATTCATAAATTTTGCATCAAAAGCGGTTTATTCGTTTTCTCTTCATTTCTAAGTCTTACAGAGTAATTATTTAGTTAAAATAATCTTTGTTAAGATCTAAAAGAAACAGATAAATTAGAAAATGATGAATAAGGGAGAGACACGGTGACAGAGTTAGCCTTAGAAACCATTATAATCCTCCTTTGTACAGTTAACAATTTAAATCTTTTGCGGTAACACATTCATTTCTAAGAACACTATAGGGAGATGGAGGAAAAGTTTTTTTCTAGAATCACATACACCAGCATAAAACTTCTGTATTATAGGACAAATCCTGCTTAGGGCATACATAGGTAATCATCGAGATCTGGTATCTCTCTGGGAGAAACTCAAAACGAATTCACTGCGACATGACCTTATTTATAGTCCCAAGAAGTATGTCGATCCATAGGAAAAACGTCCTAGCAAAATAAACCTTGTAAAACAATTTTTATATTAAATTACACTTCTTTCTTGGGAGAGAATGCCTTTGGTGGGAAGGTTAAGAAAAATGTTTAAATATCTCCTTTTCCTCAAAAAGTAGGATGCAGCCTGAACCTCTCTGGGCACTTCTGCAGCGAGGAGCAGCAGTTCTGAGTGCCGTTCATGCGTTCGCGCCTTGCTCGGAATCATGGCACATGCCCACCTCACACTATGGGTGCCAAGGATACCAGCACTGCTCTTGCTCTCATCACGGATGACAGTTACACCCGACATTCCAAGCGCCATGCTTTCTCCGAGGCATTTTGAATGTATTGTTTTCTATATCCTTCATATTCATTTTATCAAGGAAGGTCGGTTTTACTGTCCCTATGTTAAAATTGAGGGAATCACACGCCCAGTGAGGTTAAATCGTTTCCTGACGTGCCCTGGCGTCAAGGAAAAGAAGTGCGTGATGTGCGCCCAGCACTCTCTCCTGAAACCTGCGGTTTTAGCCACTGCATGTACTTCCCTGCTATTACAAAAACCTTTTTACACTTGATACTGATCACAATATTCAGGCATGAAAGCATTTTCAACATGACGTTATGGCAGGGACACGGAAAAATCCAGAGTATACCCAGGGTCTAGTTGTCAAAAAATTATCTATACTAAATCTTTTCAGTCATTCCCCTCATAAAAATGAATTCTGACGGTAGAACTTTTGCTGAGATGTCAAATGCACTCAGTAGGAACAGCAGTGGTACTAACTGTGTTTTTGCACCCTAAAACACTGAGAAGGAATCCGGCAAAACACTTTCTTGCTCACCAAAACGGGGCGCCTTTGATTAAATTTCAGCGGTTCAGTGAATTAACACTTTTTTCATCAAGGCAGAATTCTTAATCCGTTATGTTTTATTCACTTTGGGAAATCTACCTTTGTCAAAAATGGAACAGATTATTTTGGTGTCCGAAATTCACCTGACAAATGTCATTGTTGACATTTTTTCTTTTGGCATTTATAAAGAATAATTTCTATGGG
The DNA here is from genome assembly GCF_030020395.1 of Manis pentadactyla. Taxonomy (NCBI): domain Eukaryota; kingdom Metazoa; phylum Chordata; class Mammalia; order Pholidota; family Manidae; genus Manis; species Manis pentadactyla. The sequence continues at coordinate 4,164,526 of NC_080035.1, forward strand.
TGTTTCATGTAACGGGATCTCTTCTGACTCCAGGATTTCATAGAATGAGAAATGGATTGTTAGGGCAATCTGAAGCTTTTACGAAAACTTTAATTCACTGAAGAGTCAAAACAATTGTGGGTTACTTAAAGAAAGAAAAGTGTCCTCAATCACCTTTTCCGTAGAGCAGGGAAAGAAATTCACACAACTCAATTCCTATTCTCCTCTGTAATTCATAAGTTTTGCATCAAAAGCGGTTTATTCGTTTTCTCTTCATTTCTAAGTCTTACAGAGTAATTATTTAGTTAAAATAAAATTTGTTAAGATTTAAAAGAAACAGATAAATTAGAAAATGATGAATAAGGGAGAGACACGGTGACAGATTTAGCCTTAGAAACCATTATAATCCTCCTTTGTACAGTTAACAGTTTAAATCTTTTGCGGTAACACATTCATTTCTAAGAACACTATAGGGAGATGGAGGAAAAGTTTTTTTCTAGAATCACATACACCAGCATAAAACTTCTGTATTATAGGACAAATCCTGCTTAGTGCATACATAGGTAATCATCGAGATCTGGTATCTCTCTGGAAGAAACTCAAAACGAATTCACTGCGACATGACCTTATTTATAGTCCCAAGAAGTATGTCGATCCATAGGATAAACGTCCTAGCAAAATAAACCTTGTAAAACAATTTTTATATTAAATTACACTTCTTTCTTAGGAGAGAATGCCTTTGGTGGGAAGGTTAAGAAAAATGTTTAAATATCTCCTTTTCCTCAAAAAGTAGGATGCAGCCTGAACGTCTCTGGGCACTTCTGCAGCGAGGAGCAGCATTCCTGAGTGCCGTTCATGCGTTCGCGCCTTGCTCGGAATCATGGCACATGCCCACCTCACACAATGGGTGCCAAGGATACCAGCACTGCTCTTGCTCTCATCACGGATGACATTTACACCCGAAATTCCAAGCGCCATGCTTTCTCCGAGGCATTTTGAATGTATTGTTTTCTATATCCTTCATATTCATTTTATCAAGGAAGGTCGGTTTTACTGTCCCTATGTTAAAATTGAGGGAATCACACGCCCAGTGAGGTTAAATCGTTTCCTGACGTGCCCTGGCGTCAAGGAAAAGAAGTGCGTGATGTGCGCCCAGCACTCTCTCCTGAAACCTGCGGTTTTAGCCTCTGCATGTACTTCCCTGCTATTACAAAAACCTTTTTACACTAGATACTGATCACAATATTCAGGCATGAAAGCATTTTCAACATGACTTTATGGCAGGGACACGGAAAAATCCAGAGTATACCCAGAGTCTAGTGGTCAAAAAATTATCTATACTAAATCTTTTCAGTCATTCCCCTCTTAAAAATGAATTCTGACGGTAGAACTTTTGCTGAGATGTCAAATGCACTCAGTAGGAACAGCAGTGGTACTAACTGTGTTTTTGCACCCTAAAACACTGAGAAGGAATCCGGCAAAACACTTTCTTGCTCACCAAAACGGGGCGCCTTTGATTAAATTTCAGCGGTTCGGTGAATTAACACTTTTTTCATCAAGGCAGAATTCTTAATCAGTTATGTTTTATTCACTTTGGGAAATCTACCTTTGTCAAAAATGGAACAGATTATTTTGGTGTCCGAAATTCACCTGACAAATGTCATTGTTGACATTTTTTCTTTTGGCATTTATAAAGAATAATTTCTATGGGTGTTTCATGTAACGGGATCTCTTCTGACTCCAGGATTTCATAGAATGAGAAATGGATTGTTAGGGCAATCTGAAGCTTTTACGAAAACTTTAATTCACTGAAGAGTCAAAACAATTGTGGGTTACTTAAAGAAAGAAAAGTGTCCTCAATCACCTTTTCCGTAGAGCAGGGAAAGAAATTCACACAACTCAATTCCTATTCTCCTCTGTAATTCATAAGTTTTGCATCAAAAGCGGTTTATTCGTTTTCTCTTCATTTCTAAGTCTTACAGAGTAATTATTTAGTTAAAATAATCTTTGTTAAGATCTAAAAGAAACAGATAAATTAGAAAATGATGAATAAGGGAGAGACACGGTGACAGAGTTAGCCTTAGAAACCATTATAATCCTCCTTTGTACAGTTAACAATTTAAATCTTTTGCGGTAACACATTCATTTCTAAGAACACTATAGGGAGATGGAGGAAAAGTTTTTTTCTAGAATCACATACACCAGCATAAAACTTCTGTATTATAGGACAAATCCTGCTTAGGGCATACATAGGTAATCATCGAGATCTGGTATCTCTCTGGGAGAAACTCAAAACGAATTCACTGCGACATGACCTTATTTATAGTCCCAAGAAGTATGTCGATCCATAGGAAAAAAGTCCTAGCAAAATAAACCTTGTAAAACAATTTTTATATTAAATTACACTTCTTTCTTGGGAGAGAATGCCTTTGGTGGGAAGGTTAAGAAAAATGTTTAAATATCTCCTTTTCCTTAAAAAGTAGGATGCAGCCTGAACCTCTCTGGGCACTTCTGCTGCGAGGAGCAGCAGTCCTGAGTGCCGTTCATGCGTTCGCGCCTTGCTCGGAATCATGGCACATGCCCACCTCACACAATGGGTGCCAAGGATACCAGCACTGCTCTTGCTCTCATCACGGATGACAGTTACACCCGACATTCCAAGCGCCATGCTTTCTCCGAGGCATTTTTAATGTATTGTTTACTATATCCTTCATATTCATTATATCAAGGAAGGTCGGTTTTACTGTCCCTATGTTAAAATTGAGGGAATCACACGCCCAGTGAGGTTAAATCGTTTCCTGACGTGCCCTGGCGTCAAGGAAAAGAAGTGCATAATGTGCACCCAGCACTCTCTCTTGAAACCTGCGGTTTTAGCCACTGCCTGTACTTCACTGCCTTTACAAAAACCTTTTTACACTTGATACTGATCACAATATTCAGGCATGAAAGCATTTTCAACATGACTTTATGGCAGGGACACGGAAAAATCCAGAGTACACCCAGAGTCTAGTTGTCAAAAAATTATCTATACTAAATCTTTTCAGTCATTCCCCTCTTTCTGTCATTCTGATGGTAGAACTTTTGCTGAGATGTCAAATGCACTCAGTAGGAACAGCAGTGGTACTAACTGTGTTTTTGCACCCTAAAACACAGAGAAGGAATCCGGCAAAACACTTTCTTGCTCACCACCACGGGGCGCCTTTGATTAAATTTCAGCGGTTCGGTGAATTAACACTTTTTTCATCAAGGCAGAATTCTTAATCAGTTATGTTTTATTCACTTTGGGAAATCTACCTTTGTCAAAAAAGGGACAGATTATTTTTGTGTCCGAAATTCACCTGACAAATGTCATTGTTGACATTTTTTCTTTTGGCATTTATAAAGAATAATTTCTATGGGTGTTTCATGTAACGGGATCTCTTCTGACTCCAGGATTTCATAGAATGAGAAATGGATTGTTAGGGCAATCTGAAGCTTTTACGAAAACTTTAATTCACTGAAGAGTCAAAACAATTGTGGGTTACTTAAAGAAATAAAAGTGTCCTCAATCACCTTTTCCGTAGAGCAGGGAAAGAAATTCACATAACTCAATTCCTATTCTCCTCTGTAATTCATAAGTTTTGCATCAAAAGCGGTTTATTCGTTTTCTCTTCATTTCTAAGTCTTACAGAGTAATTATTTAGTTAAAATAATCTTTGTTAAGATCTAAAAGAAACAGATAAATTAGAAAATGATGAATAAGGGAGAGACACGGTGACAGAGTTAGCCTTAGAAACCATTATAATCCTCCTTTGTACAGTTAACAATTTAAATCTTTTGCGGTAACACATTCATTTCTAAGAACACTATAGGGAGATGGAGGAAAAGTTTTTTTCTAGAATCACATACACCAGCATAAAACTTCTGTATTATAGGACAAATCCTGCTTAGGGCATACATAGGTAATCATCGAGATCTGGTATCTCTCTGGGAGAAACTCAAAACGAATTCACTGCGACATGACCTTATTTATAGTCCCAAGAAGTATGTCGATCCATAGGAAAAACGTCCTAGCAAAATAAACCTTGTAAAACAATTTTTATATTAAATTACACTTCTTTCTTGGGAGAGAATGCCTTTGGTGGGAAGGTTAAGAAAAATGTTTAAATATCTCCTTTTCCTCAAAAAGTAGGATGCAGCCGGAACCTCTCTGGGCACTTCTGCAGCGAGGAGCAGCAGTTCTGAGTGCCGTTCATGCGTTCGCGCCTTGCTCGGAATCATGGCACATGCCCACCTCACACTATGGGTGCCAAGGATACCAGCACTGCTCTTGCTCTCATCACGGATGACAGTTACACCCGACATTCCAAGCGCCATGCTTTCTCCGAGGCATTTTGAATGTATTGTTTTCTATATCCTTCATATTCATTTTATCAAGGAAGGTCGGTTTTACTGTCCCTATGTTAAAATTGAGGGAATCACACGCCCAGTGAGGTTAAATCGTTTCCTGACGTGCCCTGGCGTCAAGGAAAAGAAGTGCGTGATGTGCGCCCAGCACTCTCTCCTGAAACCTGCGGTTTTAGCCACTGCATGTACTTCCCTGCTATTACAAAAACCTTTTTACACTTGATACTGATCACAATATTCAGGCATGAAAGCATTTTCAACATGACGTTATGGCAGGGACACGGAAAAATCCAGAGTATACCCAGGGTCTAGTTGTCAAAAAATTATCTATACTAAATCTTTTCAGTCATTCCCCTCATAAAAATGAATTCTGACGGTAGAACTTTTGCTGAGATGTCAAATGCACTCAGTAGGAACAGCAGTGGTACTAACTGTGTTTTTGCACCCTAAAACACTGAGAAGGAATCCGGCAAAACACTTTCTTGCTCACCAAAACGGGGCGCCTTTGATTAAATTTCAGCGGTTCGGTGAATTAACACTTTTTTCATCAAGGCAGAATTCTTAATCCGTTATGTTTTATTCACTTTGGGAAATCTACCTTTGTCAAAAATGGAACAGATTATTTTGGTGTCCGAAATTCACCTGACAAATGTCATTGTTGACATTTTTTCTTTTGGCATTTATAAAGAATAATTTCTATGGGTGTTTCATGTAACGGGATCTCTTCTGACTCCAGGATTTCATAGAATGAGAAATGGATTGTTAGGGCAATCTGAAGCTTTTACGAAAACTTTAATTCACTGAAGAGTCAAAACAATTGTGGGTTACTTAAAGAAAGAAAAGTGTCCTCAATCACCTTTTCCGTAGAGCAAGGAAAGAAATTCACATAACTCAATTCCTATTCTCCTTTGTCATTCATAAATTTTGCATCAAAAGCGGTTTATTCGTTTTCTCTTCATTTCTAAGTCTTACAGAGTAATTATTTAGTTAAAATAAAATTTGTTAAGATTTAAAAGAAACAGATAAATTAGAAAATGATGAATAAGGGAGAGACACGGTGACAGATTTAGCCTTAGAAACCATTATAATCCTCCTTTGTACAGTTAACAGTTTAAATCTTTTGCGGTAACACATTCATTTCTAAGAACACTATAGGGAGATGGAGGAAAAGTTTTTTTCTAGAATCACATACACCAGCATAAAACTTCTGTATTATAGGACAAATCCTGCTTAGTGCATACATAGGTAATCATCGAGATCTGGTATCTCTCTGGAAGAAACTCAAAACGAATTCACTGCGACATGACCTTATTTATAGTCCCAAGAAGTATGTCGATCCATAGGATAAACGTCCTAGCTAAATAAACCTTGTAAAACAATTTTTATATTAAATTACACTTCTTTCTTAGGAGAGAATGCCTTTGGTGGGAAGGTTAAGAAAAATGTTTAAATATCTCCTTTTCCTCAAAAAGTAGGATGCAGCCTGAACGTCTCTGGGCACTTCTGCAGCGAGGAGCAGCATTCCTGAGTGCCGTTCATGCGTTCGCGCCTTGCTCGGAATCATGGCACATGCCCACCTCACACAATGGGTGCCAAGGATACCAGCACTGCTCTTGCTCTCATCACGGATGACATTTACACCCGAAATTCCAAGCGCCATGCTTTCTCCGAGGCATTTTGAATGTATTGTTTTCTATATCCTTCATATTCATTTTATCAAGGAAGGTCGGTTTTACTGTCCCTATGTTAAAATTGAGGGAATCACACGCCCAGTGAGGTTAAATCGTTTCCTGACGTGCCCTGGCGTCAAGGAAAAGAAGTGCGTGATGTGCGCCCAGCACTCTCTCCTGAAACCTGCGGTTTTAGCCTCTGCATGTACTTCCCTGCTATTACAAAAACCTTTTTACACTAGATACTGATCACAATATTCAGGCATGAAAGCATTTTCAACATGACTTTATGGCAGGGACACGGAAAAATCCAGAGTATACCCAGAGTCTAGTGGTCAAAAAATTATCTATACTAAATCTTTTCAGTCATTCCCCTCTTAAAAATGAATTCTGACGGTAGAACTTTTGCTGAGATGTCAAATGCACTCAGTAGGAACAGCAGTGGTACTAACTGTGTTTTTGCACCCTAAAACACTGAGAAGGAATCCGGCAAAACACTTTCTTGCTCACCAAAACGGGGCGCCTTTGATTAAATTTCAGCGGTTCGGTGAATTAACACTTTTTTCATCAAGGCAGAATTCTTAATCAGTTATGTTTTATTCACTTTGGGAAATCTACCTTTGTCAAAAATGGAACAGATTATTTTGGTGTCCGAAATTCACCTGACAAATGTCATTGTTGACATTTTTTCTTTTGGCATTTATAAAGAATAATTTCTATGGGTGTTTCATGTAACGGGATCTCTTCTGACTCCAGGATTTCATAGAATGAGAAATGGATTGTTAGGGCAATCTGAAGCTTTTACGAAAACTTTAATTCACTGAAGAGTCAAAACAATTGTGGGTTACTTAAAGAAAGAAAAGTGTCCTCAATCACCTTTTCCGTAGAGCAGGGAAAGAAATTCACACAACTCAATTCCTATTCTCCTCTGTAATTCATAAGTTTTGCATCAAAAGCGGTTTATTCGTTTTCTCTTCATTTCTAAGTCTTACAGAGTAATTATTTAGTTAAAATAATCTTTGTTAAGATCTAAAAGAAACAGATAAATTAGAAAATGATGAATAAGGGAGAGACACGGTGACAGAGTTAGCCTTAGAAACCATTATAATCCTCCTTTGTACAGTTAACAATTTAAATCTTTTGCGGTAACACATTCATTTCTAAGAACACTATAGGGAGATGGAGGAAAAGTTTTTTTCTAGAATCACATACACCAGCATAAAACTTCTGTATTATAGGACAAATCCTGCTTAGGGCATACATAGGTAATCATCGAGATCTGGTATCTCTCTGGGAGAAACTCAAAACGAATTCACTGCGACATGACCTTATTTATAGTCCCAAGAAGTATGTCGATCCATAGGAAAAAAGTCCTAGCAAAATAAACCTTGTAAAACAATTTTTATATTAAATTACACTTCTTTCTTGGGAGAGAATGCCTTTGGTGGGAAGGTTAAGAAAAATGTTTAAATATCTCCTTTTCCTTAAAAAGTAGGATGCAGCCTGAACCTCTCTGGGCACTTCTGCTGCGAGGAGCAGCAGTCCTGAGTGCCGTTCATGCGTTCGCGCCTTGCTCGGAATCATGGCACATGCCCACCTCACACAATGGGTGCCAAGGATACCAGCACTGCTCTTGCTCTCATCACGGATGACAGTTACACCCGACATTCCAAGCGCCATGCTTTCTCCGAGGCATTTTTAATGTATTGTTTACTATATCCTTCATATTCATTATATCAAGGAAGGTCGGTTTTACTGTCCCTATGTTAAAATTGAGGGAATCACACGCCCAGTGAGGTTAAATCGTTTCCTGACGTGCCCTGGCGTCAAGGAAAAGAAGTGCATAATGTGCACCCAGCACTCTCTCTTGAAACCTGCGGTTTTAGCCACTGCCTGTACTTCACTGCCTTTACAAAAACCTTTTTACACTTGATACTGATCACAATATTCAGGCATGAAAGCATTTTCAACATGACTTTATGGCAGGGACACGGAAAAATCCAGAGTACACCCAGAGTCTAGTTGTCAAAAAATTATCTATACTAAATCTTTTCAGTCATTCCCCTCTTTCTGTCATTCTGATGGTAGAACTTTTGCTGAGATGTCAAATGCACTCAGTAGGAACAGCAGTGGTACTAACTGTGTTTTTGCACCCTAAAACACAGAGAAGGAATCCGGCAAAACACTTTCTTGCTCACCACCACGGGGCGCCTTTGATTAAATTTCAGCGGTTCGGTGAATTAACACTTTTTTCATCAAGGCAGAATTCTTAATCAGTTATGTTTTATTCACTTTGGGAAATCTACCTTTGTCAAAAAAGGGACAGATTATTTTGGTGTCCGAAATTCACCTGACAAATGTCATTGTTGACATTTTTTCTTTTGGCATTTATAAAGAATAATTTCTATGGGTGTTTCATGTATCGGGATCTCTTCTGACTCCAGGATTTCATAGAATGAGAAATGGATTGTTAGGGCAATCTGAAGCTTTTACGAAAACTTTAATTCACTGAAGAGTCAAAATAATTGTGGGTTACTTAAAGAAAGAAAAGTGTCCTCAATCACCTTTTCCGTTGAGCAAGGAAACAAATTCACATAACTTAATTCCTATTCTCCTTTGTCATTCATAAATTTTGCATCAAAAGCGGTTTATTCGTTTTCTCTTCATTTCTAAGTCTTACAGAGTAATTATTTAGTTAAAATAATCTTTGTTAAGATCTAAAAGAAACAGATAAATTAGAAAATGATGAATAAGGGAGAGACACGGTGACAGAGTTAGCCTTAGAAACCATTATAATCCTCCTTTGTACAGTTAACAATTTAAATCTTTTGCGGTAACACATTCATTTCTAAGAACACTATAGGGAGATGGAGGAAAAGTTTTTTTCTAGAATCACATACACCAGCATAAAACTTCTGTATTATAGGACAAATCCTGCTTAGGGCATACATAGGTAATCATCGAGATCTGGTATCTCTCTGGGAGAAACTCAAAACGAATTCACTGCGACATGACCTTATTTATAGTCCCAAGAAGTATGTCGATCCATAGGAAAAACGTCCTAGCAAAATAAACCTTGTAAAACAATTTTTATATTAAATTACACTTCTTTCTTGGGAGAGAATGCCTTTGGTGGGAAGGTTAAGAAAAATGTTTAAATATCTCCTTTTCCTCAAAAAGTAGGATGCAGCCTGAACCTCTCTGGGCACTTCTGCAGCGAGGAGCAGCAGTTCTGAGTGCCGTTCATGCGTTCGCGCCTTGCTCGGAATCATGGCACATGCCCACCTCACACTATGGGTGCCAAGGATACCAGCACTGCTCTTGCTCTCATCACGGATGACAGTTACACCCGACATTCCAAGCGCCATGCTTTCTCCGAGGCATTTTGAATGTATTGTTTTCTATATCCTTCATATTCATTTTATCAAGGAAGGTCGGTTTTACTGTCCCTATGTTAAAATTGAGGGAATCACACGCCCAGTGAGGTTAAATCGTTTCCTGACGTGCCCTGGCGTCAAGGAAAAGAAGTGCGTGATGTGCGCCCAGCACTCTCTCCTGAAACCTGCGGTTTTAGCCACTGCATGTACTTCCCTGCTATTACAAAAACCTTTTTACACTTGATACTGATCACAATATTCAGGCATGAAAGCATTTTCAACATGACGTTATGGCAGGGACACGGAAAAATCCAGAGTATACCCAGGGTCTAGTTGTCAAAAAATTATCTATACTAAATCTTTTCAGTCATTCCCCTCATAAAAATGAATTCTGACGGTAGAACTTTTGCTGAGATGTCAAATGCACTCAGTAGGAACAGCAGTGGTACTAACTGTGTTTTTGCACCCTAAAACACTGAGAAGGAATCCGGCAAAACACTTTCTTGCTCACCAAAACGGGGCGCCTTTGATTAAATTTCAGCGGTTCAGTGAATTAACACTTTTTTCATCAAGGCAGAATTCTTAATCCGTTATGTTTTATTCACTTTGGGAAATCTACCTTTGTCAAAAATGGAACAGATTATTTTGGTGTCCGAAATTCACCTGACAAATGTCATTGTTGACATTTTTTCTTTTGGCATTTATAAAGAATAATTTCTATGGGTGTTTCATGTAACGGGATCTCTTCTGACTCCAGGATTTCATAGAATGAGAAATGGATTGTTAGGGCAATCTGAAGCTTTTACGAAAACTTTAATTCACTGAAGAGTCAAAACAATTGTGGGTTACTTAAAGAAAGAAAAGTGTCCTCAATCACCTTTTCCGTAGAGCAGGGAAAGAAATTCACACAACTCAATTCCTATTCTCCTCTGTAATTCATAAGTTTTGCATCAAAAGCGGTTTATTCGTTTTCTCTTCATTTCTAAGTCTTACAGAGTAATTATTTAGTTAAAATAAAATTTGTTAAGATTTAAAAGAAACAGATAAATTAGAAAATGATGAATAAGGGAGAGACACGGTGACAGATTTAGCCTTAGAAACCATTATAATCCTCCTTTGTACAGTTAACAGTTTAAATCTTTTGCGGTAACACATTCATTTCTAAGAACACTATAGGGAGATGGAGGAAAAGTTTTTTTCTAGAATCACATACACCAGCATAAAACTTCTGTATTATAGGACAAATCCTGCTTAGTGCATACATAGGTAATCATCGAGATCTGGTATCTCTCTGGAAGAAACTCAAAACGAATTCACTGCGACATGACCTTATTTATAGTCCCAAGAAGTATGTCGATCCATAGGATAAACGTCCTAGCAAAATAAACCTTGTAAAACAATTTTTATATTAAATTACACTTCTTTCTTAGGAGAGAATGCCTTTGGTGGGAAGGTTAAGAAAAATGTTTAAATATCTCCTTTTCCTCAAAAAGTAGGATGCAGCCTGAACGTCTCTGGGCACTTCTGCAGCGAGGAGCAGCATTCCTGAGTGCCGTTCATGCGTTCGCGCCTTGCTCGGAATCATGGCACATGCCCACCTCACACAATGGGTGCCAAGGATACCAGCACTGCTCTTGCTCTCATCACGGATGACATTTACACCCGAAATTCCAAGCGCCATGCTTTCTCCGAGGCATTTTGAATGTATTGTTTTCTATATCCTTCATATTCATTTTATCAAGGAAGGTCGGTTTTACTGTCCCTATGTTAAAATTGAGGGAATCACACGCCCAGTGAGGTTAAATCGTTTCCTGACGTGCCCTGGCGTCAAGGAAAAGAAGTGCGTGATGTGCGCCCAGCACTCTCTCCTGAAACCTGCGGTTTTAGCCTCTGCATGTACTTCCCTGCTATTACAAAAACCTTTTTACACTAGATACTGATCACAATATTCAGGCATGAAAGCATTTTCAACATGACTTTATGGCAGGGACACGGAAAAATCCAGAGTATACCCAGAGTCTAGTGGTCAAAAAATTATCTATACTAAATCTTTTCAGTCATTCCCCTCTTAAAAATGAATTCTGACGGTAGAACTTTTGCTGAGATGTCAAATGCACTCAGTAGGAACAGCAGTGGTACTAACTGTGTTTTTGCACCCTAAAACACTGAGAAGGAATCCGGCAAAACACTTTCTTGCTCACCAAAACGGGGCGCCTTTGATTAAATTTCAGCGGTTCGGTGAATTAACACTTTTTTCATCAAGGCAGAATTCTTAATCAGTTATGTTTTATTCACTTTGGGAAATCTACCTTTGTCAAAAATGGAACAGATTATTTTGGTGTCCGAAATTCACCTGACAAATGTCATTGTTGACATTTTTTCTTTTGGCATTTATAAAGAATAATTTCTATGGGTGTTTCATGTAACGGGATCTCTTCTGACTCCAGGATTTCATAGAATGAGAAATGGATTGTTAGGGCAATCTGAAGCTTTTACGAAAACTTTAATTCACTGAAGAGTCAAAACAATTGTGGGTTACTTAAAGAAAGAAAAGTGTCCTCAATCACCTTTTCCGTAGAGCAGGGAAAGAAATTCACACAACTCAATTCCTATTCTCCTCTGTAATTCATAAGTTTTGCATCAAAAGCGGTTTATTCGTTTTCTCTTCATTTCTAAGTCTTACAGAGTAATTATTTAGTTAAAATAATCTTTGTTAAGATCTAAAAGAAACAGATAAATTAGAAAATGATGAATAAGGGAGAGACACGGTGACAGAGTTAGCCTTAGAAACCATTATAATCCTCCTTTGTACAGTTAACAATTTAAATCTTTTGCGGTAACACATTCATTTCTAAGAACACTATAGGGAGATGGAGGAAAAGTTTTTTTCTAGAATCACATACACCAGCATAAAACTTCTGTATTATAGGACAAATCCTGCTTAGGGCATACATAGGTAATCATCGAGATCTGGTATCTCTCTGGGAGAAACTCAAAACGAATTCACTGCGACATGACCTTATTTATAGTCCCAAGAAGTATGTCGATCCATAGGAAAAAAGTCCTAGCAAAATAAACCTTGTAAAACAATTTTTATATTAAATTACACTTCTTTCTTGGGAGAGAATGCCTTTGGTGGGAAGGTTAAGAAAAATGTTTAAATATCTCCTTTTCCTTAAAAAGTAGGATGCAGCCTGAACCTCTCTGGGCACTTCTGCTGCGAGGAGCAGCAGTCCTGAGTGCCGTTCATGCGTTCGCGCCTTGCTCGGAATCATGGCACATGCCCACCTCACACAATGGGTGCCAAGGATACCAGCACTGCTCTTGCTCTCATCACGGATGACAGTTACACCCGACATTCCAAGCGCCATGCTTTCTCCGAGGCATTTTTAATGTATTGTTTACTATATCCTTCATATTCATTATATCAAGGAAGGTCGGTTTTACTGTCCCTATGTTAAAATTGAGGGAATCACACGCCCAGTGAGGTTAAATCGTTTCCTGACGTGCCCTGGCGTCAAGGAAAAGAAGTGCATAATGTGCACCCAGCACTCTCTCTTGAAACCTGCGGTTTTAGCCACTGCCTGTACTTCACTGCCTTTACAAAAACCTTTTTACACTTGATACTGATCACAATATTCAGGCATGAAAGCATTTTCAACATGACTTTATGGCAGGGACACGGAAAAATCCAGAGTACACCCAGAGTCTAGTTGTCAAAAAATTATCTATACTAAATCTTTTCAGTCATTCCCCTCTTTCTGTCATTCTGATGGTAGAACTTTTGCTGAGATGTCAAATGCACTCAGTAGGAACAGCAGTGGTACTAACTGTGTTTTTGCACCCTAAAACACAGAGAAGGAATCCGGCAAAACACTTTCTTGCTCACCACCACGGGGCGCCTTTGATTAAATTTCAGCGGTTCGGTGAATTAACACTTTTTTCATCAAGGCAGAATTCTTAATCAGTTATGTTTTATTCACTTTGGGAAATCTACCTTTGTCAAAAAAGGGACAGATTATTTTTGTGTCCGAAATTCACCTGACAAATGTCATTGTTGACATTTTTTCTTTTGGCATTTATAAAGAATAATTTCTATGGGTGTTTCATGTAACGGGATCTCTTCTGACTCCAGGATTTCATAGAATGAGAAATGGATTGTTAGGGCAATCTGAAGCTTTTACGAAAACTTTAATTCACTGAAGAGTCAAAACAATTGTGGGTTACTTAAAGAAATAAAAGTGTCCTCAATCACCTTTTCCGTAGAGCAGGGAAAGAAATTCACATAACTCAATTCCTATTCTCCTCTGTAATTCATAAGTTTTGCATCAAAAGCGGTTTATTCGTTTTCTCTTCATTTCTAAGTCTTACAGAGTAATTATTTAGTTAAAATAATCTTTGTTAAGATCTAAAAGAAACAGATAAATTAGAAAATGATGAATAAGGGAGAGACACGGTGACAGAGTTAGCCTTAGAAACCATTATAATCCTCCTTTGTACAGTTAACAATTTAAATCTTTTGCGGTAACACATTCATTTCTAAGAACACTATAGGGAGATGGAGGAAAAGTTTTTTTCTAGAATCACATACACCAGCATAAAACTTCTGTATTATAGGACAAATCCTGCTTAGGGCATACATAGGTAATCATCGAGATCTGGTATCTCTCTGGGAGAAACTCAAAACGAATTCACTGCGACATGACCTTATTTATAGTCCCAAGAAGTATGTCGATCCATAGGAAAAACGTCCTAGCAAAATAAACCTTGTAAAACAATTTTTATATTAAATTACACTTCTTTCTTGGGAGAGAATGCCTTTGGTGGGAAGGTTAAGAAAAATGTTTAAATATCTCCTTTTCCTCAAAAAGTAGGATGCAGCCGGAACCTCTCTGGGCACTTCTGCAGCGAGGAGCAGCAGTTCTGAGTGCCGTTCATGCGTTCGCGCCTTGCTCGGAATCATGGCACATGCCCACCTCACACTATGGGTGCCAAGGATACCAGCACTGCTCTTGCTCTCATCACGGATGACAGTTACACCCGACATTCCAAGCGCCATGCTTTCTCCGAGGCATTTTGAATGTATTGTTTTCTATATCCTTCATATTCATTTTATCAAGGAAGGTCGGTTTTACTGTCCCTATGTTAAAATTGAGGGAATCACACGCCCAGTGAGGTTAAATCGTTTCCTGACGTGCCCTGGCGTCAAGGAAAAGAAGTGCGTGATGTGCGCCCAGCACTCTCTCCTGAAACCTGCGGTTTTAGCCACTGCATGTACTTCCCTGCTATTACAAAAACCTTTTTACACTTGATACTGATCACAATATTCAGGCATGAAAGCATTTTCAACATGACGTTATGGCAGGGACACGGAAAAATCCAGAGTATACCCAGGGTCTAGTTGTCAAAAAATTATCTATACTAAATCTTTTCAGTCATTCCCCTCATAAAAATGAATTCTGACGGTAGAACTTTTGCTGAGATGTCAAATGCACTCAGTAGGAACAGCAGTGGTACTAACTGTGTTTTTGCACCCTAAAACACTGAGAAGGAATCCGGCAAAACACTTTCTTGCTCACCAAAACGGGGCGCCTTTGATTAAATTTCAGCGGTTCGGTGAATTAACACTTTTTTCATCAAGGCAGAATTCTTAATCCGTTATGTTTTATTCACTTTGGGAAATCTACCTTTGTCAAAAATGGAACAGATTATTTTGGTGTCCGAAATTCACCTGACAAATGTCATTGTTGACATTTTTTCTTTTGGCATTTATAAAGAATAATTTCTATGGGTGTTTCATGTAACGGGATCTCTTCTGACTCCAGGATTTCATAGAATGAGAAATGGATTGTTAGGGCAATCTGAAGCTTTTACGAAAACTTTAATTCACTGAAGAGTCAAAACAATTGTGGGTTACTTAAAGAAAGAAAAGTGTCCTCAATCACCTTTTCCGTAGAGCAAGGAAAGAAATTCACATAACTCAATTCCTATTCTCCTTTGTCATTCATAAATTTTGCATCAAAAGCGGTTTATTCGTTTTCTCTTCATTTCTAAGTCTTACAGAGTAATTATTTAGTTAAAATAAAATTTGTTAAGATTTAAAAGAAACAGATAAATTAG
Source organism: Manis pentadactyla (assembly GCF_030020395.1). Taxonomy (NCBI): domain Eukaryota; kingdom Metazoa; phylum Chordata; class Mammalia; order Pholidota; family Manidae; genus Manis; species Manis pentadactyla. The sequence continues at coordinate 4,180,058 of NC_080035.1, forward strand.
AAAATGATGAATAAGGGAGAGACACGGTGACAGATTTAGCCTTAGAAACCATTATAATCCTCCTTTGTACAGTTAACAGTTTAAATCTTTTGCGGTAACACATTCATTTCTAAGAACACTATAGGGAGATGGAGGAAAAGTTTTTTTCTAGAATCACATACACCAGCATAAAACTTCTGTATTATAGGACAAATCCTGCTTAGTGCATACATAGGTAATCATCGAGATCTGGTATCTCTCTGGAAGAAACTCAAAACGAATTCACTGCGACATGACCTTATTTATAGTCCCAAGAAGTATGTCGATCCATAGGATAAACGTCCTAGCTAAATAAACCTTGTAAAACAATTTTTATATTAAATTACACTTCTTTCTTAGGAGAGAATGCCTTTGGTGGGAAGGTTAAGAAAAATGTTTAAATATCTCCTTTTCCTCAAAAAGTAGGATGCAGCCTGAACGTCTCTGGGCACTTCTGCAGCGAGGAGCAGCATTCCTGAGTGCCGTTCATGCGTTCGCGCCTTGCTCGGAATCATGGCACATGCCCACCTCACACAATGGGTGCCAAGGATACCAGCACTGCTCTTGCTCTCATCACGGATGACATTTACACCCGAAATTCCAAGCGCCATGCTTTCTCCGAGGCATTTTGAATGTATTGTTTTCTATATCCTTCATATTCATTTTATCAAGGAAGGTCGGTTTTACTGTCCCTATGTTAAAATTGAGGGAATCACACGCCCAGTGAGGTTAAATCGTTTCCTGACGTGCCCTGGCGTCAAGGAAAAGAAGTGCGTGATGTGCGCCCAGCACTCTCTCCTGAAACCTGCGGTTTTAGCCTCTGCATGTACTTCCCTGCTATTACAAAAACCTTTTTACACTAGATACTGATCACAATATTCAGGCATGAAAGCATTTTCAACATGACTTTATGGCAGGGACACGGAAAAATCCAGAGTATACCCAGAGTCTAGTGGTCAAAAAATTATCTATACTAAATCTTTTCAGTCATTCCCCTCTTAAAAATGAATTCTGACGGTAGAACTTTTGCTGAGATGTCAAATGCACTCAGTAGGAACAGCAGTGGTACTAACTGTGTTTTTGCACCCTAAAACACTGAGAAGGAATCCGGCAAAACACTTTCTTGCTCACCAAAACGGGGCGCCTTTGATTAAATTTCAGCGGTTCGGTGAATTAACACTTTTTTCATCAAGGCAGAATTCTTAATCAGTTATGTTTTATTCACTTTGGGAAATCTACCTTTGTCAAAAATGGAACAGATTATTTTGGTGTCCGAAATTCACCTGACAAATGTCATTGTTGACATTTTTTCTTTTGGCATTTATAAAGAATAATTTCTATGGGTGTTTCATGTAACGGGATCTCTTCTGACTCCAGGATTTCATAGAATGAGAAATGGATTGTTAGGGCAATCTGAAGCTTTTACGAAAACTTTAATTCACTGAAGAGTCAAAACAATTGTGGGTTACTTAAAGAAAGAAAAGTGTCCTCAATCACCTTTTCCGTAGAGCAGGGAAAGAAATTCACATAACTCAATTCCTATTCTCCTCTGTAATTCATAAGTTTTGCATCAAAAGCGGTTTATTCGTTTTCTCTTCATTTCTAAGTCTTACAGAGTAATTATTTAGTTAAAATAATCTTTGTTAAGATCTAAAAGAAACAGATAAATTAGAAAATGATGAATAAGGGAGAGACACGGTGACAGAGTTAGCCTTAGAAACCATTATAATCCTCCTTTGTACAGTTAACAATTTAAATCTTTTGCGGTAACACATTCATTTCTAAGAACACTATAGGGAGATGGAGGAAAAGTTTTTTTCTAGAATCACATACACCAGCATAAAACTTCTGTATTATAGGACAAATCCTGCTTAGGGCATACATAGGTAATCATCGAGATCTGGTATCTCTCTGGGAGAAACTCAAAACGAATTCACTGCGACATGACCTTATTTATAGTCCCAAGAAGTATGTCGATCCATAGGAAAAAAGTCCTAGCAAAATAAACCTTGTAAAACAATTTTTATATTAAATTACACTTCTTTCTTGGGAGAGAATGCCTTTGGTGGGAAGGTTAAGAAAAATGTTTAAATATCTCCTTTTCCTTAAAAAGTAGGATGCAGCCTGAACCTCTCTGGGCACTTCTGCTGCGAGGAGCAGCAGTCCTGAGTGCCGTTCATGCGTTCGCGCCTTGCTCGGAATCATGGCACATGCCCACCTCACACAATGGGTGCCAAGGATACCAGCACTGCTCTTGCTCTCATCACGGATGACAGTTACACCCGACATTCCAAGCGCCATGCTTTCTCCGAGGCATTTTTAATGTATTGTTTACTATATCCTTCATATTCATTTTATCAAGGAAGGTCGGTTTTACTGTCCCTATGTTAAAATTGAGGGAATCACACGCCCAGTGAGGTTAAATCGTTTCCTGACGTGCCCTGGCGTCAAGGAAAAGAACTGCATAATGTGCACCCAGCACTCTCTCTTGAAACCTGCGGTTTTAGCCACTGCCTGTACTTCACTGCCTTTACAAAAACCTTTTTACACTTGATACTGATCACAATATTCAGGCATGAAAGCATTTTCAACATGACTTTATGGCAGGGACACGGAAAAATCCAGAGTACACCCAGAGTCTAGTTGTCAAAAAATTATCTATACTAAATCTTTTCAGTCATTCCCCTCTTTCTGTCATTCTGACGGTAGAACTTTTGCTGAGATGTCAAATGCACTCAGTAGGAACAGCAGTGGTACTAACTGTGTTTTTGCACCCTAAAACACTGAGAAGGAATCCGGCAAAACACTTTCTTGCTCACCACCACGGGGCGCCTTTGATTAAATTTCAGCGGTTCGGTGAATTAACACTTTTTTCATCAAGGCAGAATTCTTAATCCGTTATGTTTTATTCACTTTGGGAAATCTACCTTTGTCAAAAATGGAACAGATTATTTTGGTGTCCGAAATTCACCTGACAAATGTCATTGTTGACATTTTTTCTTTTGGCATTTATAAAGAATAATTTCTATGGGTGTTTCATGTAACGGGATCTCTTCTGACTCCAGGATTTCATAGAATGAGAAATGGATTGTTAGGGCAATCTGAAGCTTTTACGAAAACTTTAATTCACTGAAGAGTCAAAACAATTGTGGGTTACTTAAAGAAAGAAAAGTGTCCTCAATCACCTTTTCCGTAGAGCAGGGAAAGAAATTCACACAACTCAATTCCTATTCTCCTCTGTAATTCATAAGTTTTGCATCAAAAGCGGTTTATTCGTTTTCTCTTCATTTCTAAGTCTTACAGAGTAATTATTTAGTTAAAATAAAATTTGTTAAGATTTAAAAGAAACAGATAAATTAGAAAATGATGAATAAGGGAGAGACACGGTGACAGATTTAGCCTTAGAAACCATTATAATCCTCCTTTGTACAGTTAACAGTTTAAATCTTTTGCGGTAACACATTCATTTCTAAGAACACTATAGGGAGATGGAGGAAAAGTTTTTTTCTAGAATCACATACACCAGCATAAAACTTCTGTATTATAGGACAAATCCTGCTTAGTGCATACATAGGTAATCATCGAGATCTGGTATCTCTCTGGAAGAAACTCAAAACGAATTCACTGCGAGATGACCTTATTTATAGTCCCAAGAAGTATGTCGATCCATAGGATAAACGTCCTAGCAAAATAAACCTTGTAAAACAATTTTTATATTAAATTACACTTCTTTCTTAGGAGAGAATGCCTTTGGTGGGAAGGTTAAGAAAAATGTTTAAATATCTCCTTTTCCTCAAAAAGTAGGATGCAGCCTGAACGTCTCTGGGCACTTCTGCAGCGAGGAGCAGCATTCCTGAGTGCCGTTCATGCGTTCGCGCCTTGCTCGGAATCATGGCACATGCCCACCTCACACAATGGGTGCCAAGGATACCAGCACTGCTCTTGCTCTCATCACGGATGACATTTACACCCGAAATTCCAAGCGCCATGCTTTCTCCGAGGCATTTTGAATGTATTGTTTTCTATATCCTTCATATTCATTTTATCAAGGAAGGTCGGTTTTACTGTCCCTATGTTAAAATTGAGGGAATCACACGCCCAGTGAGGTTAAATCGTTTCCTGACGTGCCCTGGCGTCAAGGAAAAGAAGTGCGTGATGTGCGCCCAGCACTCTCTCCTGAAACCTGCGGTTTTAGCCTCTGCATGTACTTCCCTGCTATTACAAAAACCTTTTTACACTAGATACTGATCACAATATTCAGGCATGAAAGCATTTTCAACATGACTTTATGGCAGGGACACGGAAAAATCCAGAGTATACCCAGAGTCTAGTGGTCAAAAAATTATCTATACTAAATCTTTTCAGTCATTCCCCTCTTAAAAATGAATTCTGACGGTAGAACTTTTGCTGAGATGTCAAATGCACTCAGTAGGAACAGCAGTGGTACTAACTGTGTTTTTGCACCCTAAAACACTGAGAAGGAATCCGGCAAAACACTTTCTTGCTCACCAAAACGGGGCGCCTTTGATTAAATTTCAGCGGTTCGGTGAATTAACACTTTTTTCATCAAGGCAGAATTCTTAATCAGTTATGTTTTATTCACTTTGGGAAATCTACCTTTGTCAAAAATGGAACAGATTATTTTGGTGTCCGAAATTCACCTGACAAATGTCATTGTTGACATTTTTTCTTTTGGCATTTATAAAGAATAATTTCTATGGGTGTTTCATGTAACGGGATCTCTTCTGACTCCAGGATTTCATAGAATGAGAAATGGATTGTTAGGGCAATCTGAAGCTTTTACGAAAACTTTAATTCACTGAAGAGTCAAAACAATTGTGGGTTACTTAAAGAAAGAAAAGTGTCCTCAATCACCTTTTCCGTAGAGCAGGGAAAGAAATTCACATAACTCAATTCCTATTCTCCTCTGTAATTCATAAGTTTTGCATCAAAAGCGGTTTATTCGTTTTCTCTTCATTTCTAAGTCTTACAGAGTAATTATTTAGTTAAAATAATCTTTGTTAAGATCTAAAAGAAACAGATAAATTAGAAAATGATGAATAAGGGAGAGACACGGTGACAGAGTTAGCCTTAGAAACCATTATAATCCTCCTTTGTACAGTTAACAATTTAAATCTTTTGCGGTAACACATTCATTTCTAAGAACACTATAGGGAGATGGAGGAAAAGTTTTTTTCTAGAATCACATACACCAGCATAAAACTTCTGTATTATAGGACAAATCCTGCTTAGGGCATACATAGGTAATCATCGAGATCTGGTATCTCTCTGGGAGAAACTCAAAACGAATTCACTGCGACATGACCTTATTTATAGTCCCAAGAAGTATGTCGATCCATAGGAAAAAAGTCCTAGCAAAATAAACCTTGTAAAACAATTTTTATATTAAATTACACTTCTTTCTTGGGAGAGAATGCCTTTGGTGGGAAGGTTAAGAAAAATGTTTAAATATCTCCTTTTCCTTAAAAAGTAGGATGCAGCCTGAACCTCTCTGGGCACTTCTGCTGCGAGGAGCAGCAGTCCTGAGTGCCGTTCATGCGTTCGCGCCTTGCTCGGAATCATGGCACATGCCCACCTCACACAATGGGTGCCAAGGATACCAGCACTGCTCTTGCTCTCATCACGGATGACAGTTACACCCGACATTCCAAGCGCCATGCTTTCTCCGAGGCATTTTTAATGTATTGTTTACTATATCCTTCATATTCATTTTATCAAGGAAGGTCGGTTTTACTGTCCCTATGTTAAAATTGAGGGAATCACACGCCCAGTGAGGTTAAATCGTTTCCTGACGTGCCCTGGCGTCAAGGAAAAGAACTGCATAATGTGCACCCAGCACTCTCTCTTGAAACCTGCGGTTTTAGCCACTGCCTGTACTTCACTGCCTTTACAAAAACCTTTTTACACTTGATACTGATCACAATATTCAGGCATGAAAGCATTTTCAACATGACTTTATGGCAGGGACACGGAAAAATCCAGAGTACACCCAGAGTCTAGTTGTCAAAAAATTATCTATACTAAATCTTTTCAGTCATTCCCCTCTTTCTGTCATTCTGACGGTAGAACTTTTGCTGAGATGTCAAATGCACTCAGTAGGAACAGCAGTGGTACTAACTGTGTTTTTGCACCCTAAAACACTGAGAAGGAATCCGGCAAAACACTTTCTTGCTCACCACCACGGGGCGCCTTTGATTAAATTTCAGCGGTTCGGTGAATTAACACTTTTTTCATCAAGGCAGAATTCTTAATCCGTTATGTTTTATTCACTTTGGGAAATCTACCTTTGTCAAAAATGGAACAGATTATTTTGGTGTCCGAAATTCACCTGACAAATGTCATTGTTGACATTTTTTCTTTTGGCATTTATAAAGAATAATTTCTATGGGTGTTTCATGTAACGGGATCTCTTCTGACTCCAGGATTTCATAGAATGAGAAATGGATTGTTAGGGCAATCTGAAGCTTTTACGAAAACTTTAATTCACTGAAGAGTCAAAACAATTGTGGGTTACTTAAAGAAAGAAAAGTGTCCTCAATCACCTTTTCCGTAGAGCAGGGAAAGAAATTCACACAACTCAATTCCTATTCTCCTCTGTAATTCATAAGTTTTGCATCAAAAGCGGTTTATTCGTTTTCTCTTCATTTCTAAGTCTTACAGAGTAATTATTTAGTTAAAATAATCTTTGTTAAGATCTAAAAGAAACAGATAAATTAGAAAATGATGAATAAGGGAGAGACACGGTGACAGAGTTAGCCTTAGAAACCATTATAATCCTCCTTTGTACAGTTAACAATTTAAATCTTTTGCGGTAACACATTCATTTCTAAGAACACTATAGGGAGATGGAGGAAAAGTTTTTTTCTAGAATCACATACACCAGCATAAAACTTCTGTATTATAGGACAAATCCTGCTTAGTGCATACATAGGTAATCATCGAGATCTGGTATCTCTCTGGAAGAAACTCAAAACGAATTCACTGCGACATGACCTTATTTATAGTCCCAAGAAGTATGTCGATCCATAGGATAAACGTCCTAGCAAAATAAACCTTGTAAAACAATTTTTATATTAAATTACACTTCTTTCTTAGGAGAGAATGCCTTTGGTGGGAAGGTTAAGAAAAATGTTTAAATATCTCCTTTTCCTCAAAAAGTAGGATGCAGCCTGAACGTCTCTGGGCACTTCTGCAGCGAGGAGAAGCATTCCTGAGTGCCGTTCATGCGTTCGCGCCTTGCTCGGAATCATGGCACATGCCCACCTCACACAATGGGTGCCAAGGATACCAGCACTGCTCTTGCTCTCATCACGGATGACATTTACACCCGAAATTCCAAGCGCCATGCTTTCTCCGAGGCATTTTGAATGTATTGTTTTCTATATCCTTCATATTCATTTTATCAAGGAAGGTCGGTTTTACTGTCCCTATGTTAAAATTGAGGGAATCACACGCCCAGTGAGGTTAAATCGTTTCCTGACGTGCCCTGGCGTCAAGGAAAAGAAGTGCGTGATGTGCGCCCAGCACTCTCTCCTGAAACCTGCGGTTTTAGCCTCTGCATGTACTTCCCTGCTATTACAAAAACCTTTTTACACTAGATACTGATCACAATATTCAGGCATGAAAGCATTTTCAACATGACTTTATGGCAGGGACACGGAAAAATCCAGAGTATACCCAGAGTCTAGTGGTCAAAAAATTATCTATACTAAATCTTTTCAGTCATTCCCCTCTTAAAAATGAATTCTGACGGTAGAACTTTTGCTGAGATGTCAAATGCACTCAGTAGGAACAGCAGTGGTACTAACTGTGTTTTTGCACCCTAAAACACTGAGAAGGAATCCGGCAAAACACTTTCTTGCTCACCACCACGGGGCGCCTTTGATTAAATTTCAGCGGTTCGGTGAATTAACACTTTTTTCATCAAGGCAGAATTCTTAATCCGTTATGTTTTATTCACTTTGGGAAATCTACCTTTGTCAAAAATGGAACAGATTATTTTGGTGTCCGAAATTCACCTGACAAATGTCATTGTTGACATTTTTTCTTTTGGCATTTATAAAGAATAATTTCTATGGGTGTTTCATGTAACGGGATCTCTTCTGACTCCAGGATTTCATAGAATGAGAAATGGATTGTTAGGGCAATCTGAAGCTTTTACGAAAACTTTAATTCACTGAAGAGTCAAAACAATTGTGGGTTACTTAAAGAAAGAAAAGTGTCCTCAATCACCTTTTCCGTAGAGCAGGGAAAGAAATTCACACAACTCAATTCCTATTCTCCTCTGTAATTCATAAGTTTTGCATCAAAAGCGGTTTATTCGTTTTCTCTTCATTTCTAAGTCTTACAGAGTAATTATTTAGTTAAAATAATCTTTGTTAAGATCTAAAAGAAACAGATAAATTAGAAAATGATGAATAAGGGAGAGACACGGTGACAGAGTTAGCCTTAGAAACCATTATAATCCTCCTTTGTACAGTTAACAATTTAAATCTTTTGCGGTAACACATTCATTTCTAAGAACACTATAGGGAGATGGAGGAAAAGTTTTTTTCTAGAATCACATACACCAGCATAAAACTTCTGTATTATAGGACAAATCCTGCTTAGGGCATACATAGGTAATCATCGAGATCTGGTATCTCTCTGGGAGAAACTCAAAACGAATTCACTGCGACATGACCTTATTTATAGTCCCAAGAAGTATGTCGATCCATAGGAAAAACGTCCTAGCAAAATAAACCTTGTAAAACAATTTTTATATTAAATTACACTTCTTTCTTGGGAGAGAATGCCTTTGGTGGGAAGGTTAAGAAAAATGTTTAAATATCTCCTTTTCCTCAAAAAGTAGGATGCAGCCTGAACGTCTCTGGGCACTTCTGCAGCGAGGAGCAGCATTCCTGAGTGCCGTTCATGCGTTCGCGCCTTGCTCGGAATCATGGCACATGCCCACCTCACACAATGGGTGCCAAGGATACCAGCACTGCTCTTGCTCTCATCACGGATGACAGTTACACCCGACATTCCAAGCGCCATGCTTTCTCCGAGGCATTTTGAATGTATTGTTTTCTATATCCTTCATATTCATTTCATCAAGGAAGGTCTGTTTTACTGTCCCTATGTTAAAATTGAGGGAATCACACGCCCAGTGAGGTTAAATCGTTTCCTGACGTGCCCTGGCGTCAAGAAAAAGAAGTGCGTGATGTGCGCCCAGCACTCTCTCCTGAAACCTGCGGTTTTAGCCACTGCATGTACTTCCCTGCTATTACAAAAACCTTTTTACACTTGATACTGATCACAATATTCAGGCATGGAAGCATTTTCAACATGACGTTATGGCAGGGACACGGAAAAATCCAGAGTATACCCAGGGTCTAGTTGTCAAAAAATTATCTATACTAAATCTTTTCAGTCATTCCCCTCATAAAAATGAATTCTGACGGTAGAACTTTTGCTGAGATGTCAAATGCACTCAGTAGGAACAGCAGTGGTACTAACTGTGTTTTTGCACCCTAAAACACTGAGAAGGAATCCGGCAAAACACTTTCTTGCTCACCACCACGGGGCGCCTTTGATTAAATTTCAGCGGTTCGGTGAATTAACACTTTTTTCATCAAGGCAGAATTCTTAATCCGTTATGTTTTATTCACTTTGGGAAATCTACCTTTGTCAAAAATGGAACAGATTATTTTGGTGTCCGAAATTCACCTGACAAATGTCATTGTTGACATTTTTTCTTTTGGCATTTATAAAGAATAATTTCTATGGGTGTTTCATGTATCGGGATCTCTTCTGACTCCAGGATTTCATAGAATGAGAAATGGATTGTTAGGGCAATCTGAAGCTTTTACGAAAACTTTAATTCACTGAAGAGTCAAAACAATTGTGGGTTACTTAAAGAAAGAAAAGTGTCCTCAATCACCTTTTCCGTAGAGCAGGGAAAGAAATTCACACAACTCAATTCCTATTCTCCTCTGTAATTCATAAGTTTTGCATCAAAAGCGGTTTATTCGTTTTCTCTTCATTTCTAAGTCTTACAGAGTAATTATTTAGTTAAAATAATCTTTGTTAAGATCTAAAAGAAACAGATAAATTAGAAAATGATGAATAAGGGAGAGACACGGTGACAGAGTTAGCCTTAGAAACCATTATAATCCTCCTTTGTACAGTTAACAATTTAAATCTTTTGCGGTAACACATTCATTTCTAAGAACACTATAGGGAGATGGAGGAAAAGTTTTTTTCTAGAATCACATACACCAGCATAAAACTTCTGTATTATAGGACAAATCCTGCTTAGGGCATACATAGGTAATCATCGAGATCTGGTATCTCTCTGGGAGAAACTCAAAACGAATTCACTGCGACATGACCTTATTTATAGTCCCAAGAAGTATGTCGATCCATAGGAAAAAAGTCCTAGCAAAATAAACCTTGTAAAACAATTTTTATATTAAATTACACTTCTTTCTTGGGAGAGAATGCCTTTGGTGGGAAGGTTAAGAAAAATGTTTAAATATCTCCTTTTCCTTAAAAAGTAGGATGCAGCCTGAACCTCTCTGGGCACTTCTGCTGCGAGGAGCAGCAGTCCTGAGTGCCGTTCATGCGTTCGCGCCTTGCTCGGAATCATGGCACATGCCCACCTCACACAATGGGTGCCAAGGATACCAGCACTGCTCTTGCTCTCATCACGGATGACAGTTACACCCGACATTCCAAGCGCCATGCTTTCTCCGAGGCATTTTTAATGTATTGTTTACTATATCCTTCATATTCATTATATCAAGGAAGGTCGGTTTTACTGTCCCTATGTTAAAATTGAGGGAATCACACGCCCAGTGAGGTTAAATCGTTTCCTGACGTGCCCTGGCGTCAAGGAAAAGAAGTGCATAATGTGCACCCAGCACTCTCTCTTGAAACCTGCGGTTTTAGCCACTGCCTGTACTTCACTGCCTTTACAAAAACCTTTTTACACTTGATACTGATCACAATATTCAGGCATGAAAGCATTTTCAACATGACTTTATGGCAGGGACACGGAAAAATCCAGAGTACACCCAGAGTCTAGTTGTCAAAAAATTATCTATACTAAATCTTTTCAGTCATTCCCCTCTTTCTGTCATTCTGATGGTAGAACTTTTGCTGAGATGTCAAATGCACTCAGTAGGAACAGCAGTGGTACTAACTGTGTTTTTGCACCCTAAAACACAGAGAAGGAATCCGGCAAAACACTTTCTTGCTCACCACCACGGGGCGCCTTTGATTAAATTTCAGCGGTTCGGTGAATTAACACTTTTTTCATCAAGGCAGAATTCTTAATCAGTTATGTTTTATTCACTTTGGGAAATCTACCTTTGTCAAAAAAGGGACAGATTATTTTTGTGTCCGAAATTCACCTGACAAATGTCATTGTTGACATTTTTTCTTTTGGCATTTATAAAGAATAATTTCTATGGGTGTTTCATGTAACGGGATCTCTTCTGACTCCAGGATTTCATAGAATGAGAAATGGATTGTTAGGGCAATCTGAAGCTTTTACGAAAACTTTAATTCACTGAAGAGTCAAAACAATTGTGGGTTACTTAAAGAAATAAAAGTGTCCTCAATCACCTTTTCCGTAGAGCAGGGAAAGAAATTCACATAACTCAATTCCTATTCTCCTCTGTAATTCATAAGTTTTGCATCAAAAGCGGTTTATTCGTTTTCTCTTCATTTCTAAGTCTTACAGAGTAATTATTTAGTTAAAATAATCTTTGTTAAGATCTAAAAGAAACAGATAAATTAGAAAATGATGAATAAGGGAGAGACACGGTGACAGAGTTAGCCTTAGAAACCATTATAATCCTCCTTTGTACAGTTAACAATTTAAATCTTTTGCGGTAACACATTCATTTCTAAGAACACTATAGGGAGATGGAGGAAAAGTTTTTTTCTAGAATCACATACACCAGCATAAAACTTCTGTATTATAGGACAAATCCTGCTTAGGGCATACATAGGTAATCATCGAGATCTGGTATCTCTCTGGGAGAAACTCAAAACGAATTCACTGCGACATGACCTTATTTATAGTCCCAAGAAGTATGTCGATCCATAGGAAAAACGTCCTAGCAAAATAAACCTTGTAAAACAATTTTTATATTAAATTACACTTCTTTCTTGGGAGAGAATGCCTTTGGTGGGAAGGTTAAGAAAAATGTTTAAATATCTCCTTTTCCTCAAAAAGTAGGATGCAGCCGGAACCTCTCTGGGCACTTCTGCAGCGAGGAGCAGCAGTTCTGAGTGCCGTTCATGCGTTCGCGCCTTGCTCGGAATCATGGCACATGCCCACCTCACACTATGGGTGCCAAGGATACCAGCACTGCTCTTGCTCTCATCACGGATGACAGTTACACCCGACATTCCAAGCGCCATGCTTTCTCCGAGGCATTTTGAATGTATTGTTTTCTATATCCTTCATATTCATTTTATCAAGGAAGGTCGGTTTTACTGTCCCTATGTTAAAATTGAGGGAATCACACGCCCAGTGAGGTTAAATCGTTTCCTGACGTGCCCTGGCGTCAAGGAAAAGAAGTGCGTGATGTGCGCCCAGCACTCTCTCCTGAAACCTGCGGTTTTAGCCACTGCATGTACTTCCCTGCTATTACAAAAACCTTTTTACACTTGATACTGATCACAATATTCAGGCATGAAAGCATTTTCAACATGACGTTATGGCAGGGACACGGAAAAATCCAGAGTATACCCAGGGTCTAGTTGTCAAAAAATTATCTATACTAAATCTTTTCAGTCATTCCCCTCATAAAAATGAATTCTGACGGTAGAACTTTTGCTGAGATGTCAAATGCACTCAGTAGGAACAGCAGTGGTACTAACTGTGTTTTTGCACCCTAAAACACTGAGAAGGAATCCGGCAAAACACTTTCTTGCTCACCAAAACGGGGCGCCTTTGATTAAATTTCAGCGGTTCGGTGAATTAACACTTTTTTCATCAAGGCAGAATTCTTAATCCGTTATGTTTTATTCACTTTGGGAAATCTACCTTTGTCAAAAATGGAACAGATTATTTTGGTGTCCGAAATTCACCTGACAAATGTCATTGTTGACATTTTTTCTTTTGGCATTTATAAAGAATAATTTCTATGGGTGTTTCATGTAACGGGATCTCTTCTGACTCCAGGATTTCATAGAATGAGAAATGGATTGTTAGGGCAATCTGAAGCTTTTACGAAAACTTTAATTCACTGAAGAGTCAAAACAATTGTGGGTTACTTAAAGAAAGAAAAGTGTCCTCAATCACCTTTTCCGTAGAGCAAGGAAAGAAATTCACATAACTCAATTCCTATTCTCCTTTGTCATTCATAAATTTTGCATCAAAAGCGGTTTATTCGTTTTCTCTTCATTTCTAAGTCTTACAGAGTAATTATTTAGTTAAAATAAAATTTGTTAAGATTTAAAAGAAACAGATAAATTAGAAAATGATGAATAAGGGAGAGACACGGTGACAGATTTAGCCTTAGAAACCATTATAATCCTCCTTTGTACAGTTAACAGTTTAAATCTTTTGCGGTAACACATTCATTTCTAAGAACACTATAGGGAGATGGAGGAAAAGTTTTTTTCTAGAATCACATACACCAGCATAAAACTTCTGTATTATAGGACAAATCCTGCTTAGTGCATACATAGGTAATCATCGAGATCTGGTATCTCTCTGGAAGAAACTCAAAACGAATTCACTGCGACATGACCTTATTTATAGTCCCAAGAAGTATGTCGATCCATAGGATAAACGTCCTAGCAAAATAAACCTTGTAAAACAATTTTTATATTAAATTACACTTCTTTCTTAGGAGAGAATGCCTTTGGTGGGAAGGTTAAGAAAAATGTTTAAATATCTCCTTTTCCTCAAAAAGTAGGATGCAGCCTGAACGTCTCTGGGCACTTCTGCAGCGAGGAGCAGCATTCCTGAGTGCCGTTCATGCGTTCGCGCCTTGCTCGGAATCATGGCACATGCCCACCTCACACAATGGGTGCCAAGGATACCAGCACTGCTCTTGCTCTCATCACGGATGACATTTACACCCGAAATTCCAAGCGCCATGCTTTCTCCGAGGCATTTTGAATGTATTGTTTTCTATATCCTTCATATTCATTTTATCAAGGAAGGTCGGTTTTACTGTCCCTATGTTAAAATTGAGGGAATCACACGCCCAGTGAGGTTAAATCGTTTCCTGACGTGCCCTGGCGTCAAGGAAAAGAAGTGCGTGATGTGCGCCCAGCACTCTCTCCTGAAACCTGCGGTTTTAGCCTCTGCATGTACTTCCCTGCTATTACAAAAACCTTTTTACACTAGATACTGATCACAATATTCAGGCATGAAAGCATTTTCAACATGACTTTATGGCAGGGACACGGAAAAATCCAGAGTATACCCAGAGTCTAGTGGTCAAAAAATTATCTATACTAAATCTTTTCAGTCATTCCCCTCTTAAAAATGAATTCTGACGGTAGAACTTTTGCTGAGATGTCAAATGCACTCAGTAGGAACAGCAGTGGTACTAACTGTGTTTTTGCACCCTAAAACACTGAGAAGGAATCCGGCAAAACACTTTCTTGCTCACCAAAACGGGGCGCCTTTGATTAAATTTCAGCGGTTCGGTGAATTAACACTTTTTTCATCAAGGCAGAATTCTTAATCAGTTATGTTTTATTCACTTTGGGAAATCTACCTTTGTCAAAAATGGAACAGATTATTTTGGTGTCCGAAATTCACCTGACAAATGTCATTGTTGACATTTTTTCTTTTGGCATTTATAAAGAATAATTTCTATGGGTGTTTCATGTAACGGGATCTCTTCTGACTCCAGGATTTCATAGAATGAGAAATGGATTGTTAGGGCAATCTGAAGCTTTTACGAAAACTTTAATTCACTGAAGAGTCAAAACAATTGTGGGTTACTTAAAGAAAGAAAAGTGTCCTCAATCACCTTTTCCGTAGAGCAGGGAAAGAAATTCACATAACTCAATTCCTATTCTCCTCTGTAATTCATAAGTTTTGCATCAAAAGCGGTTTATTCGTTTTCTCTTCATTTCTAAGTCTTACAGAGTAATTATTTAGTTAAAATAATCTTTGTTAAGATCTAAAAGAAACAGATAAATTAGAAAATGATGAATAAGGGAGAGACACGGTGACAGAGTTAGCCTTAGAAACCATTATAATCCTCCTTTGTACAGTTAACAATTTAAATCTTTTGCGGTAACACATTCATTTCTAAGAACACTATAGGGAGATGGAGGAAAAGTTTTTTTCTAGAATCACATACACCAGCATAAAACTTCTGTATTATAGGACAAATCCTGCTTAGGGCATACATAGGTAATCATCGAGATCTGGTATCTCTCTGGGAGAAACTCAAAACGAATTCACTGCGACATGACCTTATTTATAGTCCCAAGAAGTATGTCGATCCATAGGAAAAAAGTCCTAGCAAAATAAACCTTGTAAAACAATTTTTATATTAAATTACACTTCTTTCTTGGGAGAGAATGCCTTTGGTGGGAAGGTTAAGAAAAATGTTTAAATATCTCCTTTTCCTTAAAAAGTAGGATGCAGCCTGAACCTCTCTGGGCACTTCTGCTGCGAGGAGCAGCAGTCCTGAGTGCCGTTCATGCGTTCGCGCCTTGCTCGGAATCATGGCACATGCCCACCTCACACAATGGGTGCCAAGGATACCAGCACTGCTCTTGCTCTCATCACGGATGACAGTTACACCCGACATTCCAAGCGCCATGCTTTCTCCGAGGCATTTTTAATGTATTGTTTACTATATCCTTCATATTCATTTTATCAAGGAAGGTCGGTTTTACTGTCCCTATGTTAAAATTGAGGGAATCACACGCCCAGTGAGGTTAAATCGTTTCCTGACGTGCCCTGGCGTCAAGGAAAAGAACTGCATAATGTGCACCCAGCACTCTCTCTTGAAACCTGCGGTTTTAGCCACTGCCTGTACTTCACTGCCTTTACAAAAACCTTTTTACACTTGATACTGATCACAATATTCAGGCATGAAAGCATTTTCAACATGACTTTATGGCAGGGACACGGAAAAATCCAGAGTACACCCAGAGTCTAGTTGTCAAAAAATTATCTATACTAAATCTTTTCAGTCATTCCCCTCTTTCTGTCATTCTGACGGTAGAACTTTTGCTGAGATGTCAAATGCACTCAGTAGGAACAGCAGTGGTACTAACTGTGTTTTTGCACCCTAAAACACTGAGAAGGAATCCGGCAAAACACTTTCTTGCTCACCACCACGGGGCGCCTTTGATTAAATTTCAGCGGTTCGGTGAATTAACACTTTTTTCATCAAGGCAGAATTCTTAATCCGTTATGTTTTATTCACTTTGGGAAATCTACCTTTGTCAAAAATGGAACAGATTATTTTGGTGTCCGAAATTCACCTGACAAATGTCATTGTTGACATTTTTTCTTTTGGCATTTATAAAGAATAATTTCTATGGGTGTTTCATGTAACGGGATCTCTTCTGACTCCAGGATTTCATAGAATGAGAAATGGATTGTTAGGGCAATCTGAAGCTTTTACGAAAACTTTAATTCACTGAAGAGTCAAAACAATTGTGGGTTACTTAAAGAAAGAAAAGTGTCCTCAATCACCTTTTCCGTAGAGCAGGGAAAGAAATTCACACAACTCAATTCCTATTCTCCTCTGTAATTCATAAGTTTTGCATCAAAAGCGGTTTATTCGTTTTCTCTTCATTTCTAAGTCTTACAGAGTAATTATTTAGTTAAAATAAAATTTGTTAAGATTTAAAAGAAACAGATAAATTAGAAAATGATGAATAAGGGAGAGACACGGTGACAGATTTAGCCTTAGAAACCATTATAATCCTCCTTTGTACAGTTAACAGTTTAAATCTTTTGCGGTAACACATTCATTTCTAAGAACACTATAGGGAGATGGAGGAAAAGTTTTTTTCTAGAATCACATACACCAGCATAAAACTTCTGTATTATAGGACAAATCCTGCTTAGTGCATACATAGGTAATCATCGAGATCTGGTATCTCTCTGGAAGAAACTCAAAACGAATTCACTGCGAGATGACCTTATTTATAGTCCCAAGAAGTATGTCGATCCATAGGATAAACGTCCTAGCAAAATAAACCTTGTAAAACAATTTTTATATTAAATTACACTTCTTTCTTAGGAGAGAATGCCTTTGGTGGGAAGGTTAAGAAAAATGTTTAAATATCTCCTTTTCCTCAAAAAGTAGGATGCAGCCTGAACGTCTCTGGGCACTTCTGCAGCGAGGAGCAGCATTCCTGAGTGCCGTTCATGCGTTCGCGCCTTGCTCGGAATCATGGCACATGCCCACCTCACACAATGGGTGCCAAGGATACCAGCACTGCTCTTGCTCTCATCACGGATGACATTTACACCCGAAATTCCAAGCGCCATGCTTTCTCCGAGGCATTTTGAATGTATTGTTTTCTATATCCTTCATATTCATTTTATCAAGGAAGGTCGGTTTTACTGTCCCTATGTTAAAATTGAGGGAATCACACGCCCAGTGAGGTTAAATCGTTTCCTGACGTGCCCTGGCGTCAAGGAAAAGAAGTGCGTGATGTGCGCCCAGCACTCTCTCCTGAAACCTGCGGTTTTAGCCTCTGCATGTACTTCCCTGCTATTACAAAAACCTTTTTACACTAGATACTGATCACAATATTCAGGCATGAAAGCATTTTCAACATGACTTTATGGCAGGGACACGGAAAAATCCAGAGTATACCCAGAGTCTAGTGGTCAAAAAATTATCTATACTAAATCTTTTCAGTCATTCCCCTCTTAAAAATGAATTCTGACGGTAGAACTTTTGCTGAGATGTCAAATGCACTCAGTAGGAACAGCAGTGGTACTAACTGTGTTTTTGCACCCTAAAACACTGAGAAGGAATCCGGCAAAACACTTTCTTGCTCACCAAAACGGGGCGCCTTTGATTAAATTTCAGCGGTTCGGTGAATTAACACTTTTTTCATCAAGGCAGAATTCTTAATCAGTTATGTTTTATTCACTTTGGGAAATCTACCTTTGTCAAAAATGGAACAGATTATTTTGGTGTCCGAAATTCACCTGACAAATGTCATTGTTGACATTTTTTCTTTTGGCATTTATAAAGAATAATTTCTATGGGTGTTTCATGTAACGGGATCTCTTCTGACTCCAGGATTTCATAGAATGAGAAATGGATTGTTAGGGCAATCTGAAGCTTTTACGAAAACTTTAATTCACTGAAGAGTCAAAACAATTGTGGGTTACTTAAAGAAAGAAAAGTGTCCTCAATCACCTTTTCCGTAGAGCAGGGAAAGAAATTCACATAACTCAATTCCTATTCTCCTCTGTAATTCATAAGTTTTGCATCAAAAGCGGTTTATTCGTTTTCTCTTCATTTCTAAGTCTTACAGAGTAATTATTTAGTTAAAATAATCTTTGTTAAGATCTAAAAGAAACAGATAAATTAGAAAATGATGAATAAGGGAGAGACACGGTGACAGAGTTAGCCTTAGAAACCATTATAATCCTCCTTTGTACAGTTAACAATTTAAATCTTTTGCGGTAACACATTCATTTCTAAGAACACTATAGGGAGATGGAGGAAAAGTTTTTTTCTAGAATCACATACACCAGCATAAAACTTCTGTATTATAGGACAAATCCTGCTTAGGGCATACATAGGTAATCATCGAGATCTGGTATCTCTCTGGGAGAAACTCAAAACGAATTCACTGCGACATGACCTTATTTATAGTCCCAAGAAGTATGTCGATCCATAGGAAAAAAGTCCTAGCAAAATAAACCTTGTAAAACAATTTTTATATTAAATTACACTTCTTTCTTGGGAGAGAATGCCTTTGGTGGGAAGGTTAAGAAAAATGTTTAAATATCTCCTTTTCCTTAAAAAGTAGGATGCAGCCTGAACCTCTCTGGGCACTTCTGCTGCGAGGAGCAGCAGTCCTGAGTGCCGTTCATGCGTTCGCGCCTTGCTCGGAATCATGGCACATGCCCACCTCACACAATGGGTGCCAAGGATACCAGCACTGCTCTTGCTCTCATCACGGATGACAGTTACACCCGACATTCCAAGCGCCATGCTTTCTCCGAGGCATTTTTAATGTATTGTTTACTATATCCTTCATATTCATTTTATCAAGGAAGGTCGGTTTTACTGTCCCTATGTTAAAATTGAGGGAATCACACGCCCAGTGAGGTTAAATCGTTTCCTGACGTGCCCTGGCGTCAAGGAAAAGAACTGCATAATGTGCACCCAGCACTCTCTCTTGAAACCTGCGGTTTTAGCCACTGCCTGTACTTCACTGCCTTTACAAAAACCTTTTTACACTTGATACTGATCACAATATTCAGGCATGAAAGCATTTTCAACATGACTTTATGGCAGGGACACGGAAAAATCCAGAGTACACCCAGAGTCTAGTTGTCAAAAAATTATCTATACTAAATCTTTTCAGTCATTCCCCTCTTTCTGTCATTCTGACGGTAGAACTTTTGCTGAGATGTCAAATGCACTCAGTAGGAACAGCAGTGGTACTAACTGTGTTTTTGCACCCTAAAACACTGAGAAGGAATCCGGCAAAACACTTTCTTGCTCACCACCACGGGGCGCCTTTGATTAAATTTCAGCGGTTCGGTGAATTAACACTTTTTTCATCAAGGCAGAATTCTTAATCCGTTATGTTTTATTCACTTTGGGAAATCTACCTTTGTCAAAAATGGAACAGATTATTTTGGTGTCCGAAATTCACCTGACAAATGTCATTGTTGACATTTTTTCTTTTGGCATTTATAAAGAATAATTTCTATGGGTGTTTCATGTAACGGGATCTCTTCTGACTCCAGGATTTCATAGAATGAGAAATGGATTGTTAGGGCAATCTGAAGCTTTTACGAAAACTTTAATTCACTGAAGAGTCAAAACAATTGTGGGTTACTTAAAGAAAGAAAAGTGTCCTCAATCACCTTTTCCGTAGAGCAGGGAAAGAAATTCACACAACTCAATTCCTATTCTCCTCTGTAATTCATAAGTTTTGCATCAAAAGCGGTTTATTCGTTTTCTCTTCATTTCTAAGTCTTACAGAGTAATTATTTAGTTAAAATAATCTTTGTTAAGATCTAAAAGAAACAGATAAATTAGAAAATGATGAATAAGGGAGAGACACGGTGACAGAGTTAGCCTTAGAAACCATTATAATCCTCCTTTGTACAGTTAACAATTTAAATCTTTTGCGGTAACACATTCATTTCTAAGAACACTATAGGGAGATGGAGGAAAAGTTTTTTTCTAGAATCACATACACCAGCATAAAACTTCTGTATTATAGGACAAATCCTGCTTAGTGCATACATAGGTAATCATCGAGATCTGGTATCTCTCTGGAAGAAACTCAAAACGAATTCACTGCGACATGACCTTATTTATAGTCCCAAGAAGTATGTCGATCCATAGGATAAACGTCCTAGCAAAATAAACCTTGTAAAACAATTTTTATATTAAATTACACTTCTTTCTTAGGAGAGAATGCCTTTGGTGGGAAGGTTAAGAAAAATGTTTAAATATCTCCTTTTCCTCAAAAAGTAGGATGCAGCCTGAACGTCTCTGGGCACTTCTGCAGCGAGGAGCAGCATTCCTGAGTGCCGTTCATGCGTTCGCGCCTTGCTCGGAATCATGGCACATGCCCACCTCACACAATGGGTGCCAAGGATACCAGCACTGCTCTTGCTCTCATCACGGATGACATTTACACCCGAAATTCCAAGCGCCATGCTTTCTCCGAGGCATTTTGAATGTATTGTTTTCTATATCCTTCATATTCATTTTATCAAGGAAGGTCGGTTTTACTGTCCCTATGTTAAAATTGAGGGAATCACACGCCCAGTGAGGTTAAATCGTTTCCTGACGTGCCCTGGCGTCAAGGAAAAGAAGTGCGTGATGTGCGCCCAGCACTCTCTCCTGAAACCTGCGGTTTTAGCCTCTGCATGTACTTCCCTGCTATTACAAAAACCTTTTTACACTAGATACTGATCACAATATTCAGGCATGAAAGCATTTTCAACATGACTTTATGGCAGGGACACGGAAAAATCCAGAGTATACCCAGAGTCTAGTGGTCAAAAAATTATCTATACTAAATCTTTTCAGTCATTCCCCTCTTAAAAATGAATTCTGACGGTAGAACTTTTGCTGAGATGTCAAATGCACTCAGTAGGAACAGCAGTGGTACTAACTGTGTTTTTGCACCCTAAAACACTGAGAAGGAATCCGGCAAAACACTTTCTTGCTCACCACCACGGGGCGCCTTTGATTAAATTTCAGCGGTTCGGTGAATTAACACTTTTTTCATCAAGGCAGAATTCTTAATCCGTTATGTTTTATTCACTTTGGGAAATCTACCTTTGTCAAAAATGGAACAGATTATTTTGGTGTCCGAAATTCACCTGACAAATGTCATTGTTGACATTTTTTCTTTTGGCATTTATAAAGAATAATTTCTATGGGTGTTTCATGTAACGGGATCTCTTCTGACTCCAGGATTTCATAGAATGAGAAATGGATTGTTAGGGCAATCTGAAGCTTTTACGAAAACTTTAATTCACTGAAGAGTCAAAACAATTGTGGGTTACTTAAAGAAAGAAAAGTGTCCTCAATCACCTTTTCCGTAGAGCAGGGAAAGAAATTCACACAACTCAATTCCTATTCTCCTCTGTAATTCATAAGTTTTGCATCAAAAGCGGTTTATTCGTTTTCTCTTCATTTCTAAGTCTTACAGAGTAATTATTTAGTTAAAATAATCTTTGTTAAGATCTAAAAGAAACAGATAAATTAGAAAATGATGAATAAGGGAGAGACACGGTGACAGAGTTAGCCTTAGAAACCATTATAATCCTCCTTTGTACAGTTAACAATTTAAATCTTTTGCGGTAACACATTCATTTCTAAGAACACTATAGGGAGATGGAGGAAAAGTTTTTTTCTAGAATCACATACACCAGCATAAAACTTCTGTATTATAGGACAAATCCTGCTTAGGGCATACATAGGTAATCATCGAGATCTGGTATCTCTCTGGGAGAAACTCAAAACGAATTCACTGCGACATGACCTTATTTATAGTCCCAAGAAGTATGTCGATCCATAGGAAAAACGTCCTAGCAAAATAAACCTTGTAAAACAATTTTTATATTAAATTACACTTCTTTCTTGGGAGAGAATGCCTTTGGTGGGAAGGTTAAGAAAAATGTTTAAATATCTCCTTTTCCTCAAAAAGTAGGATGCAGCCTGAACGTCTCTGGGCACTTCTGCAGCGAGGAGCAGCATTCCTGAGTGCCGTTCATGCGTTCGCGCCTTGCTCGGAATCATGGCACATGCCCACCTCACACAATGGGTGCCAAGGATACCAGCACTGCTCTTGCTCTCATCACGGATGACAGTTACACCCGACATTCCAAGCGCCATGCTTTCTCCGAGGCATTTTGAATGTATTGTTTTCTATATCCTTCATATTCATTTCATCAAGGAAGGTCTGTTTTACTGTCCCTATGTTAAAATTGAGGGAATCACACGCCCAGTGAGGTTAAATCGTTTCCTGACGTGCCCTGGCGTCAAGAAAAAGAAGTGCGTGATGTGCGCCCAGCACTCTCTCCTGAAACCTGCGGTTTTAGCCACTGCATGTACTTCCCTGCTATTACAAAAACCTTTTTACACTTGATACTGATCACAATATTCAGGCATGGAAGCATTTTCAACATGACTTTATGGCAGTGACACGGAAAAATCCAGAGTATACCCAGAGTCTAGTGGTCAAAAAATTATCTATACTAAATCTTTTCAGTCATTCCCCTCATAAAAATGAATTCTGACGGTAGAACTTTTGCTGAGATGTCAAATGCACTCAGTAGGAACAGCAGTGGTACTAACTGTGTTTTTGCACCCTAAAACACTGAGAAGGAATCCGGCAAAACACTTTCTTGCTCACCAAAACGGGGCGCCTTTGATTAAATTTCAGCGGTTCGGTGAATTAACACTTTTTTCATCAAGGCAGAATTCTTAATCCGTTATGTTTTATTCACTTTGGGAAATCTACCTTTGTCAAAAATGGAACAGATTATTTTGGTGTCCGAAATTCACCTGACAAATGTCATTGTTGACATTTTTTCTTTTGGCATTTATAAAGAATAATTTCTATGGGTGTTTCATGTAACGGGATCTCTTCTGACTCCAGGATTTCATAGAATGAGAAATGGATTGTTAGGGCAATCTGAAGCTTTTACGAAAACTTTAATTCACTGAAGAGTCAAAACAATTGTGGGTTACTTAAAGAAAGAAAAGTGTCCTCAATCACCTTTTCCGTAGAGCAGGGAAAGAAATTCACACAACTCAATTCCTATTCTCCTCTGTAATTCATAAGTTTTGCATCAAAAGCGGTTTATTCGTTTTCTCTTCATTTCTAAGTCTTACAGAGTAATTATTTAGTTAAAATAATCTTTGTTAAGATCTAAAAGAAACAGATAAATTAGAAAATGATGAATAAGGGAGAGACACGGTGACAGAGTTAGCCTTAGAAACCATTATAATCCTCCTTTGTACAGTTAACAATTTAAATCTTTTGCGGTAACACATTCATTTCTAAGAACACTATAGGGAGATGGAGGAAAAGGTTTTTTCTAGAATCACATACACCAGCATAAAACTTCTGTATTATAGGACAAATCCTGCTTAGGGCATACATAGGTAATCATCGAGATCTGGTATCTCTCTGGGAGAAACTCAAAACGAATTCACTGCGACATGACCTTATTTATAGTCCCAAGAAGTATGTCGATCCATAGGAAAAACGTCCTAGCAAAATAAACCTTGTAAAACAATTTTTATATTAAATTACACTTCTTTCTTGGGAGACAATGCCTTTGGTGGGAAGGTTAAGAAAAATGTTTAAATATCTCCTTTTCCTCAAAAAGTAGGATGCAGCCTGAACCTCTCTGGGCACTTCTGCAGCGAGGAGCAGCAGTCCTGAGTGCCGTTCATGCGTTCGCGCCTTGCTCGGAATCATGGCACATGCCCACCTCACACAATGGGTGCCAAGGATACCAGCACTGCTCTTGCTCTCATCACGGATGACAGTTACACCCGACATTCCAAGCGCCATGCTTTCTCCGAGGCATTTTGAATGTATTGTTTTCTATATCCTTCATATTCATTTCATCAAGGAAGGTCGGTTTTACTGTCCCTATGTTAAAATTGAGGGAATCACACGCCCAGTGAGGTTAAATCGTTTCCTGACGTGCCCTGGCGTCAAGAAAAAGAAGTGCGTGATGTGCGCCCAGCACTCTCTCCTGAAACCTGCGGTTTTAGCCACTGCATGTACTTCCCTGCTATTACAAAAACCTTTTTACACTTGATACTGATCACAATATTCAGGCATGGAAGCATTTTCAACATGACGTTATGGGAGGGACACGGAAAAATCCAGAGTATACCCAGGGTCTAGTTGTCAAAAAATTATCTATACTAAATCTTTTCAGTCATTCCCCTCATAAAAATGAATTCTGACGGTAGAACTTTTGCTGAGATGTCAAATGCACTCAGTAGGAACAGCAGTGGTACTAACTGTGTTTTTGCACCCTAAAACACTGAGAAGGAATCCGGCAAAACACTTTCTTGCTCACCACCACGGGGCGCCTTTGATTAAATTTCAGCGGTTCGGTGAATTAACACTTTTTTCATCAAGGCAGAATTCTTAATCCGTTATGTTTTATTCACTTTGGGAAATCTACCTTTGTCAAAAATGGAACAGATTATTTTGGTGTCCGAAATTCACCTGACAAATGTCATTGTTGACATTTTTTCTTTTGGCATTTATAAAGAATAATTTCTATGGGTGTTTCATGTAACGGGATCTCTTCTGACTCCAGGATTTCATAGAATGAGAAATGGATTGTTAGGGCAATCTGAAGCTTTTACGAAAACTTTAATTCACTGAAGAGTCAAAACAATTGTGGGTTACTTAAAGAAAGAAAAGTGTCCTCAATCACCTTTTCCGTAGAGCAGGGAAAGAAATTCACACAACTCAATTCCTATTCTCCTCTGTAATTCATAAGTTTTGCATCAAAAGCGGTTTATTCGTTTTCTCTTCATTTCTAAGTCTTACAGAGTAATTATTTAGTTAAAATAATCTTTGTTAAGATCTAAAAGAAACAGATAAATTAGAAAATGATGAATAAGGGAGAGACACGGTGACAGAGTTAGCCTTAGAAACCATTATAATCCTCCTTTGTACAGTTAACAATTTAAATCTTTTGCGGTAACACATTCATTTCTAAGAACACTATAGGGAGATGGAGGAAAAGGTTTTTTCTAGAATCACATACACCAGCATAAAACTTCTGTATTATAGGACAAATCCTGCTTAGGGCATACATAGGTAATCATCGAGATCTGGTATCTCTCTGGGAGAAACTCAAAACGAATTCACTGCGACATGACCTTATTTATAGTCCCAAGAAGTATGTCGATCCATAGGAAAAACGTCCTAGCAAAATAAACCTTGTAAAACAATTTTTATATTAAATTACACTTCTTTCTTGGGAGACAATGCCTTTGGTGGGAAGGTTAAGAAAAATGTTTAAATATCTCCTTTTCCTCAAAAAGTAGGATGCAGCCTGAACCTCTCTGGGCACTTCTGCAGCGAGGAGCAGCAGTCCTGAGTGCCGTTCATGCGTTCGCGCCTTGCTCGGAATCATGGCACATGCCCACCTCACACAATGGGTGCCAAGGATACCAGCACTGCTCTTGCTCTCATCACGGATGACAGTTACACCCGACATTCCAAGCGCCATGCTTTCTCCGAGGCATTTTGAATGTATTGTTTTCTATATCCTTCATATTCATTTTATCAAGGAAGGTCGGTTTTACTGTCCCTATGTTAAAATTGAGGGAATCACACGCCCAGTGAGGTTAAATCGTTTCCTGACGTGCCCTGGCGTCAAGAAAAAGAAGTGCGTGATGTGCGCCCAGCACTCTCTCCTGAAACCTGCGGTTTTAGCCACTGCATGTACTTCCCTGCTATTACAAAAACCTTTTTACACTTGATACTGATCACAATATTCAGGCATGGAAGCATTTTCAACATGACGTTATGGCAGGGACACGGAAAAATCCAGAGTATACCCAGGGTCTAGTTGTCAAAAAATTAGCTATACTAAATCTTTTCAGTCATTCCCCTCATAAAAATGAATTCTGACGGTAGAACTTTTGCTGAGATGTCAAATGCACTCAGTAGGAACAGCAGTGGTACTAACTGTGTTTTTGCACCCTAAAACACTGAGAAGGAATCCGGCAAAACACTTTCTTGCTCACCACCACGGGGCGCCTTTGATTAAATTTCAGCGGTTCGGTGAATTAACACTTTTTTCATCAAGGCAGAATTCTTAATCCGTTATGTTTTATTCACTTTGGGAAATCTACCTTTGTCAAAAATGGAACAGATTATTTTGGTGTCCGAAATTCACCTGACAAATGTCATTGTTGACATTTTTTCTTTTGGCATTTATAAAGAATAATTTCTATGGGTGTTTCATGTAACGGGATCTCTTCTGACTCCAGGATTTCATAGAATGAGAAATGGATTGTTAGGGCAATCTGAAGCTTTTACGAAAACTTTAATTCACTGAAGAGTCAAAACAATTGTGGGTTACTTAAAGAAAGAAAAGTGTCCTCAATCACCTTTTCCGTAGAGCAGGGAAAGAAATTCACACAACTCAATTCCTATTCTCCTCTGTAATTCATAAGTTTTGCATCAAAAGCGGTTTATTCGTTTTCTCTTCATTTCTAAGTCTTACAGAGTAATTATTTAGTTAAAATAATCTTTGTTAAGATCTAAAAGAAACAGATAAATTAGAAAATGATGAATAAGGGAGAGACACGGTGACAGAGTTAGCCTTAGAAACCATTATAATCCTCCTTTGTACAGTTAACAATTTAAATCTTTTGCGGTAACACATTCATTTCTAAGAACACTATAGGGAGATGGAGGAAAAGGTTTTTTCTAGAATCACATACACCAGCATAAAACTTCTGTATTATAGGACAAATCCTGCTTAGGGCATACATAGGTAATCATCGAGATCTGGTATCTCTCTGGGAGAAACTCAAAACGAATTCACTGCGACATGACCTTATTTATAGTCCCAAGAAGTATGTCGATCCATAGGAAAAACGTCCTAGCAAAATAAACCTTGTAAAACAATTTTTATATTAAATTACACTTCTTTCTTGGGAGACAATGCCTTTGGTGGGAAGGTTAAGAAAAATGTTTAAATATCTCCTTTTCCTCAAAAAGTAGGATGCAGCCTGAACCTCTCTGGGCACTTCTGCAGCGAGGAGCAGCAGTCCTGAGTGCCGTTCATGCGTTCGCGCCTTGCTCGGAATCATGGCACATGCCCACCTCACACAATGGGTGCCAAGGATACCAGCACTGCTCTTGCTCTCATCACGGATGACAGTTACACCCGACATTCCAAGCGCCATGCTTTCTCCGAGGCATTTTGAATGTATTGTTTTCTATATCCTTCATATTCATTTCATCAAGGAAGGTCGGTTTTACTGTCCCTATGTTAAAATTGAGGGAATCACACGCCCAGTGAGGTTAAATCGTTTCCTGACGTGCCCTGGCGTCAAGAAAAAGAAGTGCGTGATGTGCGCCCAGCACTCTCTCCTGAAACCTGCGGTTTTAGCCACTGCATGTACTTCCCTGCTATTACAAAAACCTTTTTACACTTGATACTGATCACAATATTCAGGCATGGAAGCATTTTCAACATGACGTTATGGCAGGGACACGGAAAAATCCAGAGTATACCCAGGGTCTAGTTGTCAAAAAATTAGCTATACTAAATCTTTTCAGTCATTCCCCTCATAAAAATGAATTCTGACGGTAGAACTTTTGCTGAGATGTCAAATGCACTCAGTAGGAACAGCAGTGGTACTAACTGTGTTTTTGCACCCTAAAACACTGAGAAGGAATCCGGCAAAACACTTTCTTGCTCACCACCACGGGGCGCCTTTGATTAAATTTCAGCGGTTCGGTGAATTAACACTTTTTTCATCAAGGCAGAATTCTTAATCCGTTATGTTTTATTCACTTTGGGAAATCTACCTTTGTCAAAAATGGAACAGATTATTTTGGTGTCCGAAATTCACCTGACAAATGTCATTGTTGACATTTTTTCTTTTGGCATTTATAAAGAATAATTTCTATGGGTGTTTCATGTAACGGGATCTCTTCTGACTCCAGGATTTCATAGAATGAGAAATGGATTGTTAGGGCAATCTGAAGCTTTTACGAAAACTTTAATTCACTGAAGAGTCAAAACAATTGTGGGTTACTTAAAGAAAGAAAAGTGTCCTCAATCACCTTTTCCGTAGAGCAGGGAAAGAAATTCACACAACTCAATTCCTATTCTCCTCTGTAATTCATAAGTTTTGCATCAAAAGCGGTTTATTCGTTTTCTCTTCATTTCTAAGTCTTACAGAGTAATTATTTAGTTAAAATAATCTTTGTTAAGATCTAAAAGAAACAGATAAATTAGAAAATGATGAATAAGGGAGAGACACGGTGACAGAGTTAGCCTTAGAAACCATTATAATCCTCCTTTGTACAGTTAACAATTTAAATCTTTTGCGGTAACACATTCATTTCTAAGAACACTATAGGGAGATGGAGGAAAAGGTTTTTTCTAGAATCACATACACCAGCATAAAACTTCTGTATTATAGGACAAATCCTGCTTAGGGCATACATAGGTAATCATCGAGATCTGGTATCTCTCTGGGAGAAACTCAAAACGAATTCACTGCGACATGACCTTATTTATAGTCCCAAGAAGTATGTCGATCCATAGGAAAAACGTCCTAGCAAAATAAACCTTGTAAAACAATTTTTATATTAAATTACACTTCTTTCTTGGGAGACAATGCCTTTGGTGGGAAGGTTAAGAAAAATGTTTAAATATCTCCTTTTCCTCAAAAAGTAGGATGCAGCCTGAACCTCTCTGGGCACTTCTGCAGCGAGGAGCAGCAGTCCTGAGTGCCGTTCATGCGTTCGCGCCTTGCTCGGAATCATGGCACATGCCCACCTCACACAATGGGTGCCAAGGATACCAGCACTGCTCTTGCTCTCATCACGGATGACAGTTACACCCGACATTCCAAGCGCCATGCTTTCTCCGAGGCATTTTGAATGTATTGTTTTCTATATCCTTCATATTCATTTTATCAAGGAAGGTCGGTTTTACTGTCCCTATGTTAAAATTGAGGGAATCACACGCCCAGTGAGGTTAAATCGTTTCCTGACGTGCCCTGGCGTCAAGAAAAAGAAGTGCGTGATGTGCGCCCAGCACTCTCTCCTGAAACCTGCGGTTTTAGCCACTGCATGTACTTCCCTGCTATTACAAAAACCTTTTTACACTTGATACTGATCACAATATTCAGGCATGGAAGCATTTTCAACATGACGTTATGGCAGGGACACGGAAAAATCCAGAGTATACCCAGGGTCTAGTTGTCAAAAAATTAGCTATACTAAATCTTTTCAGTCATTCCCCTCATAAAAATGAATTCTGACGGTAGAACTTTTGCTGAGATGTCAAATGCACTCAGTAGGAACAGCAGTGGTACTAACTGTGATTTTGCACCCTAAAACACTGAGAAGGAATCCGGCAAAACACTTTCTTGCTCACCACCACGGGGCGCCTTTGATTAAATTTCAGCGGTTCGGTGAATTAACACTTTTTTCATCAAGGCAGAATTCTTAATCCGTTATGTTTTATTCACTTTGGGAAATCTACCTTTGTCAAAAATGGAACAGATTATTTTGGTGTCCGAAATTCACCTGACAAATGTCATTGTTGACATTTTTTCTTTTGGCATTTATAAAGAATAATTTCTATGGGTGTTTCATGTAACGGGATCTCTTCTGACTCCAGGATTTCATAGAATGAGAAATGGATTGTTAGGGCAATCTGAAGCTTTTACGAAAACTTTAATTCACTGAAGAGTCAAAACAATTGTGGGTTACTTAAAGAAAGAAAAGTGTCCTCAATCACCTTTTCCGTAGAGCAGGGAAAGAAATTCACACAACTCAATTCCTATTCTCCTCTGTAATTCATAAGTTTTGCATCAAAAGCGGTTTATTCGTTTTCTCTTCATTTCTAAGTCTTACAGAGTAATTATTTAGTTAAAATAATCTTTGTTAAGATCTAAAAGAAACAGATAAATTAGAAAATGATGAATAAGGGAGAGACACGGTGACAGAGTTAGCCTTAGAAACCATTATAATCCTCCTTTGTACAGTTAACAATTTAAATCTTTTGCGGTAACACATTCATTTCTAAGAACACTATAGGGAGATGGAGGAAAAGGTTTTTTCTAGAATCACATACACCAGCATAAAACTTCTGTATTATAGGACAAATCCTGCTTAGGGCATACATAGGTAATCATCGAGATCTGGTATCTCTCTGGGAGAAACTCAAAACGAATTCACTGCGACATGACCTTATTTATAGTCCCAAGAAGTATGTCGATCCATAGGAAAAACGTCCTAGCAAAATAAACCTTGTAAAACAATTTTTATATTAAATTACACTTCTTTCTTGGGAGACAATGCCTTTGGTGGGAAGGTTAAGAAAAATGTTTAAATATCTCCTTTTCCTCAAAAAGTAGGATGCAGCCTGAACCTCTCTGGGCACTTCTGCAGCGAGGAGCAGCAGTCCTGAGTGCCGTTCATGCGTTCGCGCCTTGCTCGGAATCATGGCACATGCCCACCTCACACAATGGGTGCCAAGGATACCAGCACTGCTCTTGCTCTCATCACGGATGACAGTTACACCCGACATTCCAAGCGCCATGCTTTCTCCGAGGCATTTTGAATGTATTGTTTTCTATATCCTTCATATTCATTTTATCAAGGAAGGTCGGTTTTACTGTCCCTATGTTAAAATTGAGGGAATCACACGCCCAGTGAGGTTAAATCGTTTCCTGACGTGCCCTGGCGTCAAGAAAAAGAAGTGCGTGATGTGCGCCCAGCACTCTCTCCTGAAACCTGCGGTTTTAGCCACTGCATGTACTTCCCTGCTATTACAAAAACCTTTTTACACTTGATACTGATCACAATATTCAGGCATGGAAGCATTTTCAACATGACGTTATGGCAGGGACACGGAAAAATCCAGAGTATACCCAGGGTCTAGTTGTCAAAAAATTAGCTATACTAAATCTTTTCAGTCATTCCCCTCATAAAAATGAATTCTGACGGTAGAACTTTTGCTGAGATGTCAAATGCACTCAGTAGGAACAGCAGTGGTACTAACTGTGTTTTTGCACCCTAAAACACTGAGAAGGAATCCGGCAAAACACTTTCTTGCTCACCACCACGGGGCGCCTTTGATTAAATTTCAGCGGTTCGGTGAATTAACACTTTTTTCATCAAGGCAGAATTCTTAATCCGTTATGTTTTATTCACTTTGGGAAATCTACCTTTGTCAAAAATGGAACAGATTATTTTGGTGTCCGAAATTCACCTGACAAATGTCATTGTTGACATTTTTTCTTTTGGCATTTATAAAGAATAATTTCTATGGGTGTTTCATGTAACGGGATCTCTTCTGACTCCAGGATTTCATAGAATGAGAAATGGATTGTTAGGGCAATCTGAAGCTTTTACGAAAACTTTAATTCACTGAAGAGTCAAAACAATTGTGGGTTACTTAAAGAAAGAAAAGTGTCCTCAATCACCTTTTCCGTAGAGCAGGGAAAGAAATTCACACAACTCAATTCCTATTCTCCTCTGTAATTCATAAGTTTTGCATCAAAAGCGGTTTATTCGTTTTCTCTTCATTTCTAAGTCTTACAGAGTAATTATTTAGTTAAAATAATCTTTGTTAAGATCTAAAAGAAACAGATAAATTAGAAAATGATGAATAAGGGAGAGACACGGTGACAGAGTTAGCCTTAGAAACCATTATAATCCTCCTTTGTACAGTTAACAATTTAAATCTTTTGCGGTAACACATTCATTTCTAAGAACACTATAGGGAGATGGAGGAAAAGGTTTTTTCTAGAATCACATACACCAGCATAAAACTTCTGTATTATAGGACAAATCCTGCTTAGTGCATACATAGGTAATCATCGAGATCTGGTATCTCTCTGGGAGAAACTCAAAACGAATTCACTGCGACATGACCTTATTTATAGTCCCAAGAAGTATGTCGATCCATAGGAAAAACGTCCTAGCAAAATAAACCTTGTAAAACAATTTTTATATTAAATTACACTTCTTTCTTGGGAGACAATGCCTTTGGTGGGAAGGTTAAGAAAAATGTTTAAATATCTCCTTTTCCTCAAAAAGTAGGATGCAGCCTGAACCTCTCTGGGCACTTCTGCAGCGAGGAGCAGCAGTCCTGAGTGCCGTTCATGCGTTCGCGCCTTGCTCGGAATCATGGCACATGCCCACCTCACACAATGGGTGCCAAGGATACCAGCACTGCTCTTGCTCTCATCACGGATGACAGTTACACCCGACATTCCAAGCGCCATGCTTTCTCCGAGGCATTTTGAATGTATTGTTTTCTATATCCTTCATATTCATTTCATCAAGGAAGGTCGGTTTTACTGTCCCTATGTTAAAATTGAGGGAATCACACGCCCAGTGAGGTTAAATCGTTTCCTGACGTGCCCTGGCGTCAAGAAAAAGAAGTGCGTGATGTGCGCCCAGCACTCTCTCCTGAAACCTGCGGTTTTAGCCACTGCATGTACTTCCCTGCTATTACAAAAACCTTTTTACACTTGATACTGATCACAATATTCAGGCATGGAAGCATTTTCAACATGACGTTATGGCAGGGACACGGAAAAATCCAGAGTATACCCAGGGTCTAGTTGTCAAAAAATTATCTATACTAAATCTTTTCAGTCATTCCCCTCATAAAAATGAATTCTGACGGTAGAACTTTTGCTGAGATGTCAAATGCACTCAGTAGGAACAGCAGTGGTACTAACTGTGTTTTTGCACCCTAAAACACTGAGAAGGAATCCGGCAAAACACTTTCTTGCTCACCACCACGGGGCGCCTTTGATTAAATTTCAGCGGTTCGGTGAATTAACACTTTTTTCATCAAGGCAGAATTCTTAATCCGTTATGTTTTATTCACTTTGGGAAATCTACCTTTGTCAAAAATGGAACAGATTATTTTGGTGTCCGAAATTCACCTGACAAATGTCATTGTTGACATTTTTTCTTTTGGCATTTATAAAGAATAATTTCTATGGGTGTTTCATGTAACGGGATCTCTTCTGACTCCAGGATTTCATAGAATGAGAAATGGATTGTTAGGGCAATCTGAAGCTTTTACGAAAACTTTAATTCACTGAAGAGTCAAAACAATTGTGGGTTACTTAAAGAAAGAAAAGTGTCCTCAATCACCTTTTCCGTAGAGCAGGGAAAGAAATTCACACAACTCAATTCCTATTCTCCTCTGTAATTCATAAGTTTTGCATCAAAAGCGGTTTATTCGTTTTCTCTTCATTTCTAAGTCTTACAGAGTAATTATTTAGTTAAAATAATCTTTGTTAAGATCTAAAAGAAACAGATAAATTAGAAAATGATGAATAAGGGAGAGACACGGTGACAGAGTTAGCCTTAGAAACCATTATAATCCTCCTTTGTACAGTTAACAATTTAAATCTTTTGCGGTAACACATTCATTTCTAAGAACACTATAGGGAGATGGAGGAAAAGGTTTTTTCTAGAATCACATACACCAGCATAAAACTTCTGTATTATAGGACAAATCCTGCTTAGGGCATACATAGGTAATCATCGAGATCTGGTATCTCTCTGGGAGAAACTCAAAACGAATTCACTGCGACATGACCTTATTTATAGTCCCAAGAAGTATGTCGATCCATAGGAAAAACGTCCTAGCAAAATAAACCTTGTAAAACAATTTTTATATTAAATTACACTTCTTTCTTGGGAGACAATGCCTTTGGTGGGAAGGTTAAGAAAAATGTTTAAATATCTCCTTTTCCTCAAAAAGTAGGATGCAGCCTGAACCTCTCTGGGCACTTCTGCAGCGAGGAGCAGCAGTCCTGAGTGCCGTTCATGCGTTCGCGCCTTGCTCGGAATCATGGCACATGCCCACCTCACACAATGGGTGCCAAGGATACCAGCACTGCTCTTGCTCTCATCACGGATGACAGTTACACCCGACATTCCAAGCGCCATGCTTTCTCCGAGGCATTTTGAATGTATTGTTTTCTATATCCTTCATATTCATTTTATCAAGGAAGGTCGGTTTTACTGTCCCTATGTTAAAATTGAGGGAATCACACGCCCAGTGAGGTTAAATCGTTTCCTGACGTGCCCTGGCGTCAAGAAAAAGAAGTGCGTGATGTGCGCCCAGCACTCTCTCCTGAAACCTGCGGTTTTAGCCACTGCATGTACTTCCCTGCTATTACAAAAACCTTTTTACACTTGATACTGATCACAATATTCAGGCATGGAAGCATTTTCAACATGACGTTATGGCAGGGACACGGAAAAATCCAGAGTATACCCAGGGTCTAGTTGTCAAAAAATTAGCTATACTAAATCTTTTCAGTCATTCCCCTCATAAAAATGAATTCTGACGGTAGAACTTTTGCTGAGATGTCAAATGCACTCAGTAGGAACAGCAGTGGTACTAACTGTGTTTTTGCACCCTAAAACACTGAGAAGGAATCCGGCAAAACACTTTCTTGCTCACCACCACGGGGCGCCTTTGATTAAATTTCAGCGGTTCGGTGAATTAACACTTTTTTCATCAAGGCAGAATTCTTAATCCGTTATGTTTTATTCACTTTGGGAAATCTACCTTTGTCAAAAATGGAACAGATTATTTTGGTGTCCGAAATTCACCTGACAAATGTCATTGTTGACATTTTTTCTTTTGGCATTTATAAAGAATAATTTCTATGGGTGTTTCATGTAACGGGATCTCTTCTGACTCCAGGATTTCATAGAATGAGAAATGGATTGTTAGGGCAATCTGAAGCTTTTACGAAAACTTTAATTCACTGAAGAGTCAAAACAATTGTGGGTTACTTAAAGAAAGAAAAGTGTCCTCAATCACCTTTTCCGTAGAGCAGGGAAAGAAATTCACACAACTCAATTCCTATTCTCCTCTGTAATTCATAAGTTTTGCATCAAAAGCGGTTTATTCGTTTTCTCTTCATTTCTAAGTCTTACAGAGTAATTATTTAGTTAAAATAATCTTTGTTAAGATCTAAAAGAAACAGATAAATTAGAAAATGATGAATAAGGGAGAGACACGGTGACAGAGTTAGCCTTAGAAACCATTATAATCCTCCTTTGTACAGTTAACAATTTAAATCTTTTGCGGTAACACATTCATTTCTAAGAACACTATAGGGAGATGGAGGAAAAGGTTTTTTCTAGAATCACATACACCAGCATAAAACTTCTGTATTATAGGACAAATCCTGCTTAGGGCATACATAGGTAATCATCGAGATCTGGTATCTCTCTGGGAGAAACTCAAAACGAATTCACTGCGACATGACCTTATTTATAGTCCCAAGAAGTATGTCGATCCATAGGAAAAACGTCCTAGCAAAATAAACCTTGTAAAACAATTTTTATATTAAATTACACTTCTTTCTTGGGAGACAATGCCTTTGGTGGGAAGGTTAAGAAAAATGTTTAAATATCTCCTTTTCCTCAAAAAGTAGGATGCAGCCTGAACCTCTCTGGGCACTTCTGCAGCGAGGAGCAGCAGTCCTGAGTGCCGTTCATGCGTTCGCGCCTTGCTCGGAATCATGGCACATGCCCACCTCACACAATGGGTGCCAAGGATACCAGCACTGCTCTTGCTCTCATCACGGATGACAGTTACACCCGACATTCCAAGCGCCATGCTTTCTCCGAGGCATTTTGAATGTATTGTTTTCTATATCCTTCATATTCATTTTATCAAGGAAGGTCGGTTTTACTGTCCCTATGTTAAAATTGAGGGAATCACACGCCCAGTGAGGTTAAATCGTTTCCTGACGTGCCCTGGCGTCAAGAAAAAGAAGTGCGTGATGTGCGCCCAGCACTCTCTCCTGAAACCTGCGGTTTTAGCCACTGCATGTACTTCCCTGCTATTACAAAAACCTTTTTACACTTGATACTGATCACAATATTCAGGCATGGAAGCATTTTCAACATGACGTTATGGCAGGGACACGGAAAAATCCAGAGTATACCCAGGGTCTAGTTGTCAAAAAATTAGCTATACTAAATCTTTTCAGTCATTCCCCTCATAAAAATGAATTCTGACGGTAGAACTTTTGCTGAGATGTCAAATGCACTCAGTAGGAACAGCAGTGGTACTAACTGTGTTTTTGCACCCTAAAACACTGAGAAGGAATCCGGCAAAACACTTTCTTGCTCACCACCACGGGGCGCCTTTGATTAAATTTCAGCGGTTCGGTGAATTAACACTTTTTTCATCAAGGCAGAATTCTTAATCCGTTATGTTTTATTCACTTTGGGAAATCTACCTTTGTCAAAAATGGAACAGATTATTTTGGTGTCCGAAATTCACCTGACAAATGTCATTGTTGACATTTTTTCTTTTGGCATTTATAAAGAATAATTTCTATGGGTGTTTCATGTAACGGGATCTCTTCTGACTCCAGGATTTCATAGAATGAGAAATGGATTGTTAGGGCAATCTGAAGCTTTTACGAAAACTTTAATTCACTGAAGAGTCAAAACAATTGTGGGTTACTTAAAGAAAGAAAAGTGTCCTCAATCACCTTTTCCGTAGAGCAGGGAAAGAAATTCACACAACTCAATTCCTATTCTCCTCTGTAATTCATAAGTTTTGCATCAAAAGCGGTTTATTCGTTTTCTCTTCATTTCTAAGTCTTACAGAGTAATTATTTAGTTAAAATAATCTTTGTTAAGATCTAAAAGAAACAGATAAATTAGAAAATGATGAATAAGGGAGAGACACGGTGACAGAGTTAGCCTTAGAAACCATTATAATCCTCCTTTGTACAGTTAACAATTTAAATCTTTTGCGGTAACACATTCATTTCTAAGAACACTATAGGGAGATGGAGGAAAAGGTTTTTTCTAGAATCACATACACCAGCATAAAACTTCTGTATTATAGGACAAATCCTGCTTAGGGCATACATAGGTAATCATCGAGATCTGGTATCTCTCTGGGAGAAACTCAAAACGAATTCACTGCGACATGACCTTATTTATAGTCCCAAGAAGTATGTCGATCCATAGGAAAAACGTCCTAGCAAAATAAACCTTGTAAAACAATTTTTATATTAAATTACACTTCTTTCTTGGGAGACAATGCCTTTGGTGGGAAGGTTAAGAAAAATGTTTAAATATCTCCTTTTCCTCAAAAAGTAGGATGCAGCCTGAACCTCTCTGGGCACTTCTGCAGCGAGGAGCAGCAGTCCTGAGTGCCGTTCATGCGTTCGCGCCTTGCTCGGAATCATGGCACATGCCCACCTCACACAATGGGTGCCAAGGATACCAGCACTGCTCTTGCTCTCATCACGGATGACAGTTACACCCGACATTCCAAGCGCCATGCTTTCTCCGAGGCATTTTGAATGTATTGTTTTCTATATCCTTCATATTCATTTTATCAAGGAAGGTCGGTTTTACTGTCCCTATGTTAAAATTGAGGGAATCACACGCCCAGTGAGGTTAAATCGTTTCCTGACGTGCCCTGGCGTCAAGAAAAAGAAGTGCGTGATGTGCGCCCAGCACTCTCTCCTGAAACCTGCGGTTTTAGCCACTGCATGTACTTCCCTGCTATTACAAAAACCTTTTTACACTTGATACTGATCACAATATTCAGGCATGAAAGCATTTTCA
Source organism: Manis pentadactyla (assembly GCF_030020395.1). NCBI lineage: Eukaryota > Metazoa > Chordata > Mammalia > Pholidota > Manidae > Manis > Manis pentadactyla. The sequence goes on from NC_080035.1 coordinate 4,218,146, forward strand.
ACATGACGTTATGGCAGGGACACGGAAAAATCCAGAGTATACCCAGAGTCTAGTGGTCAAAAAATTATCTATACTAAATCTTTTCAGTCATTCCCCTCATAAAAATGAATTCTGACGGTAGAACTTTTGCTGAGATGTCAAATGCACTCAGTAGGAACAGCAGTGGTACTAACTGTGTTTTTGCACCCTAAAACACTGAGAAGGAATCCGGCAAAACACTTTCTTGCTCACCACCACGGGGCGCCTTTGATTAAATTTCAGCGGTTCGGTGAATTAACACTTTTTTCATCAAGGCAGAATTCTTAATCCGTTATGTTTTATTCACTTTGGGAAATCTACCTTTGTCAAAAATGGAACAGATTATTTTGGTGTCCGAAATTCACCTGACAAATGTCATTGTTGACATTTTTTCTTTTGGCATTTATAAAGAATAATTTCTATGGGTGTTTCATGTAACGGGATCTCTTCTGACTCCAGGATTTCATAGAATGAGAAATGGATTGTTAGGGCAATCTGAAGCTTTTACGAAAACTTTAATTCACTGAAGAGTCAAAACAATTGTGGGTTACTTAAAGAAAGAAAAGTGTCCTCAATCACCTTTTCCGTAGAGCAGGGAAAGAAATTCACACAACTCAATTCCTATTCTCCTCTGTAATTCATAAGTTTTGCATCAAAAGCGGTTTATTCGTTTTCTCTTCATTTCTAAGTCTTACAGAGTAATTATTTAGTTAAAATAATCTTTGTTAAGATCTAAAAGAAACAGATAAATTAGAAAATGATGAATAAGGGAGAGACACGGTGACAGAGTTAGCCTTAGAAACCATTATAATCCTCCTTTGTACAGTTAACAATTTAAATCTTTTGCGGTAACACATTCATTTCTAAGAACACTATAGGGAGATGGAGGAAAAGGTTTTTTCTAGAATCACATACACCAGCATAAAACTTCTGTATTATAGGACAAATCCTGCTTAGGGCATACATAGGTAATCATCGAGATCTGGTATCTCTCTGGGAGAAACTCAAAACGAATTCACTGCGACATGACCTTATTTATAGTCCCAAGAAGTATGTCGATCCATAGGAAAAACGTCCTAGCAAAATAAACCTTGTAAAACAATTTTTATATTAAATTACACTTCTTTCTTGGGAGACAATGCCTTTGGTGGGAAGGTTAAGAAAAATGTTTAAATATCTCCTTTTCCTCAAAAAGTAGGATGCAGCCTGAACCTCTCTGGGCACTTCTGCAGCGAGGAGCAGCAGTCCTGAGTGCCGTTCATGCGTTCGCGCCTTGCTCGGAATCATGGCACATGCCCACCTCACACAATGGGTGCCAAGGATACCAGCACTGCTCTTGCTCTCATCACGGATGACAGTTACACCCGACATTCCAAGCGCCATGCTTTCTCCGAGGCATTTTGAATGTATTGTTTTCTATATCCTTCATATTCATTTCATCAAGGAAGGTCGGTTTTACTGTCCCTATGTTAAAATTGAGGGAATCACACGCCCAGTGAGGTTAAATCGTTTCCTGACGTGCCCTGGCGTCAAGAAAAAGAAGTGCGTGATGTGCGCCCAGCACTCTCTCCTGAAACCTGCGGTTTTAGCCACTGCATGTACTTCCCTGCTATTACAAAAACCTTTTTACACTTGATACTGATCACAATATTCAGGCATGAAAGCATTTTCAACATGACGTTATGGCAGGGACACGGAAAAATCCAGAGTATACCCAGGGTCTAGTTGTCAAAAAATTATCTATACTAAATCTTTTCAGTCATTCCCCTCATAAAAATGAATTCTGACGGTAGAACTTTTGCTGAGATGTCAAATGCACTCAGTAGGAACAGCAGTGGTACTAACTGTGTTTTTGCACCCTAAAACACTGAGAAGGAATCCGGCAAAACACTTTCTTGCTCACCACCACGGGGCGCCTTTGATTAAATTTCAGCGGTTCGGTGAATTAACACTTTTTTCATCAAGGCAGAATTCTTAATCCGTTATGTTTTATTCACTTTGGGAAATCTACCTTTGTCAAAAATGGAACAGATTATTTTGGTGTCCGAAATTCACCTGACAAATGTCATTGTTGACATTTTTTCTTTTGGCATTTATAAAGAATAATTTCTATGGGTGTTTCATGTAACGGGATCTCTTCTGACTCCAGGATTTCATAGAATGAGAAATGGATTGTTAGGGCAATCTGAAGCTTTTACGAAAACTTTAATTCACTGAAGAGTCAAAACAATTGTGGGTTACTTAAAGAAAGAAAAGTGTCCTCAATCACCTTTTCCGTAGAGCAGGGAAAGAAATTCACACAACTCAATTCCTATTCTCCTCTGTAATTCATAAGTTTTGCATCAAAAGCGGTTTATTCGTTTTCTCTTCATTTCTAAGTCTTACAGAGTAATTATTTAGTTAAAATAATCTTTGTTAAGATCTAAAAGAAACAGATAAATTAGAAAATGATGAATAAGGGAGAGACACGGTGACAGAGTTAGCCTTAGAAACCATTATAATCCTCCTTTGTACAGTTAACAATTTAAATCTTTTGCGGTAACACATTCATTTCTAAGAACACTATAGGGAGATGGAGGAAAAGGTTTTTTCTAGAATCACATACACCAGCATAAAACTTCTGTATTATAGGACAAATCCTGCTTAGGGCATACATAGGTAATCATCGAGATCTGGTATCTCTCTGGGAGAAACTCAAAACGAATTCACTGCGACATGACCTTATTTATAGTCCCAAGAAGTATGTCGATCCATAGGAAAAACGTCCTAGCAAAATAAACCTTGTAAAACAATTTTTATATTAAATTACACTTCTTTCTTGGGAGAGAATGCCTTTGGTGGGAAGGTTAAGAAAAATGTTTAAATATCTCCTTTTCCTCAAAAAGTAGGATGCAGCCTGAACCTCTCTGGGCACTTCTGCAGCGAGGAGCAGCAGTCCTGAGTGCCGTTCATGCGTTCGCGCCTTGCTCGGAATCATGGCACATGCCCACCTCACACAATGGGTGCCAAGGATACCAGCACTGCTCTTGCTCTCATCACGGATGACAGTTACACCCGACATTCCAAGCGCCATGCTTTCTCCGAGGCATTTTGAATGTATTGTTTTCTATATCCTTCATATTCATTTCATCAAGGAAGGTCGGTTTTACTGTCCCTATGTTAAAATTGAGGGAATCACACGCCCAGTGAGGTTAAATCGTTTCCTGACGTGCCCTGGCGTCAAGAAAAAGAAGTGCGTGATGTGCGCCCAGCACTCTCTCCTGAAACCTGCGGTTTTAGCCACTGCATGTACTTCCCTGCTATTACAAAAACCTTTTTACACTTGATACTGATCACAATATTCAGGCATGGAAGCATTTTCAACATGACGTTATGGCAGGGACACGGAAAAATCCAGAGTATACCCAGGGTCTAGTTGTCAAAAAATTATCTATACTAAATCTTTTCAGTCATTCCCCTCATAAAAATGAATTCTGACGGTAGAACTTTTGCTGAGATGTCAAATGCACTCAGTAGGAACAGCAGTGGTACTAACTGTGTTTTTGCACCCTAAAACACTGAGAAGGAATCCGGCAAAACACTTTCTTGCTCACCACCACGGGGCGCCTTTGATTAAATTTCAGCGGTTCGGTGAATTAACACTTTTTTCATCAAGGCAGAATTCTTAATCCGTTATGTTTTATTCACTTTGGGAAATCTACCTTTGTCAAAAATGGAACAGATTATTTTGGTGTCCGAAATTCACCTGACAAATGTCATTGTTGACATTTTTTCTTTTGGCATTTATAAAGAATAATTTCTATGGGTGTTTCATGTAACGGGATCTCTTCTGACTCCAGGATTTCATAGAATGAGAAATGGATTGTTAGGGCAATCTGAAGCTTTTACGAAAACTTTAATTCACTGAAGAGTCAAAACAATTGTGGGTTACTTAAAGAAAGAAAAGTGTCCTCAATCACCTTTTCCGTAGAGCAGGGAAAGAAATTCACACAACTCAATTCCTATTCTCCTCTGTAATTCATAAGTTTTGCATCAAAAGCGGTTTATTCGTTTTCTCTTCATTTCTAAGTCTTACAGAGTAATTATTTAGTTAAAATAATCTTTGTTAAGATCTAAAAGAAACAGATAAATTAGAAAATGATGAATAAGGGAGAGACACGGTGACAGAGTTAGCCTTAGAAACCATTATAATCCTCCTTTGTACAGTTAACAATTTAAATCTTTTGCGGTAACACATTCATTTCTAAGAACACTATAGGGAGATGGAGGAAAAGGTTTTTTCTAGAATCACATACACCAGCATAAAACTTCTGTATTATAGGACAAATCCTGCTTAGGGCATACATAGGTAATCATCGAGATCTGGTATCTCTCTGGGAGAAACTCAAAACGAATTCACTGCGACATGACCTTATTTATAGTCCCAAGAAGTATGTCGATCCATAGGAAAAACGTCCTAGCAAAATAAACCTTGTAAAACAATTTTTATATTAAATTACACTTCTTTCTTGGGAGACAATGCCTTTGGTGGGAAGGTTAAGAAAAATGTTTAAATATCTCCTTTTCCTCAAAAAGTAGGATGCAGCCTGAACCTCTCTGGGCACTTCTGCAGCGAGGAGCAGCAGTCCTGAGTGCCGTTCATGCGTTCGCGCCTTGCTCGGAATCATGGCACATGCCCACCTCACACAATGGGTGCCAAGGATACCAGCACTGCTCTTGCTCTCATCACGGATGACAGTTACACCCGACATTCCAAGCGCCATGCTTTCTCCGAGGCATTTTGAATGTATTGTTTTCTATATCCTTCATATTCATTTCATCAAGGAAGGTCGGTTTTACTGTCCCTATGTTAAAATTGAGGGAATCACACGCCCAGTGAGGTTAAATCGTTTCCTGACGTGCCCTGGCGTCAAGAAAAAGAAGTGCGTGATGTGCGCCCAGCACTCTCTCCTGAAACCTGCGGTTTTAGCCACTGCATGTACTTCCCTGCTATTACAAAAACCTTTTTACACTTGATACTGATCACAATATTCAGGCATGAAAGCATTTTCAACATGACGTTATGGCAGGGACACGGAAAAATCCAGAGTATACCCAGGGTCTAGTTGTCAAAAAATTATCTATACTAAATCTTTTCAGTCATTCCCCTCATAAAAATGAATTCTGACGGTAGAACTTTTGCTGAGATGTCAAATGCACTCAGTAGGAACAGCAGTGGTACTAACTGTGTTTTTGCACCCTAAAACACTGAGAAGGAATCCGGCAAAACACTTTCTTGCTCACCACCACGGGGCGCCTTTGATTAAATTTCAGCGGTTCGGTGAATTAACACTTTTTTCATCAAGGCAGAATTCTTAATCCGTTATGTTTTATTCACTTTGGGAAATCTACCTTTGTCAAAAATGGAACAGATTATTTTGGTGTCCGAAATTCACCTGACAAATGTCATTGTTGACATTTTTTCTTTTGGCATTTATAAAGAATAATTTCTATGGGTGTTTCATGTAACGGGATCTCTTCTGACTCCAGGATTTCATAGAATGAGAAATGGATTGTTAGGGCAATCTGAAGCTTTTACGAAAACTTTAATTCACTGAAGAGTCAAAACAATTGTGGGTTACTTAAAGAAAGAAAAGTGTCCTCAATCACCTTTTCCGTAGAGCAGGGAAAGAAATTCACACAACTCAATTCCTATTCTCCTCTGTAATTCATAAGTTTTGCATCAAAAGCGGTTTATTCGTTTTCTCTTCATTTCTAAGTCTTACAGAGTAATTATTTAGTTAAAATAATCTTTGTTAAGATCTAAAAGAAACAGATAAATTAGAAAATGATGAATAAGGGAGAGACACGGTGACAGAGTTAGCCTTAGAAACCATTATAATCCTCCTTTGTACAGTTAACAATTTAAATCTTTTGCGGTAACACATTCATTTCTAAGAACACTATAGGGAGATGGAGGAAAAGGTTTTTTCTAGAATCACATACACCAGCATAAAACTTCTGTATTATAGGACAAATCCTGCTTAGGGCATACATAGGTAATCATCGAGATCTGGTATCTCTCTGGGAGAAACTCAAAACGAATTCACTGCGACATGACCTTATTTATAGTCCCAAGAAGTATGTCGATCCATAGGAAAAACGTCCTAGCAAAATAAACCTTGTAAAACAATTTTTATATTAAATTACACTTCTTTCTTGGGAGACAATGCCTTTGGTGGGAAGGTTAAGAAAAATGTTTAAATATCTCCTTTTCCTCAAAAAGTAGGATGCAGCCTGAACCTCTCTGGGCACTTCTGCAGCGAGGAGCAGCAGTCCTGAGTGCCGTTCATGCGTTCGCGCAATGCTCGGAATCATGGCACATGCCCACCTCACACAATGGGTGCCAAGGATACCAGCACTGCTCTTGCTCTCATCACGGATGACAGTTACACCCGACATTCCAAGCGCCATGCTTTCTCCGAGGCATTTTGAATGTATTGTTTTCTATATCCTTCATATTCATTTCATCAAGGAAGGTCGGTTTTACTGTCCCTATGTTAAAATTGAGGGAATCACACGCCCAGTGAGGTTAAATCGTTTCCTGACGTGCCCTGGCGTCAAGAAAAAGAAGTGCGTGATGTGCGCCCAGCACTCTCTCCTGAAACCTGCGGTTTTAGCCACTGCATGTACTTCCCTGCTATTACAAAAACCTTTTTACACTTGATACTGATCACAATATTCAGGCATGGAAGCATTTTCAACATGACGTTATGGCAGGGACACGGAAAAATCCAGAGTATACCCAGGGTCTAGTTGTCAAAAAATTAGCTATACTAAATCTTTTCAGTCATTCCCCTCATAAAAATGAATTCTGACGGTAGAACTTTTGCTGAGATGTCAAATGCACTCAGTAGGAACAGCAGTGGTACTAACTGTGTTTTTGCACCCTAAAACACTGAGAAGGAATCCGGCAAAACACTTTCTTGCTCACCACCACGGGGCGCCTTTGATTAAATTTCAGCGGTTCGGTGAATTAACACTTTTTTCATCAAGGCAGAATTCTTAATCCGTTATGTTTTATTCACTTTGGGAAATCTACCTTTGTCAAAAATGGAACAGATTATTTTGGTGTCCGAAATTCACCTGACAAATGTCATTGTTGACATTTTTTCTTTTGGCATTTATAAAGAATAATTTCTATGGGTGTTTCATGTAACGGGATCTCTTCTGACTCCAGGATTTCATAGAATGAGAAATGGATTGTTAGGGCAATCTGAAGCTTTTACGAAAACTTTAATTCACTGAAGAGTCAAAACAATTGTGGGTTACTTAAAGAAAGAAAAGTGTCCTCAATCACCTTTTCCGTAGAGCAGGGAAAGAAATTCACACAACTCAATTCCTATTCTCCTCTGTAATTCATAAGTTTTGCATCAAAAGCGGTTTATTCGTTTTCTCTTCATTTCTAAGTCTTACAGAGTAATTATTTAGTTAAAATAATCTTTGTTAAGATCTAAAAGAAACAGATAAATTAGAAAATGATGAATAAGGGAGAGACACGGTGACAGAGTTAGCCTTAGAAACCATTATAATCCTCCTTTGTACAGTTAACAATTTAAATCTTTTGCGGTAACACATTCATTTCTAAGAACACTATAGGGAGATGGAGGAAAAGGTTTTTTCTAGAATCACATACACCAGCATAAAACTTCTGTATTATAGGACAAATCCTGCTTAGGGCATACATAGGTAATCATCGAGATCTGGTATCTCTCTGGGAGAAACTCAAAACGAATTCACTGCGACATGACCTTATTTATAGTCCCAAGAAGTATGTCGATCCATAGGAAAAACGTCCTAGCAAAATAAACCTTGTAAAACAATTTTTATATTAAATTACACTTCTTTCTTGGGAGAGAATGCCTTTGGTGGGAAGGTTAAGAAAAATGTTTAAATATCTCCTTTTCCTCAAAAAGTAGGATGCAGCCTGAACCTCTCTGGGCACTTCTGCAGCGAGGAGCAGCAGTCCTGAGTGCCGTTCATGCGTTCGCGCCTTGCTCGGAATCATGGCACATGCCCACCTCACACAATGGGTGCCAAGGATACCAGCACTGCTCTTGCTCTCATCACGGATGACAGTTACACCCGACATTCCAAGCGCCATGCTTTCTCCGAGGCATTTTGAATGTATTGTTTTCTATATCCTTCATATTCATTTCATCAAGGAAGGTCGGTTTTACTGTCCCTATGTTAAAATTGAGGGAATCACACGCCCAGTGAGGTTAAATCGTTTCCTGACGTGCCCTGGCGTCAAGAAAAAGAAGTGCGTGATGTGCGCCCAGCACTCTCTCCTGAAACCTGCGGTTTTAGCCACTGCATGTACTTCCCTGCTATTACAAAAACCTTTTTACACTTGATACTGATCACAATATTCAGGCATGGAAGCATTTTCAACATGACGTTATGGCAGGGACACGGAAAAATCCAGAGTATACCCAGGGTCTAGTTGTCAAAAAATTATCTATACTAAATCTTTTCAGTCATTCCCCTCATAAAAATGAATTCTGACGGTAGAACTTTTGCTGAGATGTCAAATGCACTCAGTAGGAACAGCAGTGGTACTAACTGTGTTTTTGCACCCTAAAACACTGAGAAGGAATCCGGCAAAACACTTTCTTGCTCACCACCACGGGGCGCCTTTGATTAAATTTCAGCGGTTCGGTGAATTAACACTTTTTTCATCAAGGCAGAATTCTTAATCCGTTATGTTTTATTCACTTTGGGAAATCTACCTTTGTCAAAAATGGAACAGATTATTTTGGTGTCCGAAATTCACCTGACAAATGTCATTGTTGACATTTTTTCTTTTGGCATTTATAAAGAATAATTTCTATGGGTGTTTCATGTAACGGGATCTCTTCTGACTCCAGGATTTCATAGAATGAGAAATGGATTGTTAGGGCAATCTGAAGCTTTTACGAAAACTTTAATTCACTGAAGAGTCAAAACAATTGTGGGTTACTTAAAGAAAGAAAAGTGTCCTCAATCACCTTTTCCGTAGAGCAGGGAAAGAAATTCACACAACTCAATTCCTATTCTCCTCTGTAATTCATAAGTTTTGCATCAAAAGCGGTTTATTCGTTTTCTCTTCATTTCTAAGTCTTACAGAGTAATTATTTAGTTAAAATAATCTTTGTTAAGATCTAAAAGAAACAGATAAATTAGAAAATGATGAATAAGGGAGAGACACGGTGACAGAGTTAGCCTTAGAAACCATTATAATCCTCCTTTGTACAGTTAACAATTTAAATCTTTTGCGGTAACACATTCATTTCTAAGAACACTATAGGGAGATGGAGGAAAAGGTTTTTTCTAGAATCACATACACCAGCATAAAACTTCTGTATTATAGGACAAATCCTGCTTAGGGCATACATAGGTAATCATCGAGATCTGGTATCTCTCTGGGAGAAACTCAAAACGAATTCACTGCGACATGACCTTATTTATAGTCCCAAGAAGTATGTCGATCCATAGGAAAAACGTCCTAGCAAAATAAACCTTGTAAAACAATTTTTATATTAAATTACACTTCTTTCTTGGGAGACAATGCCTTTGGTGGGAAGGTTAAGAAAAATGTTTAAATATCTCCTTTTCCTCAAAAAGTAGGATGCAGCCTGAACCTCTCTGGGCACTTCTGCAGCGAGGAGCAGCAGTCCTGAGTGCCGTTCATGCGTTCGCGCCTTGCTCGGAATCATGGCACATGCCCACCTCACACAATGGGTGCCAAGGATACCAGCACTGCTCTTGCTCTCATCACGGATGACAGTTACACCCGACATTCCAAGCGCCATGCTTTCTCCGAGGCATTTTGAATGTATTGTTTTCTATATCCTTCATATTCATTTCATCAAGGAAGGTCGGTTTTACTGTCCCTATGTTAAAATTGAGGGAATCACACGCCCAGTGAGGTTAAATCGTTTCCTGACGTGCCCTGGCGTCAAGAAAAAGAAGTGCGTGATGTGCGCCCAGCACTCTCTCCTGAAACCTGCGGTTTTAGCCACTGCATGTACTTCCCTGCTATTACAAAAACCTTTTTACACTTGATACTGATCACAATATTCAGGCATGAAAGCATTTTCAACATGACGTTATGGCAGGGACACGGAAAAATCCAGAGTATACCCAGGGTCTAGTTGTCAAAAAATTATCTATACTAAATCTTTTCAGTCATTCCCCTCATAAAAATGAATTCTGACGGTAGAACTTTTGCTGAGATGTCAAATGCACTCAGTAGGAACAGCAGTGGTACTAACTGTGTTTTTGCACCCTAAAACACTGAGAAGGAATCCGGCAAAACACTTTCTTGCTCACCACCACGGGGCGCCTTTGATTAAATTTCAGCGGTTCGGTGAATTAACACTTTTTTCATCAAGGCAGAATTCTTAATCCGTTATGTTTTATTCACTTTGGGAAATCTACCTTTGTCAAAAATGGAACAGATTATTTTGGTGTCCGAAATTCACCTGACAAATGTCATTGTTGACATTTTTTCTTTTGGCATTTATAAAGAATAATTTCTATGGGTGTTTCATGTAACGGGATCTCTTCTGACTCCAGGATTTCATAGAATGAGAAATGGATTGTTAGGGCAATCTGAAGCTTTTACGAAAACTTTAATTCACTGAAGAGTCAAAACAATTGTGGGTTACTTAAAGAAAGAAAAGTGTCCTCAATCACCTTTTCCGTAGAGCAGGGAAAGAAATTCACACAACTCAATTCCTATTCTCCTCTGTAATTCATAAGTTTTGCATCAAAAGCGGTTTATTCGTTTTCTCTTCATTTCTAAGTCTTACAGAGTAATTATTTAGTTAAAATAATCTTTGTTAAGATCTAAAAGAAACAGATAAATTAGAAAATGATGAATAAGGGAGAGACACGGTGACAGAGTTAGCCTTAGAAACCATTATAATCCTCCTTTGTACAGTTAACAATTTAAATCTTTTGCGGTAACACATTCATTTCTAAGAACACTATAGGGAGATGGAGGAAAAGGTTTTTTCTAGAATCACATACACCAGCATAAAACTTCTGTATTATAGGACAAATCCTGCTTAGGGCATACATAGGTAATCATCGAGATCTGGTATCTCTCTGGGAGAAACTCAAAACGAATTCACTGCGACATGACCTTATTTATAGTCCCAAGAAGTATGTCGATCCATAGGAAAAACGTCCTAGCAAAATAAACCTTGTAAAACAATTTTTATATTAAATTACACTTCTTTCTTGGGAGACAATGCCTTTGGTGGGAAGGTTAAGAAAAATGTTTAAATATCTCCTTTTCCTCAAAAAGTAGGATGCAGCCTGAACCTCTCTGGGCACTTCTGCAGCGAGGAGCAGCAGTCCTGAGTGCCGTTCATGCGTTCGCGCAATGCTCGGAATCATGGCACATGCCCACCTCACACAATGGGTGCCAAGGATACCAGCACTGCTCTTGCTCTCATCACGGATGACAGTTACACCCGACATTCCAAGCGCCATGCTTTCTCCGAGGCATTTTGAATGTATTGTTTTCTATATCCTTCATATTCATTTCATCAAGGAAGGTCGGTTTTACTGTCCCTATGTTAAAATTGAGGGAATCACACGCCCAGTGAGGTTAAATCGTTTCCTGACGTGCCCTGGCGTCAAGAAAAAGAAGTGCGTGATGTGCGCCCAGCACTCTCTCCTGAAACCTGCGGTTTTAGCCACTGCATGTACTTCCCTGCTATTACAAAAACCTTTTTACACTTGATACTGATCACAATATTCAGGCATGGAAGCATTTTCAACATGACGTTATGGCAGGGACACGGAAAAATCCAGAGTATACCCAGGGTCTAGTTGTCAAAAAATTAGCTATACTAAATCTTTTCAGTCATTCCCCTCATAAAAATGAATTCTGACGGTAGAACTTTTGCTGAGATGTCAAATGCACTCAGTAGGAACAGCAGTGGTACTAACTGTGTTTTTGCACCCTAAAACACTGAGAAGGAATCCGGCAAAACACTTTCTTGCTCACCACCACGGGGCGCCTTTGATTAAATTTCAGCGGTTCGGTGAATTAACACTTTTTTCATCAAGGCAGAATTCTTAATCCGTTATGTTTTATTCACTTTGGGAAATCTACCTTTGTCAAAAATGGAACAGATTATTTTGGTGTCCGAAATTCACCTGACAAATGTCATTGTTGACATTTTTTCTTTTGGCATTTATAAAGAATAATTTCTATGGGTGTTTCATGTAACGGGATCTCTTCTGACTCCAGGATTTCATAGAATGAGAAATGGATTGTTAGGGCAATCTGAAGCTTTTACGAAAACTTTAATTCACTGAAGAGTCAAAACAATTGTGGGTTACTTAAAGAAAGAAAAGTGTCCTCAATCACCTTTTCCGTAGAGCAGGGAAAGAAATTCACACAACTCAATTCCTATTCTCCTCTGTAATTCATAAGTTTTGCATCAAAAGCGGTTTATTCGTTTTCTCTTCATTTCTAAGTCTTACAGAGTAATTATTTAGTTAAAATAATCTTTGTTAAGATCTAAAAGAAACAGATAAATTAGAAAATGATGAATAAGGGAGAGACACGGTGACAGAGTTAGCCTTAGAAACCATTATAATCCTCCTTTGTACAGTTAACAATTTAAATCTTTTGCGGTAACACATTCATTTCTAAGAACACTATAGGGAGATGGAGGAAAAGGTTTTTTCTAGAATCACATACACCAGCATAAAACTTCTGTATTATAGGACAAATCCTGCTTAGGGCATACATAGGTAATCATCGAGATCTGGTATCTCTCTGGGAGAAACTCAAAACGAATTCACTGCGACATGACCTTATTTATAGTCCCAAGAAGTATGTCGATCCATAGGAAAAACGTCCTAGCAAAATAAACCTTGTAAAACAATTTTTATATTAAATTACACTTCTTTCTTGGGAGACAATGCCTTTGGTGGGAAGGTTAAGAAAAATGTTTAAATATCTCCTTTTCCTCAAAAAGTAGGATGCAGCCTGAACCTCTCTGGGCACTTCTGCAGCGAGGAGCAGCAGTCCTGAGTGCCGTTCATGCGTTCGCGCCTTGCTCGGAATCATGGCACATGCCCACCTCACACAATGGGTGCCAAGGATACCAGCACTGCTCTTGCTCTCATCACGGATGACAGTTACACCCGACATTCCAAGCGCCATGCTTTCTCCGAGGCATTTTGAATGTATTGTTTTCTATATCCTTCATATTCATTTCATCAAGGAAGGTCGGTTTTACTGTCCCTATGTTAAAATTGAGGGAATCACACGCCCAGTGAGGTTAAATCGTTTCCTGACGTGCCCTGGCGTCAAGAAAAAGAAGTGCGTGATGTGCGCCCAGCACTCTCTCCTGAAACCTGCGGTTTTAGCCACTGCATGTACTTCCCTGCTATTACAAAAACCTTTTTACACTTGATACTGATCACAATATTCAGGCATGAAAGCATTTTCAACATGACGTTATGGCAGGGACACGGAAAAATCCAGAGTATACCCAGGGTCTAGTTGTCAAAAAATTATCTATACTAAATCTTTTCAGTCATTCCCCTCATAAAAATGAATTCTGACGGTAGAACTTTTGCTGAGATGTCAAATGCACTCAGTAGGAACAGCAGTGGTACTAACTGTGTTTTTGCACCCTAAAACACTGAGAAGGAATCCGGCAAAACACTTTCTTGCTCACCACCACGGGGCGCCTTTGATTAAATTTCAGCGGTTCGGTGAATTAACACTTTTTTCATCAAGGCAGAATTCTTAATCCGTTATGTTTTATTCACTTTGGGAAATCTACCTTTGTCAAAAATGGAACAGATTATTTTGGTGTCCGAAATTCACCTGACAAATGTCATTGTTGACATTTTTTCTTTTGGCATTTATAAAGAATAATTTCTATGGGTGTTTCATGTAACGGGATCTCTTCTGACTCCAGGATTTCATAGAATGAGAAATGGATTGTTAGGGCAATCTGAAGCTTTTACGAAAACTTTAATTCACTGAAGAGTCAAAACAATTGTGGGTTACTTAAAGAAAGAAAAGTGTCCTCAATCACCTTTTCCGTAGAGCAGGGAAAGAAATTCACACAACTCAATTCCTATTCTCCTCTGTAATTCATAAGTTTTGCATCAAAAGCGGTTTATTCGTTTTCTCTTCATTTCTAAGTCTTACAGAGTAATTATTTAGTTAAAATAATCTTTGTTAAGATCTAAAAGAAACAGATAAATTAGAAAATGATGAATAAGGGAGAGACACGGTGACAGAGTTAGCCTTAGAAACCATTATAATCCTCCTTTGTACAGTTAACAATTTAAATCTTTTGCGGTAACACATTCATTTCTAAGAACACTATAGGGAGATGGAGGAAAAGGTTTTTTCTAGAATCACATACACCAGCATAAAACTTCTGTATTATAGGACAAATCCTGCTTAGGGCATACATAGGTAATCATCGAGATCTGGTATCTCTCTGGGAGAAACTCAAAACGAATTCACTGCGACATGACCTTATTTATAGTCCCAAGAAGTATGTCGATCCATAGGAAAAACGTCCTAGCAAAATAAACCTTGTAAAACAATTTTTATATTAAATTACACTTCTTTCTTGGGAGACAATGCCTTTGGTGGGAAGGTTAAGAAAAATGTTTAAATATCTCCTTTTCCTCAAAAAGTAGGATGCAGCCTGAACCTCTCTGGGCACTTCTGCAGCGAGGAGCAGCAGTCCTGAGTGCCGTTCATGCGTTCGCGCCTTGCTCGGAATCATGGCACATGCCCACCTCACACAATGGGTGCCAAGGATACCAGCACTGCTCTTGCTCTCATCACGGATGACAGTTACACCCGACATTCCAAGCGCCATGCTTTCTCCGAGGCATTTTGAATGTATTGTTTTCTATATCCTTCATATTCATTTCATCAAGGAAGGTCGGTTTTACTGTCCCTATGTTAAAATTGAGGGAATCACACGCCCAGTGAGGTTAAATCGTTTCCTGACGTGCCCTGGCGTCAAGAAAAAGAAGTGCGTGATGTGCGCCCAGCACTCTCTCCTGAAACCTGCGGTTTTAGCCACTGCATGTACTTCCCTGCTATTACAAAAACCTTTTTACACTTGATACTGATCACAATATTCAGGCATGAAAGCATTTTCAACATGACGTTATGGCAGGGACACGGAAAAATCCAGAGTATACCCAGGGTCTAGTTGTCAAAAAATTATCTATACTAAATCTTTTCAGTCATTCCCCTCATAAAAATGAATTCTGACGGTAGAACTTTTGCTGAGATGTCAAATGCACTCAGTAGGAACAGCAGTGGTACTAACTGTGTTTTTGCACCCTAAAACACTGAGAAGGAATCCGGCAAAACACTTTCTTGCTCACCACCACGGGGCGCCTTTGATTAAATTTCAGCGGTTCGGTGAATTAACACTTTTTTCATCAAGGCAGAATTCTTAATCCGTTATGTTTTATTCACTTTGGGAAATCTACATTTGTCAAAAATGGAACAGATTATTTTGGTGTCCGAAATTCACCTGACAAATGTCATTGTTGACATTTTTTCTTTTGGCATTTATAAAGAATAATTTCTATGGGTGTTTCATGTAACGGGATCTCTTCTGACTCCAGGATTTCATAGAATGAGAAATGGATTGTTAGGGCAATCTGAAGCTTTTACGAAAACTTTAATTCACTGAAGAGTCAAAACAATTGTGGGTTACTTAAAGAAAGAAAAGTGTCCTCAATCACCTTTTCCGTAGAGCAGGGAAAGAAATTCACACAACTCAATTCCTATTCTCCTCTGTAATTCATAAGTTTTGCATCAAAAGCGGTTTATTCGTTTTCTCTTCATTTCTAAGTCTTACAGAGTAATTATTTAGTTAAAATAATCTTTGTTAAGATCTAAAAGAAACAGATAAATTAGAAAATGATGAATAAGGGAGAGACACGGTGACAGAGTTAGCCTTAGAAACCATTATAATCCTCCTTTGTACAGTTAACAATTTAAATCTTTTGCGGTAACACATTCATTTCTAAGAACACTATAGGGAGATGGAGGAAAAGGTTTTTTCTAGAATCACATACACCAGCATAAAACTTCTGTATTATAGGACAAATCCTGCTTAGGGCATACATAGGTAATCATCGAGATCTGGTATCTCTCTGGGAGAAACTCAAAACGAATTCACTGCGACATGACCTTATTTATAGTCCCAAGAAGTATGTCGATCCATAGGAAAAACGTCCTAGCAAAATAAACCTTGTAAAACAATTTTTATATTAAATTACACTTCTTTCTTGGGAGAGAATGCCTTTGGTGGGAAGGTTAAGAAAAATGTTTAAATATCTCCTTTTCCTCAAAAAGTAGGATGCAGCCTGAACCTCTCTGGGCACTTCTGCAGCGAGGAGCAGCAGTCCTGAGTGCCGTTCATGCGTTCGCGCCTTGCTCGGAATCATGGCACATGCCCACCTCACACAATGGGTGCCAAGGATACCAGCACTGCTCTTGCTCTCATCACGGATGACAGTTACACCCGACATTCCAAGCGCCATGCTTTCTCCGAGGCATTTTGAATGTATTGTTTTCTATATCCTTCATATTCATTTTATCAAGGAAGGTCGGTTTTACTGTCCCTATGTTAAAATTGAGGGAATCACACGCCCAGTGAGGTTAAATCGTTTCCTGACGTGCCCTGGCGTCAAGAAAAAGAAGTGCGTGATGTGCGCCCAGCACTCTCTCCTGAAACCTGCGGTTTTAGCCACTGCATGTACTTCCCTGCTATTACAAAAACCTTTTTACACTTGATACTGATCACAATATTCAGGCATGAAAGCATTTTCAACATGACGTTATGGCAGGGACACGGAAAAATCCAGAGTATACCCAGAGTCTAGTTGTCAAAAAATTATCTATACTAAATCTTTTCAGTCATTCCCCTCATAAAAATGAATTCTGACGGTAGAACTTTTGCTGAGATGTCAAATGCACTCAGTAGGAACAGCAGTGGTACTAACTGTGTTTTTGCACCCTAAAACACTGAGAAGGAATCCGGCAAAACACTTTCTTGCTCACCACCACGGGGCGCCTTTGATTAAATTTCAGCGGTTCGGTGAATTAACACTTTTTTCATCAAGGCAGAATTCTTAATCCGTTATGTTTTATTCACTTTGGGAAATCTACCTTTGTCAAAAATGGAACAGATTATTTTGGTGTCCGAAATTCACCTGACAAATGTCATTGTTGACATTTTTTCTTTTGGCATTTATAAAGAATAATTTCTATGGGTGTTTCATGTAACGGGATCTCTTCTGACTCCAGGATTTCATAGAATGAGAAATGGATTGTTAGGGCAATCTGAAGCTTTTACGAAAACTTTAATTCACTGAAGAGTCAAAACAATTGTGGGTTACTTAAAGAAAGAAAAGTGTCCTCAATCACCTTTTCCGTAGAGCAGGGAAAGAAATTCACACAACTCAATTCCTATTCTCCTCTGTAATTCATAAGTTTTGCATCAAAAGCGGTTTATTCGTTTTCTCTTCATTTCTAAGTCTTACAGAGTAATTATTTAGTTAAAATAATCTTTGTTAAGATCTAAAAGAAACAGATAAATTAGAAAATGATGAATAAGGGAGAGACACGGTGACAGAGTTAGCCTTAGAAACCATTATAATCCTCCTTTGTACAGTTAACAATTTAAATCTTTTGCGGTAACACATTCATTTCTAAGAACACTATAGGGAGATGGAGGAAAAGGTTTTTTCTAGAATCACATACACCAGCATAAAACTTCTGTATTATAGGACAAATCCTGCTTAGGGCATACATAGGTAATCATCGAGATCTTGTATCTCTCTGGGAGAAACTCAAAACGAATTCACTGCGACATGACCTTATTTATAGTCCCAAGAAGTATGTCGATCCATAGGAAAAACGTCCTAGCAAAATAAACCTTGTAAAACAATTTTTATATTAAATTACACTTCTTTCTTGGGAGACAATGCCTTTGGTGGGAAGGTTAAGAAAAATGTTTAAATATCTCCTTTTCCTCAAAAAGTAGGATGCAGCCTGAACCTCTCTGGGCACTTCTGCAGCGAGGAGCAGCAGTCCTGAGTGCCGTTCATGCGTTCGCGCCTTGCTCGGAATCATGGCACATGCCCACCTCACACAATGGGTGCCAAGGATACCAGCACTGCTCTTGCTCTCATCACGGATGACAGTTACACCCGACATTCCAAGCGCCATGCTTTCTCCGAGGCATTTTGAATGTATTGTTTTCTATATCCTTCATATTCATTTCATCAAGGAAGGTCGGTTTTACTGTCCCTATGTTAAAATTGAGGGAATCACACGCCCAGTGAGGTTAAATCGTTTCCTGACGTGCCCTGGCGTCAAGAAAAAGAAGTGCGTGATGTGCGCCCAGCACTCTCTCCTGAAACCTGCGGTTTTAGCCACTGCATGTACTTCCCTGCTATTACAAAAACCTTTTTACACTTGATACTGATCACAATATTCAGGCATGAAAGCATTTTCAACATGACGTTATGGCAGGGACACGGAAAAATCCAGAGTATACCCAGGGTCTAGTTGTCAAAAAATTATCTATACTAAATCTTTTCAGTCATTCCCCTCATAAAAATGAATTCTGACGGTAGAACTTTTGCTGAGATGTCAAATGCACTCAGTAGGAACAGCAGTGGTACTAACTGTGTTTTTGCACCCTAAAACACTGAGAAGGAATCCGGCAAAACACTTTCTTGCTCACCACCACGGGGCGCCTTTGATTAAATTTCAGCGGTTCGGTGAATTAACACTTTTTTCATCAAGGCAGAATTCTTAATCCGTTATGTTTTATTCACTTTGGGAAATCTACCTTTGTCAAAAATGGAACAGATTATTTTGGTGTCCGAAATTCACCTGACAAATGTCATTGTTGACATTTTTTCTTTTGGCATTTATAAAGAATAATTTCTATGGGTGTTTCATGTAACGGGATCTCTTCTGACTCCAGGATTTCATAGAATGAGAAATGGATTGTTAGGGCAATCTGAAGCTTTTACGAAAACTTTAATTCACTGAAGAGTCAAAACAATTGTGGGTTACTTAAAGAAAGAAAAGTGTCCTCAATCACCTTTTCCGTAGAGCAGGGAAAGAAATTCACACAACTCAATTCCTATTCTCCTCTGTAATTCATAAGTTTTGCATCAAAAGCGGTTTATTCGTTTTCTCTTCATTTCTAAGTCTTACAGAGTAATTATTTAGTTAAAATAATCTTTGTTAAGATCTAAAAGAAACAGATAAATTAGAAAATGATGAATAAGGGAGAGACACGGTGACAGAGTTAGCCTTAGAAACCATTATAATCCTCCTTTGTACAGTTAACAATTTAAATCTTTTGCGGTAACACATTCATTTCTAAGAACACTATAGGGAGATGGAGGAAAAGGTTTTTTCTAGAATCACATACACCAGCATAAAACTTCTGTATTATAGGACAAATCCTGCTTAGGGCATACATAGGTAATCATCGAGATCTGGTATCTCTCTGGGAGAAACTCAAAACGAATTCACTGCGACATGACCTTATTTATAGTCCCAAGAAGTATGTCGATCCATAGGAAAAACGTCCTAGCAAAATAAACCTTGTAAAACAATTTTTATATTAAATTACACTTCTTTCTTGGGAGACAATGCCTTTGGTGGGAAGGTTAAGAAAAATGTTTAAATATCTCCTTTTCCTCAAAAAGTAGGATGCAGCCTGAACCTCTCTGGGCACTTCTGCAGCGAGGAGCAGCAGTCCTGAGTGCCGTTCATGCGTTCGCGCCTTGCTCGGAATCATGGCACATGCCCACCTCACACAATGGGTGCCAAGGATACCAGCACTGCTCTTGCTCTCATCACGGATGACAGTTACACCCGACATTCCAAGCGCCATGCTTTCTCCGAGGCATTTTGAATGTATTGTTTTCTATATCCTTCATATTCATTTCATCAAGGAAGGTCGGTTTTACTGTCCCTATGTTAAAATTGAGGGAATCACACGCCCAGTGAGGTTAAATCGTTTCCTGACGTGCCCTGGCGTCAAGAAAAAGAAGTGCGTGATGTGCGCCCAGCACTCTCTCCTGAAACCTGCGGTTTTAGCCACTGCATGTACTTCCCTGCTATTACAAAAACCTTTTTACACTTGATACTGATCACAATATTCAGGCATGAAAGCATTTTCAACATGACGTTATGGCAGGGACACGGAAAAATCCAGAGTATACCCAGGGTCTAGTTGTCAAAAAATTATCTATACTAAATCTTTTCAGTCATTCCCCTCATAAAAATGAATTCTGACGGTAGAACTTTTGCTGAGATGTCAAATGCACTCAGTAGGAACAGCAGTGGTACTAACTGTGTTTTTGCACCCTAAAACACTGAGAAGGAATCCGGCAAAACACTTTCTTGCTCACCACCACGGGGCGCCTTTGATTAAATTTCAGCGGTTCGGTGAATTAACACTTTTTTCATCAAGGCAGAATTCTTAATCCGTTATGTTTTATT
The DNA here is from genome assembly GCF_030020395.1 of Manis pentadactyla. Taxonomy (NCBI): domain Eukaryota; kingdom Metazoa; phylum Chordata; class Mammalia; order Pholidota; family Manidae; genus Manis; species Manis pentadactyla. The sequence goes on from NC_080035.1 coordinate 4,238,748, forward strand.
CACTTTGGGAAATCTACCTTTGTCAAAAATGGAACAGATTATTTTGGTGTCCGAAATTCACCTGACAAATGTCATTGTTGACATTTTTTCTTTTGGCATTTATAAAGAATAATTTCTATGGGTGTTTCATGTAACGGGATCTCTTCTGACTCCAGGATTTCATAGAATGAGAAATGGATTGTTAGGGCAATCTGAAGCTTTTACGAAAACTTTAATTCACTGAAGAGTCAAAACAATTGTGGGTTACTTAAAGAAAGAAAAGTGTCCTCAATCACCTTTTCCGTAGAGCAGGGAAAGAAATTCACACAACTCAATTCCTATTCTCCTCTGTAATTCATAAGTTTTGCATCAAAAGCGGTTTATTCGTTTTCTCTTCATTTCTAAGTCTTACAGAGTAATTATTTAGTTAAAATAATCTTTGTTAAGATCTAAAAGAAACAGATAAATTAGAAAATGATGAATAAGGGAGAGACACGGTGACAGAGTTAGCCTTAGAAACCATTATAATCCTCCTTTGTACAGTTAACAATTTAAATCTTTTGCGGTAACACATTCATTTCTAAGAACACTATAGGGAGATGGAGGAAAAGGTTTTTTCTAGAATCACATACACCAGCATAAAACTTCTGTATTATAGGACAAATCCTGCTTAGGGCATACATAGGTAATCATCGAGATCTGGTATCTCTCTGGGAGAAACTCAAAACGAATTCACTGCGACATGACCTTATTTATAGTCCCAAGAAGTATGTCGATCCATAGGAAAAACGTCCTAGCAAAATAAACCTTGTAAAACAATTTTTATATTAAATTACACTTCTTTCTTGGGAGAGAATGCCTTTGGTGGGAAGGTTAAGAAAAATGTTTAAATATCTCATTTTCCTCAAAAAGTAGGATGCAGCCTGAACCTCTCTGGGCACTTCTGCAGCGAGGAGCAGCAGTCCTGAGTGCCGTTCATGCGTTCGCGCCTTGCTCGGAATCATGGCACATGCCCACCTCACACAATGGGTGCCAAGGATACCAGCACTGCTCTTGCTCTCATCACGGATGACAGTTACACCCGACATTCCAAGCGCCATGCTTTCTCCGAGGCATTTTGAATGTATTGTTTACTATATCCTTCATATTCATTTTATCAAGGAAGGTCGGTTTTACTGTCCCTATGTTAAAATTGAGGGAATCACACGCCCAGTGAGGTTAAATCGTTTCCTGACGTGCCCTGGCGTCAAGGAAAAGAAGTGCATGATGTGCACCCAGCACTCTCTCTTGAAACCTGCGGTTTTAGCCACTGCCTGTACTTCACTGCCTTTACAAAAACCTTTTTACACTTGATACTGATCACAATATTCAGGCATGAAAGCATTTTCAACATGACTTTATGGCAGTGACACGGAAAAATCCAGAGTATACCCAGAGTCTAGTGGTCAAAAAATTATCTATACTAAATCTTTTCAGTCATTCCCCTCTTAAAAATGAATTCTGACGGTAGAACTTTTGCTGAGATGTCAAATGCACTCAGTAGGAACAGCAGTGGTACTAACTGTGTTTTTGCACCCTAAAACACTGACAAGGAATCCGGCAAAACACTTTCTTGCTCACCACCACGGGGCGCCTTTGATTAAATTTCAGCGGTTCGGTGAATTAACACTTTTTTCATCAAGGCAGAATTCTTAATCCGTTATGTTTTATTCACTTTGGGAAATCTACCTTTGTCAAAAATGGAACAGATTATTTTGGTGTCCGAAATTCACCTGACAAATGTCATTGTTGACATTTTTTCTTTTGGCATTTATAAAGAATAATTTCTATGGGTGTTTCATGTAACGGGATCTCTTCTGACTGCAGGATTTCATAGAATGAGAAATGGATTGTTAGGGCAATCTGAAGCTTTTACGAAAACTTTAATTCACTGAAGAGTCAAAACAATTGTGGGTTACTTAAAGAAAGAAAAGTGTCCTCAATCACCTTTTCCGTAGAGCAGGGAAAGAAATTCACACAACTCAATTCCTATTCTCCTCTGTAATTCATAAGTTTTGCATCAAAAGCGGTTTATTCGTTTTCTCTTCATTTCTAAGTCTTACAGAGTAATTATTTAGTTAAAATAATCTTTGTTAAGATCTAAAAGAAACAGATAAATTAGAAAATGATGAATAAGGGAGAGACACGGTGACAGAGTTAGCCTTAGAAACCATTATAATCCTCCTTTGTACAGTTAACAATTTAAATCTTTTGCGGTAACACATTCATTTCTAAGAACACTATAGGGAGATGGAGGAAAAGGTTTTTTCTAGAATCACATACACCAGCATAAAACTTCTGTATTATAGGACAAATCCTGCTTAGGGCATACATAGGTAATCATCGAGATCTGGTATCTCTCTGGGAGAAACTCAAAACGAATTCACTGCGACATGACCTTATTTATAGTCCCAAGAAGTATGTCGATCCATAGGAAAAACGTCCTAGCAAAATAAACCTTGTAAAACAATTTTTATATTAAATTACACTTCTTTCTTGGGAGAGAATGCCTTTGGTGGGAAGGTTAAGAAAAATGTTTAAATATCTCCTTTTCCTCAAAAAGTAGGATGCAGCCTGAACCTCTCTGGGCACTTCTGCAGCGAGGAGCAGCAGTCCTGAGTGCCGTTCATGCGTTCGCGCCTTGCTCGGAATCATGGCACATGCCCACCTCACACAATGGGTGCCAAGGATACCAGCACTGCTCTTGCTCTCATCACGGATGACAGTTACACCCGACATTCCAAGCGCCATGCTTTCTCTGAGGCATTTTGAATGTATTGTTTACTATATCCTTCATATTCATTTTATCAAGGAAGGTCGGTTTTACTGTCCCTATGTTAAAATTGAGGGAATCACACGCCCAGTGAGGTTAAATCGTTTCCTGACGTGCCCTGGCGTCAAGGAAAGGAAGTGCGTGATGTGCACCCAGCACTCTCTCTTGAAACCTGCGGTTTTAGCCACTGCCTGTACTTCACTGCCTTTACAAAAACCTTTTTACACTTGATACTGATCACAATATTCAGGCATGAAAGCATTTTCAACATGACTTTATGGCAGTGACAAGGAAAAATCCAGAGTATACCCAGAGTCTAGTGGTCAAAAAATTATCTATACTAAATCTTTTCAGTCATTCCCCTCTTAAAAAAGAATTCTGACGGTAGAACTTTTGCTGAGATGTCAAATGCACTCAGTAGGAACAGCAGTGGTACTAACTGTGTTTTTGCACCCTAAAACACTGAGAAGGAATCCGGCAAAACACTTTCTTGCTCACCACCACGGGGCGCCTTTGATTAAATTTCAGCGGTTCGGTGAATTAACACTTTTTTCATCAAGGCAGAATTCTTAATCCGTTATGTTTTATTCACTTTGGGAAATCTACCTTTGTCAAAAATGGAACAGATTATTTTGGTGTCCGAAATTCACCTGACAAATGTCATTGTTGACATTTTTTCTTTTGGCATTTATAAAGAATAATTTCTATGGGTGTTTCATGTAACGGGATCTCTTCTGACTCCAGGATTTCATAGAATGAGAAATGGATTGTTAGGGCAATCTGAAGCTTTTACGAAAACTTTAATTCACTGAAGAGTCAAAACAATTGTGGGTTACTTAAAGAAAGAAAAGTGTCCTCAATCACCTTTTCCGTAGAGCAGGGAAAGAAATTCACATAACTCAATTCCTATTCTCCTCTGTAATTCATAAGTTTTGCATCAAAAGCGGTTTATTCGTTTTCTCTTCATTTCTAAGTCTTACAGAGTAACTATTTAGTTAAAATAATCTTTGTTAAGATCTAAAAGAAACAGATAAATTAGAAAATGATGAATAAGGGAGAGACACGGTGACAGAGTTAGCCTTAGAAACCATTATAATCCTCCTTTGTACATTTAACAATTTAAATCTTTTGCGGTAACACATTCATTTCTAAGAACACTATAGGGAGATGGAGGAAAAGTTTTTTTCTAGAATCACATACACCAGCATAAAACTTCTGTATTATAGGACAAATCCTGCTTAGGGCATACATAGGTAATCATCGAGATCTGGTATCTCTCTGGGAGAAACTCAAAACGAATTCACTGCGACATGACCTTATTTATAGTCCCAAGAAGTATGTCGATCCATAGGAAAAACGTCCTAGCAAAATAAACCTTGTAAAACAATTTTTATATTAAATTACACTTCTTTCTTGGGAGAGAATGCCTTTGGTGGGAAGGTTAAGAAAAATGTTTAAATATCTCCTTTTCCTCAAAAAGTAGGATGCAGCCTGAACCTCTCTGGGCACTTCTGCAGCGAGGAGCAGCAGTCCTGAGTGCCGTTCATGCGTTCGCGCCTTGCTCGGAATCATGGCACATGCCCACCTCACACAATGGGTGCCAAGGATACCAGCACTGCTCTTGCTCTCATCACGGATGACAGTTACACCCGACATTCCAAGCGCCATGCTTTCTCCGAGGCATTTTGAATGTATTGTTTTCTATATCCTTCATATTCATTTTATCAAGGAAGGTCGGTTTTACTGTCCCTATGTTAAAATTGAGGGAATCACACGCCCAGTGAGGTTAAATCGTTTCCTGACGTGCCCTGGCGTCAAGAAAAAGAAGTGCGTGATGTGCGCCCAGCACTCTCTCCTGAAACCTGCGGTTTTAGCCACTGCATGTACTTCCCTGCTATTACAAAAACCTTTTTACACTTGATACTGATCACAATATTCAGGCATGAAAGCATTTTCAACATGACGTTATGGCAGGGACACGGAAAAATCCAGAGTATACCCAGAGTCTAGTTGTCAAAAAATTATCTATACTAAATCTTTTCAGTCATTCCCCTCATAAAAATGAATTCTGACGGTAGAACTTTTGCTGAGATGTCAAATGCACTCAGTAGGAACAGCAGTGGTACTAACTGTGTTTTTGCACCCTAAAACACTGAGAAGGAATCCGGCAAAACACTTTCTTGCTCACCACCACGGGGCGCCTTTGATTAAATTTCAGCGGTTCGGTGAATTAACACTTTTTTCATCAAGGCAGAATTCTTAATCCGTTATGTTTTATTCACTTTGGGAAATCTACCTTTGTCAAAAATGGAACAGATTATTTTGGTGTCCGAAATTCACCTGACAAATGTCATTGTTGACATTTTTTCTTTTGGCATTTATAAAGAATAATTTCTATGGGTGTTTCATGTAACGGGATCTCTTCTGACTCCAGGATTTCATAGAATGAGAAATGGATTGTTAGGGCAATCTGAAGCTTTTACGAAAACTTTAATTCACTGAAGAGTCAAAACAATTGTGGGTTACTTAAAGAAAGAAAAGTGTCCTCAATCACCTTTTCCGTAGAGCAGGGAAAGAAATTCACACAACTCAATTCCTATTCTCCTCTGTAATTCATAAGTTTTGCATCAAAAGCGGTTTATTCGTTTTCTCTTCATTTCTAAGTCTTACAGAGTAATTATTTAGTTAAAATAATCTTTGTTAAGATCTAAAAGAAACAGATAAATTAGAAAATGATGAATAAGGGAGAGACACGGTGACAGAGTTAGCCTTAGAAACCATTATAATCCTCCTTTGTACAGTTAACAATTTAAATCTTTTGCGGTAACACATTCATTTCTAAGAACACTATAGGGAGATGGAGGAAAAGGTTTTTTCTAGAATCACATACACCAGCATAAAACTTCTGTATTATAGGACAAATCCTGCTTAGGGCATACATAGGTAATCATCGAGATCTGGTATCTCTCTGGGAGAAACTCAAAACGAATTCACTGCGACATGACCTTATTTATAGTCCCAAGAAGTATGTCGATCCATAGGAAAAACGTCCTAGCAAAATAAACCTTGTAAAACAATTTTTATATTAAATTACACTTCTTTCTTGGGAGAGAATGCCTTTGGTGGGAAGGTTAAGAAAAATGTTTAAATATCGGCTTTTCCTTAGAAAGTAGGATGCAGCCTGAACCTCTCTGGGCACTTCTGCTGCGAGGAGCAGCAGTCCTGAGTGCCGTTCAGGCGTTCGCGCCTTGCTCGGAATCATGGCACATGCCCACCTCACACAATGGGTGCCAAGGATACCAGCACTGCTCTTGCTCTCATCACGGATGACAGTTACACCCGACATTCCAAGCGCCATGCTTTCTCCGAGGCATTTTGAATGTATTGTTTTCTATATCCTTCATATTCATTTCATCAAGGAAGGTCGGTTTTACTGTCCCTATGTTAAAATTGAGGGAATCACACGCCCAGTGAGGTTAAATCGTTTCCTGACGTGCCCTGGCGTCAAGAAAAAGAAGTGCGTGATATGCGCCCAGCACTCTCTCCTGAAACCTGCGGTTTTAGCCACTGCATGTACTTCCCTGCTATTACAAAAACCTTTTTACACTTGATACTGATCACAATATTCAGGCATGAAAGCATTTTCAACATGACGTTATGGCAGGGACACGGAAAAATCCAGAGTATACCCAGGGTCTAGTTGTCAAAAAATTATCTATACTAAATCTTTTCAGTCATTCCCCTCATAAAAATGAATTCTGACGGTAGAACTTTTGCTGAGATGTCAAATGCACTCAGTAGGAACAGCAGTGGTACTAACTGTGTTTTTGCACCCTAAAACACTGAGAAGGAATCCGGCAAAACACTTTCTTGCTCACCACCACGGGGCGCCTTTGATTAAATTTCAGCGGTTCGGTGAATTAACACTTTTTTCATCAAGGCAGAATTCTTAATCCGTTATGTTTTATTCACTTTGGGAAATCTACCTTTGTCAAAAATGGAACAGATTATTTTGGTGTCCGAAATTCACCTGACAAATGTCATTGTTGACATTTTTTCTTTTGGCATTTATAAAGAATAATTTCTATGGGTGTTTCATGTATCGGGATCTCTTCTGACTCCAGGATTTCATAGAATGAGAAATGGATTGTTAGGGCAATCTGAAGCTTTTACGAAAACTTTAATTCACTGAAGAGTCAAAACAATTGTGGGTTACTTAAAGAAAGAAAAGTGTCCTCAATCACCTTTTCCGTAGAGCAGGGAAAGAAATTCACACAACTCAATTCCTATTCTCCTCTGTAATTCATAAGTTTTGCATCAAAAGCGGTTTATTCGTTTTCTCTTCATTTCTAAGTCTTACAGAGTAATTATTTAGTTAAAATAATCTTTGTTAAGATCTAAAAGAAACAGATAAATTAGAAAATGATGAATAAGGGAGAGACACGGTGACAGAGTTAGCCTTAGAAACCATTATAATCCTCCTTTGTACAGTTAACAATTTAAATCTTTTGCGGTAACACATTCATTTCTAAGAACACTATAGGGAGATGGAGGAAAAGGTTTTTTCTAGAATCACATACACCAGCATAAAACTTCTGTATTATAGGACAAATCCTGCTTAGGGCATACATAGGTAATCATCGAGATCTGGTATCTCTCTGGGAGAAACTCAAAACGAATTCACTGCGACATGACCTTATTTATAGTCCCAAGAAGTATGTCGATCCATAGGAAAAACGTCCTAGCAAAATAAACCTTGTAAAACAATTTTTATATTAAATTACACTTCTTTCTTGGGAGAGAATGCCTTTGGTGGGAAGGTTAAGAAAAATGTTTAAATATCTCCTTTTCCTCAAAAAGTAGGATGCAGCCTGAACCTCTCTGGGCACTTCTGCAGCGAGGAGCAGCAGTCCTGAGTGCCGTTCATGCGTTCGCGCCTTGCTCGGAATCATGGCACATGCCCACCTCACACAATGGGTGCCAAGGATACCAGCACTGCTCTTGCTCTCATCACGGATGACAGTTACACCCGACATTCCAAGCGCCATGCTTTCTCCGAGGCATTTTGAATGTATTGTTTACTATATCCTTCATATTCATTTTATCAAGGAAGGTCGGTTTTACTGTCCCTATGTTAAAATTGAGGGAATCACACGCCCAGTGAGGTTAAATCGTTTCCTGACGTGCCCTGGCGTCAAGGAAAAGAAGTGCATAATGTGCACCCAGCACTCTCTCTTGAAACCTGCGGTTTTAGCCACTGCCTGTACTTCACTGCCTTTACAAAAACCTTTTTACACTTGATACTGATCACAATATTCAGGCATGAAAGCATTTTCAACATGACTTTATGGCAGGGACACGGAAAAATCCAGAGTATACCCAGAGTCTTGTGGTCAAAAAATTATCTATACTAAATCTTTTCAGTCATTCCCCTCTTAAAAATGAATTCTGACGGTAGAACTTTTGCTGAGATGTCAAATGCACTCAGTAGGAACAGCAGTGGTACTAACTGTGTTTTTGCACCCTAAAACACTGAGAAGGAATCCGGCAAAACACTTTCTTGCTCACCAAAACGGGGCGCCTTTGATTAAATTTCAGCGGTTCGGTGAATTAACACTTTTTTCATCAAGGCAGAATTCTTAATCAGTTATGTTTTATTCACTTTGGGAAATCTACCTTTGTCAAAAATGGAACAGATTATTTTGGTGTCCGAAATTCACCTGACAAATGTCATTGTTGACATTTTTTCTTTTGGCATTTATAAAGAATAATTTCTATGGGTGTTTCATGTAACGGGATCTCTTCTGACTCCAGGATTTCATAGAATGAGAAATGGATTGTTAGGGCAATCTGAAGCTTTTACGAAAACTTTAATTCACTGAAGAGTCAAAACAATTGTGGGTTACTTAAAGAAAGAAAAGTGTCCTCAATCACCTTTTCCGTAGAGCAGGGAAAGAAATTCACATAACTCAATTCCTATTCTCCTCTGTAATTCATAAGTTTTGCATCAAAAGCGGTTTATTCGTTTTCTCTTCATTTCTAAGTCTTACAGAGTAATTATTTAGTTAAAATAATCTTTGTTAAGATCTAAAAGAAACAGATAAATTAGAAAATGATGAATAAGGGAGAGACACGGTGACAGAGTTAGCCTTAGAAACCATTATAATCCTCCTTTGTACAGTTAACAATTTAAATCTTTTGCGGTAACACATTCATTTCTAAGAACACTATAGGGAGATGGAGGAAAAGGTTTTTTCTAGAATCACATACACCAGCATAAAACTTCTGTATTATAGGACAAATCCTGCTTAGGGCATACATAGGTAATCATCGAGATCTGGTATCTCTCTGGGAGAAACTCAAAACGAATTCACTGCGACATGACCTTATTTATAGTCCCAAGAAGTATGTCGATCCATAGGAAAAACGTCCTAGCAAAATAAACCTTGTAAAACAATTTTTATATTAAATTACACTTCTTTCTTGGGAGAGAATGCCTTTGGTGGGAAGGTTAAGAAAAATGTTTAAATATCTCCTTTTCCTCAAAAAGTAGGATGCAGCCTGAACCTCTCTGGGCACTTCTGCAGCGAGGAGCAGCAGTCCTGAGTGCCGTTCATGCGTTCGCGCCTTGCTCGGAATCATGGCACATGCCCACCTCACACAATGGGTGCCAAGGATACCAGCACTGCTCTTGCTCTCATCACGGATGACAGTTACACCCGACATTCCAAGCGCCATGCTTTCTCCGAGGCATTTTGAATGTATTGTTTACTATATCCTTCATATTCATTTTATCAAGGAAGGTCGGTTTTACTGTCCCTATGTTAAAATTGAGGGAATCACACGCCCAGTGAGGTTAAATCGTTTCCTGACGTGCCCTGGCGTCAAGGAAAAGAAGTGCATAATGTGCACCCAGCACTCTCTCTTGAAACCTGCGGTTTTAGCCACTGCCTGTACTTCACTGCCTTTACAAAAACCTTTTTACACTTGATACTGATCACAATATTCAGGCATGAAAGCATTTTCAACATGACTTTATGGCAGTGACACGGAAAAATCCAGAGTATACCCAGAGTCTAGTGGTCAAAAAATTATCTATACTAAATCTTTTCAGTCATTCCCCTCTTAAAAATGAATTCTGACGGTAGAACTTTTGCTGAGATGTCAAATGCACTCAGTAGGAACAGCAGTGGTACTAACTGTGTTTTTGCACCCTAAAACACTGAGAAGGAATCCGGCAAAACACTTTCTTGCTCACCACCACGGGGCGCCTTTGATTAAATTTCAGCGGTTCGGTGAATTAACACTTTTTTCATCAAGGCAGAATTCTTAATCAGTTATGTTTTATTCACTTTGGGAAATCTACCTTTGTCAAAAATGGAACAGATTATTTTGGTGTCCGAAATTCACCTGACAAATGTCATTGTTGACATTTTTTCTTTTGGCATTTATAAAGAATAATTTCTATGGGTGTTTCATGTAACGGGATCTCTTCTGACTCCAGGATTTCATAGAATGAGAAATGGATTGTTAGGGCAATCTGAAGCTTTTACGAAAACTTTAATTCACTGAAGAGTCAAAACAATTGTGGGTTACTTAAAGAAAGAAAAGTGTCCTCAATCACCTTTTCCGTAGAGCAGGGAAAGAAATTCACATAACTCAATTCCTATTCTCCTCTGTAATTCATAAGTTTTGCATCAAAAGCGGTTTATTCGTTTTCTCTTCATTTCTAAGTCTTACAGAGTAATTATTTAGTTAAAATAATCTTTGTTAAGATCTAAAAGAAACAGATAAATTAGAAAATGATGAATAAGGGAGAGACACGGTGACAGAGTTAGCCTTAGAAACCATTATAATCCTCCTTTGTACAGTTAACAATTTAAATCTTTTGCGGTAACACATTCATTTCTAAGAACACTATAGGGAGATGGAGGAAAAGTTTTTTTCTAGAATCACATACACCAGCATAAAACTTCTGTATTATAAGACAAATCATGCTTAGGGCATACATAGGTAATCATCGAGATCTGGTATCTCTCTGGGAGAAACTCAAAACGAATTCACTGCGACATGACCTTATTTATAGTCCCAAGAAGTATGTCGATCCATAGGAAAAACGTCCTAGCAAAATAAACCTTGTAAAACAATTTTTATATTAAATTACACTTCTTTCTTGGGAGAGAATGCCTTTGGTGGGAAGGTTAAGAAAAATGTTTAAATATCTCCTTTTCCTCAAAAAGTAGGATGCAGCCTGAACCTCTCTGGGCACTTCTGCAGCGAGGAGCAGCAGTCCTGAGTGCCGTTCATGCGTTCGCGCCTTGCTCGGAATCATGGCACATGCCCACCTCACACAATGGGTGCCAAGGATACCAGCACTGCTCTTGCTCTCATCACGGATGACAGTTACACCCGACATTCCAAGCGCCATGCTTTCTCCGAGGCATTTTGAATGTATTGTTTTCTATATCCTTCATATTCATTTTATCAAGGAAGGTCGGTTTTACTGTCCCTATGTTAAAATTGAGGGAATCACACGCCCAGTGAGGTTAAATCGTTTCCTGACGTGCCCTGGCGTCAAGGAAAAGAAGTGCGTGATGTGCGCCCAGCACTCTCTCCTGAAACGTGCGGTTTTAGCCACTGCATGTACTTCCCTGCTATTACAAAAACCTTTTTACACTTGATACTGATCACAATATTCAGGCATGAAAGCATTTTCAACATGACGTTATGGCAGGGACACGGAAAAATCCAGAGTATACCCAGGGTCTAGTTGTCAAAAAATTATCTATACTAAATCTTTTCAGTCATTCCCCTCATAAAAATGAATTCTGACGGTAGAACTTTTGCTGAGATGTCAAATGCACTCAGTAGGAACAGCAGTGATACTAACTGTGTTTTTGCACCCTAAAACACTGAGAAGGAATCCGGCAAAACACTTTCTTGCTCACCACCACGGGGCGCCTTTGATTAAATTTCAGCGGTTCGGTGAATTAACACTTTTTTCATCAAGGCAGAATTCTTAATCCGTTATGTTTTATTCACTTTGGGAAATCTACCTTTGTCAAAGAAGGAACAGATTATTTTGGTGTCCGAAATTCACCTGACAAATGTCATTGTTGACATTTTTTCTTTTGGCATTTATAAAGAATAATTTCTATGGGTGTTTCATGTATCGGGATCTCTTCTGACTCCAGGATTTCATAGAATGAGAAATGGATTGTTAGGGCAATCTGAAGCTTTTACGAAAACTTTAATTCACTGAAGAGTCAAAACAATTGTGGGTTACTTAAAGAAAGAAAAGTGTCCTCAATCACCTTTTCCGTAGAGCAAGGAAACAAATTCACATAACTTAATTCCTATTCTCCTTTGTCATTCATAAATTTTGCATCAAAAGCGGTTTATTCGTTTTCTCTTCATTTCTAAGTCTTACAGAGTAATTATTTAGTTAAAATAAAATTTGTTAAGATTTAAAAGAAACAGATAAATTAGAAAATGATGAATAAGGGAGAGACACGGTGACAGAGTTAGCCTTAGAAACCATTATAATCCTCCTTTGTACAGTTAACAGTTTAAATCTTTTGCGGTAACACATTCATTTCTAAGAACACTATAGGGAGATGGAGGAAAAGTTTTTTTCTAGAATCACATACACCAGCATAAAACTTCTGTATTATAGTACAAATCCTGCTTAGTGCATACATAGGTAATCATCGAGATCTGGTATCTCTCTGGAAGAAACTCAAAAAGAATTCACTGCGACATGACCTTATTTATAGTGCCAAGAAGTATGTCGATCCATAGGATAAACGTCCTAGCAAAATAAACCTTGTAAAACAATTTTTATATTAAATTACACTTCTTTCTTGGGAGAGAATGCCTTTGGTGGGAAGGTTAAGAAAAATGTTTTAATATCTCCTTTTCCTCAAAAAGTAGGATGCAGCCTGAACCTCTCTGGGCACTTCTGCAGCGAGGAGCAGCATTCCTGAGTGCCGTTCATGCGTTCGCGCCTTGCTCGGAATCATGGCACATGCCCACCTCACACAATGGGTGCCAAGGATACCAGCACTGCTCTTGCTCTCATCACGGATGACAGTTACACCCGAAATTCCAAGCGCCATGCTTTCTCCGAGGCATTTTGAATGTATTGTTTTCTATATCCTTCATATTCATTTTATCAAGGAAGGTCGGTTTCACTGTCCCTATGTTAAAATTGAGGGAATCACACGCCCAGTGAGGTTAAATCGTTTCCTGACGTGCCCTGGCGTCAAGGAAAAGAAGTGCGTGATGTGCGCCCAGCACTCTCTCCTGAAACCTGCTGTTTTAGCCACTGCATGTACTTCCCTGCTATTACAAAAACCTTTTTACACTAGATACTGATCACAATATTCAGGCATGAAAGCATTTTCAACATGACGTTATGGCAGGGACACGGAAAAATCCAGAGTATACCCAGGGTCTAGTTGTCAAAAAATTATCTATACTAAATCTTTTCAGTCATTCCCCTCATAAAAATGAATTCTGACGGTAGAACTTTTGCTGAGATGTCAAATGCACTCAGTAGGAACAGCAGTGGTACTAACTGTGTTTTTGCACCCTAAAACACTGAGAAGGAATCCGGCAAAACACTTTCTTGCTCACCAAAACGGGGCGCCTTTGATTAAATTTCAGCGGTTCGGTGAATTAACACTTTTTTCATCAAGGCAGAATTCTTAATCCGTTATGTTTTATTCACTTTGGGAAATCTACCTTTGTCAAAAATGGAACAGATTATTTTGGTGTCCGAAATTCACCTGACAAATGTCATTGTTGACATTTTTTCTTTTGGCATTTATAAAGAATAATTTCTATGGGTGTTTCATGTAACGGGATCTCTTCTGACTCCAGGATTTCATAGAATGAGAAATGGATTGTTAGGGCAATCTGAAGCTTTTACGAAAACTTTAATTCACTGAAGAGTCAAAACAATTGTGGGTTACTTAAAGAAAGAAAAGTGTCCTCAATCACCTTTTCCGTAGAGCAGGGAAAGAAATTCACACAACTCAATTCCTATTCTCCTCTGTAATTCATAAGTTTTGCATCAAAAGCGGTTTATTCGTTTTCTCTTCATTTCTAAGTCTTACAGAGTAATTATTTAGTTAAAATAATCTTTGTTAAGATCTAAAAGAAACAGATAAATTAGAAAATGATGAATAAGGGAGAGACACGGTGACAGAGTTAGCCTTAGAAACCATTATAATCCTCCTTTGTACAGTTAACAATTTAAATCTTTTGCGGTAACACATTCATTTCTAAGAACACTATAGGGAGATGGAGGAAAAGTTTTTTTCTAGAATCACATACACCAGCATAAAACTTCTGTATTATAGGACAAATCCTGCTTAGGGCATACATAGGTAATCATCGAGATCTGGTATCTCTCTGGGAGAAACTCAAAACGAATTCACTGCGACATGACCTTATTTATAGTCCCAAGAAGTATGTCGATCCATAGGAAAAACGTCCTAGCAAAATAAACCTTGTAAAACAATTTTTATATTAAATTACACTTCTTTCTTGGGAGAGAATGCCTTTGGTGGGAAGGTTAAGAAAAATGTTTAAATATCTCCTTTTCCTCAAAAAGTAGGATGCAGCCTGAACCTCTCTGGGCACTTCTGCAGCGAGGAGCAGCAGTCCTGAGTGCCGTTCATGCGTTCGCGCCTTGCTCGGAATCATGGCACATGCCCACCTCACACAATGGGTGCCAAGGATACCAGCACTGCTCTTGCTCTCATCACGGATGACAGTTACACCCGACATTCCAAGCGCCATGCTTTCTCCGAGGCATTTTGAATGTATTGTTTACTATATCCTTCATATTCATTTTATCAAGGAAGGTCGGTTTTACTGTCCCTATGTTAAAATTGAGGGAATCACACGCCCAGTGAGGTTAAATCGTTTCCTGACGTGCCCTGGCGTCAAGGAAAACAAGTGCATAATGTGCACCCAGCACTCTCTCTTGAAACCTGCGGTTTTAGCCACTGCCTGTACTTCACTGCCTTTACAAAAACCTTTTTACACTTGATACTGATCACAATATTCAGGCATGAAAGCATTTTCAACATGACTTTATGGCAGGGACACGGAAAAATCCAGAGTATACCCAGAGTCTAGTTGTCAAAAAATTATCTATACTAAATCTTTTCAGTCATTCCCCTCTTAAAAATGAATTCTGACGGTAGAACTTTTGCTGAGATGTCAAATGCACTCAGTAGGAACAGCAGTGGTACTAACTGTGTTTTTGCACCCTAAAACACTGAGAAGGAATCCGGCAAAACACTTTCTTGCTCACCACCACGGGGCGCCTTTGATTAAATTTCAGCGGTTCGGTGAATTAACACTTTTTTCATCAAGGCAGAATTCTTAATCAGTTATGTTTTATTCACTTTGGGAAATCTACCTTTGTCAAAAATGGAACAGATTATTTTGGTGTCCGAAATTCACCTGACAAATGTCATTGTTGACATTTTTTCTTTTGGCATTTATAAAGAATAATTTCTATGGGTGTTTCATGTAACGGGATCTCTTCTGACTCCAGGATTTCATAGAATGAGAAATGGATTGTTAGGGCAATCTGAAGCTTTTACGAAAACTTTAATTCACTGAAGAGTCAAAACAATTGTGGGTTACTTAAAGAAAGAAAAGTGTCCTCAATCACCTTTTCCGTAGAGCAGGGAAAGAAATTCACATAATTCAATTCCTATTCTCCTCTGTAATTCATAAGTTTTGCATCAAAAGCGGTTTATTCGTTTTCTCTTCATTTCTAAGTCTTACAGAGTAATTATTTAGTTAAAATAATCTTTGTTAAGATCTAAAAGAAACAGATAAATTAGAAAATGATGAATAAGGGAGAGACACGGTGACAGAGTTAGCCTTAGAAACCATTATAATCCTCCTTTGTACAGTTAACAATTTAAATCTTTTGCGGTAACACATTCATTTCTAAGAACACTATAGGGAGATGGAGGAAAAGTTTTTTTCTAGAATCACATACACCAGCATAAAACTTCTGTATTATAGGACAAATCCTGCTTAGGGCATACATAGGTAATCATCGAGATCTGGTATCTCTCTGGGAGAAACTCAAAACGAATTCACTGCGACATGACCTTATTTATAGTCCCAAGAAGTATGTCGATCCATAGGAAAAACGTCCTAGCAAAATAAACCTTGTAAAACAATTTTTATATTAAATTACACTTCTTTCTTGGGAGAGAATGCCTTTGGTGGGAAGGTTAAGAAAAATGTTTAAATATCTCCTTTTCCTCAAAAAGTAGGATGCAGCCTGAACCTCTCTGGGCACTTCTGCAGCGAGGAGCAGCAGTCCTGAGTGCCGTTCATGCGTTCGCGCCTTGCTCGGAATCATGGCACATGCCCACCTCACACAATGGGTGCCAAGGATACCAGCACTGCTCTTGCTCTCATCACGGATGACAGTTACACCCGACATTCCAAGCGCCATGCTTTCTCCGAGGCATTTTGAATGTATTGTTTACTATATCCTTCATATTCATTTTATCAAGGAAGGTCGGTTTTACTGTCCCTATGTTAAAATTGAGGGAATCACACGCCCAGTGAGGTTAAATCGTTTCCTGACGTGCCCTGGCGTCAAGGAAAAGAAGTGCATAATGTGCGCCCAGCACTCTCTCTTGAAACCTGCGGTTTTAGCCACTGCCTGTACTTCACTGCCTTTACAAAAACCTTTTTACACTTGATACTGATCACAATATTCAGGCATGAAAGCATTTTCAACATGACTTTATGGCAGGGACACGGAAAAATCCAGAGTATACCCAGAGTCTAGTTGTCAAAAAATTATCTACACTAAATCTTTTCAGTCATTCCCCTCTTAAAAATGAATTCTGACGGTAGAACTTTTGCTGAGATGTCAAATGCACTCAGTAGGAACAGCAGTGGTACTAACTGTGTTTTTGCACCCTAAAACACTGAGAAGGAATCCGGCAAAACACTTTCTTGCTCACCACCACGGGGCGCCTTTGATTAAATTTCAGCGGTTCGGTGAATTAACACTTTTTTCATCAAGGCAGAATTCTTAATCAGTTATGTTTTATTCACTTTGGGAAATCTACCTTTGTCAAAAATGGAACAGATTATTTTGGTGTCCGAAATTCACCTGACAAATGTCATTGTTGACATTTTTTCTTTTGGCATTTATAAAGAATAATTTCTATGGGTGTTTCATGTAACGGGATCTCTTCTGACTCCAGGATTTCATAGAATGAGAAATGGATTGTTAGGGCAATCTGAAGCTTTTACGAAAACTTTAATTCACTGAAGAGTCAAAACAATTGTGGGTTACTTAAAGAAAGAAAAGTGTCCTCAATCACCTTTTCCGTAGAGCAGGGAAAGAAATTCACATAACTCAATTCCTATTCTCCTCTGTAATTCATAAGTTTTGCATCAAAAGCGGTTTATTCGTTTTCTCTTCATTTCTAAGTCTTACAGAGTAATTATTTAGTTAAAATAATCTTTGTTAAGATCTAAAAGAAACAGATAAATTAGAAAATGATGAATAAGGGAGAGACACGGTGACAGAGTTAGCCTTAGAAACCATTATAATCCTCCTTTGTACAGTTAACAATTTAAATCTTTTGCGGTAACACATTCATTTCTAAGAACACTATAGGGAGATGGAGGAAAAGTTTTTTTCTAGAATCACATACACCAGCATAAAACTTCTGTATTATAGGACAAATCCTGCTTAGGGCATACATAGGTAATCATCGAGATCTGGTATCTCTCTGGGAGAAACTCAAAACGAATTCACTGCGACATGACCTTATTTATAGTCCCAAGAAGTATGTCGATCCATAGGAAAAACGTCCTAGCAAAATAAACCTTGTAAAACAATTTTTATATTAAATTACACTTCTTTCTTGGGAGAGAATGCCTTTGGTGGGAAGGTTAAGAAAAATGTTTAAATATCTCCTTTTCCTCAAAAAGTAGGATGCAGCCTGAACCTCTCTGGGCACTTCTGCAGCGAGGAGCAGCAGTCCTGAGTGCCGTTCATGCGTTCGCGCCTTGCTCGGAATCATGGCACATGCCCACCTCACACAATGGGTGCCAAGGATACCAGCACTGCTCTTGCTCTCATCACGGATGACAGTTACACCCGACATTCCAAGCGCCATGCTTTCTCCGAGGCATTTTGAATGTATTGTTTACTATATCCTTCATATTCATTTTATCAAGGAAGGTCGGTTTTACTGTCCCTATGTTAAAATTGAGGGAATCACACGCCCAGTGAGGTTAAATCGTTTCCTGACGTGCCCTGGCGTCAAGGAAAACAAGTGCATAATGTGCGCCCAGCACTCTCTCTTGAAACCTGCGGTTTTAGCCACTGCCTGTACTTCACTGCCTTTACAAAAACCTTTTTACACTTGATACTGATCACAATATTCAGGCATGAAAGCATTTTCAACATGACGTTATGGCAGGGACACGGAAAAATCCAGAGTATACCCAGGGTCTAGTTGTCAAAAAATTATCTATACTAAATCTTTTCAGTCATTCCCCTCATAAAAATGAATTCTGACGGTAGAACTTTTGCTGAGATGTCAAATGCACTCAGTAGGAACAGCAGTGGTACTAACTGTGTTTTTGCACCCTAAAACACTGAGAAGGAATCCGGCAAAACACTTTCTTGCTCACCAAAACGGGGCGCCTTTGATTAAATTTCAGCGGTTCGGTGAATTAACACTTTTTTCATCAAGGCAGAATTCTTAATCCGTTATGTTTTATTCACTTTGGGAAATCTACCTTTGTCAAAAATGGAACAGATTATTTTGGTGTCCGAAATTCACCTGACAAATGTCATTGTTGACATTTTTTCTTTTGGCATTTATAAAGAATAATTTCTATGGGTGTTTCATGTAACGGGATCTCTTCTGACTCCAGGATTTCATAGAATGAGAAATGGATTGTTAGGGCAATCTGAAGCTTTTACGAAAACTTTAATTCACTGAAGAGTCAAAACAATTGTGGGTTACTTAAAGAAAGAAAAGTGTCCTCAATCACCTTTTCCGTAGAGCAGGGAAAGAAATTCACATAATTCAATTCCTATTCTCCTCTGTAATTCATAAGTTTTGCATCAAAAGCGGTTTATTCGTTTTCTCTTCATTTCTAAGTCTTACAGAGTAATTATTTAGTTAAAATAATCTTTGTTAAGATCTAAAAGAAACAGATAAATTAGAAAATGATGAATAAGGGAGAGACACGGTGACAGAGTTAGCCTTAGAAACCATTATAATCCTCCTTTGTACAGTTAACAATTTAAATCTTTTGCGGTAACACATTCATTTCTAAGAACACTATAGGGAGATGGAGGAAAAGTTTTTTTCTAGAATCACATACACCAGCATAAAACTTCTGTATTATAGGACAAATCCTGCTTAGGGCATACATAGGTAATCATCGAGATCTGGTATCTCTCTGGGAGAAACTCAAAACGAATTCACTGCGACATGACCTTATTTATAGTCCCAAGAAGTATGTCGATCCATAGGAAAAATGTCCTAGCAAAATAAACCTTGTAAAACAATTTTTATATTAAATTACACTTCTTTCTTGGGAGAGAATGCCTTTGGTGGGAAGGTTAAGAAAAATGTTTAAATATCTCCTTTTCCTCAAAAAGTAGGATGCAGCCTGAACCTCTCTGGGCACTTCTGCAGCGAGGAGCAGCAGTCCTGAGTGCCGTTCATGCGTTCGCGCCTTGCTCGGAATCATGGCACATGCCCACCTCACACAATGGGTGCCAAGGATACCAGCACTGCTCTTGCTCTCATCACGGATGACAGTTACACCCGACATTCCAAGCGCCATGCTTTCTCCGAGGCATTTTGAATGTATTGTTTACTATATCCTTCATATTCATTTTATCAAGGAAGGTCGGTTTTACTGTCCCTATGTTAAAATTGAGGGAATCACACGCCCAGTGAGGTTAAATCGTTTCCTGACGTGCCCTGGCGTCAAGGAAAACAAGTGCATAATGTGCGCCCAGCACTCTCTCTTGAAACCTGCGGTTTTAGCCACTGCCTGTACTTCACTGCCTTTACAAAAACCTTTTTACACTTGATACTGATCACAATATTCAGGCATGAAAGCATTTTCAACATGACGTTATGGCAGGGACACGGAAAAATCCAGAGTACACCCAGGGTCTAGTTGTCAAAAAATTATCTATACTAAATCTTTTCAGTCATTCCCCTCATAAAAATGAATTCTGACGGTAGAACTTTTGCTGAGATGTCAAATGCACTCAGAAGGAACAGCAGTGGTACTAACTGTGCTTTGCACCCTAAAACACTGAGAAGGAATCCGGCAAAACACTTTCTTGCTCACCAAAACGGGGCGCCTTTGATTAAATTTCAGCGGTTCGGTGAATTAACACTTTTTTCATCAAGGCAGAATTCTTAATCCGTTATGTTTTATTCACTTTGGGAAATCTACCTTTGTCAAAAATGGAACAGATTATTTTGGTGTCCGAAATTCACCTGACAAATGTCATTGTTGACATTTTTTCTTTTGGCATTTATAAAGAATAATTTCTATGGGTGTTTCATGTAACGGGATCTCTTCTGACTCCAGGATTTCATAGAATGAGAAATGGATTGTTAGGGCAATCTGAAGCTTTTACGAAAACTTTAATTCACTGAAGAGTCAAAACAATTGTGGGTTACTTAAAGAAAGAAAAGTGTCCTCAATCACCTTTTCCGTAGAGCAGGGAAAGAAATTCACACAACTCAATTCCTATTCTCCTCTGTAATTCATAAGTTTTGCATCAAAAGCGGTTTATTCGTTTTCTCTTCATTTCTAAGTCTTACAGAGTAATTATTTAGTTAAAATAATCTTTGTTAAGATCTAAAAGAAACAGATAAATTAGAAAATGATGAATAAGGGAGAGACACGGTGACAGAGTTAGCCTTAGAAACCATTATAATCCTCCTTTGTACAGTTAACAATTTAAATCTTTTGCGGTAACACATTCATTTCTAAGAACACTATAGGGAGATGGAGGAAAAGTTTTTTTCTAGAATCACATACACCAGCATAAAACTTCTGTATTATAGGACAAATCCTGCTTAGGGCATACATAGGTAATCATCGAGATCTGGTATCTCTCTGGGAGAAACTCAAAACGAATTCACTGCGACATGACCTTATTTATAGTCCCAAGAAGTATGTCGATCCATAGGAAAAACGTCCTAGCAAAATAAACCTTGTAAAACAATTTTTATATTAAATTACACTTCTTTCTTGGGAGAGAATGCCTTTGGTGGGAAGGTTAAGAAAAATGTTTAAATATCTCCTTTTCCTCAAAAAGTAGGATGCAGCCTGAACCTCTCTGGGCACTTCTGCAGCGAGGAGCAGCAGTCCTGAGTGCCGTTCATGCGTTCGCGCCTTGCTCGGAATCATGGCACATGCCCACCTCACACAATGGGTGCCAAGGATACCAGCACTGCTCTTGCTCTCATCACGGATGACAGTTACACCCGACATTCCAAGCGCCATGCTTTCTCCGAGGCATTTTGAATGTATTGTTTACTATATCCTTCATATTCATTTTATCAAGGAAGGTCGGTTTTACTGTCCCTATGTTAAAATTGAGGGAATCACACGCCCAGTGAGGTTAAATCGTTTCCTGACGTGCCCTGGCGTCAAGGAAAACAAGTGCATAATGTGCGCCCAGCACTCTCTCTTGAAACCTGCGGTTTTAGCCACTGCATGTACTTCACTGCCTTTACAAAAACCTTTTTACACTTGATACTGATCACAATATTCAGGCATGAAAGCATTTTCAACATGACTTTATGGCAGGGACACGGAAAAATCCAGAGTATACCCAGAGTCTAGTTGTCAAAAAATTATCTATACTAAATCTTTTCAGTCATTCCCCTCATAAAAATGAATTCTGACGGTAGAACTTTTGCTGAGATGTCAAATGCACTCAGTAGGAACAGCAGTGGTACTAACTGTGTTTTTGCACCCTAAAACACTGAGAAGGAATCCGGCAAAACACTTTCTTGCTCACCAAAACGGGGCGCCTTTGATTAAATTTCAGCGGTTCGGTGAATTAACACTTTTTTCATCAAGGCAGAATTCTTAATCAGTTATGTTTTATTCACTTTGGGAAATCTACCTTTGTCAAAAATGGAACAGATTATTTTGGTGTCCGAAATTCACCTGACAAATGTCATTGTTGACATTTTTTCTTTTGGCATTTATAAAGAATAATTTCTATGGGTGTTTCATGTAACGGGATCTCTTCTGACTCCAGGATTTCATAGAATGAGAAATGGATTGTTAGGGCAATCTGAAGCTTTTACGAAAACTTTAATTCACTGAAGAGTCAAAACAATTGTGGGTTACTTAAAGAAAGAAAAGTGTCCTCAATCACCTTTTCCGTAGAGCAGGGAAAGAAATTCACATAACTCAATTCCTATTCTCCTCTGTAATTCATAAGTTTTGCATCAAAAGCGGTTTATTCGTTTTCTCTTCATTTCTAAGTCTTACAGAGTAATTATTTAGTTAAAATAATCTTTGTTAAGATCTAAAAGAAACAGATAAATTAGAAAATGATGAATAAGGGAGAGACACGGTGACAGAGTTAGCCTTAGAAACCATTATAATCCTCCTTTGTACAGTTAACAATTTAAATCTTTTGCGGTAACACATTCATTTCTAAGAACACTATAGGGAGATGGAGGAAAAGTTTTTTTCTAGAATCACATACACCAGCATAAAACTTCTGTATTATAGGACAAATCCTGCTTAGGGCATACATAGGTAATCATCGAGATCTGGTATCTCTCTGGGAGAAACTCAAAACGAATTCACTGCGACATGACCTTATTTATAGTCCCAAGAAGTATGTCGATCCATAGGAAAAACGTCCTAGCAAAATAAACCTTGTAAAACAATTTTTATATTAAATTACACTTCTTTCTTGGGAGAGAATGCCTTTGGTGGGAAGGTTAAGAAAAATGTTTAAATATCGGCTTTTCCTTAGAAAGTAGGATGCAGCCTGAACCTCTCTGGGCACTTCTGCTGCGAGGAGCAGCAGTCCTGAGTGCCGTTCATGCGTTCGCGCCTTGCTCGGAATCATGGCACATGCCCACCTCACACAATGGGTGCCAAGGATACCAGCACTGCTCTTGCTCTCATCACGGATGACAGTTACACCCGACATTCCAAGCGCCATGCTTTCTCCGAGGCATTTTGAATGTATTGTTTTCTATATCCTTCATATTCATTTCATCAAGGAAGGTCGGTTTTACTGTCCCTATGTTAAAATTGAGGGAATCACACGCCCAGTGAGGTTAAATCGTTTCCTGACGTGCCCTGGCGTCAAGAAAAAGAAGTGCGTGATGTGCGCCCAGCACTCTCTCCTGAAACCTGCGGTTTTAGCCACTGCATGTACTTCCCTGCTATTACAAAAACCTTTTTACACTTGATACTGATCACAATATTCAGGCATGAAAGCATTTTCAACATGACGTTATGGGAGGGACACGGAAAAATCCAGAGTATACCCAGGGTCTAGTTGTCAAAAAATTATCTATACTAAATCTTTTCAGTCATTCCCCTCATAAAAATGAATTCTGACGGTAGAACTTTTGCTGAGATGTCAAATGCACTCAGTAGGAACAGCAGTGGTACTAACTGTGTTTTTGCACCCTAAAACACTGAGAAGGAATCCGGCAAAACACTTTCTTGCTCACCACCACGGGGCGCCTTTGATTAAATTTCAGCGGTTCGGTGAATTAACACTTTTTTCATCAAGGCAGAATTCTTAATCCGTTATGTTTTATTCACTTTGGGAAATCTACCTTTGTCAAAAATGGAACAGATTATTTTGGTGTCCGAAATTCACCTGACAAATGTCATTGTTGACATTTTTTCTTTTGGCATTTATAAAGAATAATTTCTATGGGTGTTTCATGTATCGGGATCTCTTCTGACTCCAGGATTTCATAGAATGAGAAATGGATTGTTAGGGCAATCTGAAGCTTTTACGAAAACTTTAATTCACTGAAGAGTCAAAACAATTGTGGGTTACTTAAAGAAAGAAAAGTGTCCTCAATCAACTTTTCCGTAGAGCAGGGAAAGAAATTCACACAACTCAATTCCTATTCTCCTCTGTAATTCATAAGTTTTGCATCAAAAGCGGTTTATTCGTTTTCTCTTCATTTCTAAGTCTTACAGAGTAATTATTTAGTTAAAATAATCTTTGTTAAGATCTAAAAGAAACAGATAAATTAGAAAATGATGAATAAGGGAGAGACACGGTGACAGAGTTAGCCTTAGAAACCATTATAATCCTCCTTTGTACAGTTAACAATTTAAATCTTTTGCGGTAACACATTCATTTCTAAGAACACTATAGGGAGATGGAGGAAAAGTTTTTTTCTAGAATCACATACACCAGCATAAAACTTCTGTATTATAGGACAAATCCTGCTTAGGGCATACATAGGTAATCATCGAGATCTGGTATCTCTCTGGGAGAAACTCAAAACGAATTCACTGCGACATGACCTTATTTATAGTCCCAAGAAGTATGTCGATCCATAGGAAAAACGTCCTAGCAAAATAAACCTTGTAAAACAATTTTTATATTAAATTACACTTCTTTCTTGGGAGAGAATGCCTTTGGTGGGAAGGTTAAGAAAAATGTTTAAATATCGGCTTTTCCTTAGAAAGTAGGATGCAGCCTGAACCTCTCTGGGCACTTCTGCTGCGAGGAGCAGCAGTCCTGAGTGCCGTTCATGCGTTCGCGCCTTGCTCGGAATCATGGCACATGCCCACCTCACACAATGGGTGCCAAGGATACCAGCACTGCTCTTGCTCTCATCACGGATGACAGTTACACCCGACATTCCAAGCGCCATGCTTTCTCCGAGGCATTTTGAATGTATTGTTTTCTATATCCTTCATATTCATTTCATCAAGGAAGGTCGGTTTTACTGTCCCTATGTTAAAATTGAGGGAATCACACGCCCAGTGAGGTTAAATCGTTTCCTGACGTGCCCTGGCGTCAAGAAAAAGAAGTGCGTGATGTGCGCCCAGCACTCTCTCCTGAAACCTGCGGTTTTAGCCACTGCATGTACTTCCCTGCCATTACAAAAACCTTTTTACACTTGATACTGATCACAATATTCAGGCATGAAAGCATTTTCAACATGACGTTATGGGAGGGACACGGAAAAATCCAGAGTATACCCAGGGTCTAGTTGTCAAAAAATTATCTATACTAAATCTTTTCAGTCATTCCCCTCATAAAAATGAATTCTGACGGTAGAACTTTTGCTGAGATGTCAAATGCACTCAGTAGGAACAGCAGTGGTACTAACTGTGTTTTTGCACCCTAAAACACTGAGAAGGAATCCGGCAAAACACTTTCTTGCTCACCACCACGGGGCGCCTTTGATTAAATTTCAGCGGTTCGGTGAATTAACACTTTTTTCATCAAGGCAGAATTCTTAATCCGTTATGTTTTATTCACTTTGGGAAATCTACCTTTGTCAAAAATGGAACAGATTATTTTGGTGTCCGAAATTCACCTGACAAATGTCATTGTTGACATTTTTTCTTTTGGCATTTATAAAGAATAATTTCTATGGGTGTTTCATGTATCGGGATCTCTTCTGACTCCAGGATTTCATAGAATGAGAAATGGATTGTTAGGGCAATCTGAAGCTTTTACGAAAACTTTAATTCACTGAAGAGTCAAAACAATTGTGGGTTACTTAAAGAAAGAAAAGTGTCCTCAGTCACCTTTTCCGTAGAGCAGGGAAAGAAATTCACACAACTCAATTCCTATTCTCCTCTGTAATTCATAAGTTTTGCATCAAAAGCGGTTTATTCGTTTTCTCTTCATTTCTAAGTCTTACAGAGTAATTATTTAGTTAAAATAATCTTTGTTAAGATCTAAAAGAAACAGATAAATTAGAAAATGATGAATAAGGGAGAGACACGGTGACAGAGTTAGCCTTAGAAACCATTATAATCCTCCTTTGTACAGTTAACAATTTAAATCTTTTGCGGTAACACATTCATTTCTAAGAACACTATAGGGAGATGGAGGAAAAGTTTTTTTCTAGAATCACATACACCAGCATAAAACTTCTGTATTATAGGACAAATCCTGCTTAGGGCATACATAGGTAATCATCGAGATCTGGTATCTCTCTGGGAGAAACTCAAAACGAATTCACTGCGACATGACCTTATTTATAGTCCCAAGAAGTATGTCGATCCATAGGAAAAACGTCCTAGCAAAATAAACCTTGTAAAACAATTTTTATATTAAATTACACTTCTTTCTTGGGAGAGAATGCCTTTGGTGGGAAGGTTAAGAAAAATGTTTAAATATCGGCTTTTCCTTAGAAAGTAGGATGCAGCCTGAACCTCTCTGGGCACTTCTGCTGCGAGGAGCAGCAGTCCTGAGTGCCGTTCATGCGTTCGCGCCTTGCTCGGAATCATGGCACATGCCCACCTCACACAATGGGTGCCAAGGATACCAGCACTGCTCTTGCTCTCATCACGGATGACAGTTACACCCGACATTCCAAGCGCCATGCTTTCTCCGAGGCATTTTGAATGTATTGTTTTCTATATCCTTCATATTCATTTCATCAAGGAAGGTCGGTTTTACTGTCCCTATGTTAAAATTGAGGGAATCACACGCCCAGTGAGGTTAAATCGTTTCCTGACGTGCCCTGGCGTCAAGAAAAAGAAGTGCGTGATGTGCGCCCAGCACTCTCTCCTGAAACCTGCGGTTTTAGCCACTGCATGTACTTCCCTGCTATTACAAAAACCTTTTTACACTTGATACTGATCACAATATTCAGGCATGAAAGCATTTTCAACATGACGTTATGGGAGGGACACGGAAAAATCCAGAGTATACCCAGGGTCTAGTTGTCAAAAAATTATCTATACTAAATCTTTTCAGTCATTCCCCTCATAAAAATGAATTCTGACGGTAGAACTTTTGCTGAGATGTCAAATGCACTCAGTAGGAACAGCAGTGGTACTAACTGTGTTTTTGCACCCTAAAACACTGAGAAGGAATCCGGAAAAACACTTTCTTGCTCACCACCACGGGGCGCCTTTGATTAAATTTCAGCGGTTCGGTGAATTAACACTTTTTTCATCAAGGCAGAATTCTTAATCAGTTATGTTTTATTCACTTTGGGAAATCTACCTTTGTCAAAAATGGAACAGATTATTTTGGTGTCCGAAATTCACCTGACAAATGTCATTGTTGACATTTTTTCTTTTGGCATTTATAAAGAATAATTTCTATGGGTGTTTCATGTAACGGGATCTCTTCTGACTCCAGGATTTCATAGAATGAGAAATGGATTGTTAGGGCAATCTGAAGCTTTTACGAAAACTTTAATTCACTGAAGAGTCAAAACAATTGTGGGTTACTTAAAGAAAGAAAAGTGTCCTCAATCACCTTTTCCGTAGAGCAGGGAAAGAAATTCACATAACTCAATTCCTATTCTCCTCTGTAATTCATAAGTTTTGCATCAAAAGCGGTTTATTCGTTTTCTCTTCATTTCTAAGTCTTACAGAGTAATTATTTAGTTAAAATAATCTTTGTTAAGATCTAAAAGAAACAGATAAATTAGAAAATGATGAATAAGGGAGAGACACGGTGACAGAGTTAGCCTTAGAAACCATTATAATCCTCCTTTGTACAGTTAACAATTTAAATCTTTTGCGGTAACACATTCATTTCTAAGAACACTATAGGGAGATGGAGGAAAAGGTTTTTTCTAGAATCACATACACCAGCATAAAACTTCTGTATTATAGGACAAATCCTGCTTAGGGCATACATAGGTAATCATCGAGATCTGGTATCTCTCTGGGAGAAACTCAAAACGAATTCACTGCGACATGACCTTATTTATAGTCCCAAGAAGTATGTCGATCCATAGGAAAAACGTCCTAGCAAAATAAACCTTGTAAAACAATTTTTATATTAAATTACACTTCTTTCTTGGGAGAGAATGCCTTTGGTGGGAAGGTTAAGAAAAATGTTTAAATATCTCATTTTCCTCAAAAAGTAGGATGCAGCCTGAACCTCTCTGGGCACTTCTGCAGCGAGGAGCAGCAGTCCTGAGTGCCGTTCATGCGTTCGCGCCTTGCTCGGAATCATGGCACATGCCCACCTCACACAATGGGTGCCAAGGATACCAGCACTGCTCTTGCTCTCATCACGGATGACAGTTACACCCGACATTCCAAGCGCCATGCTTTCTCCGAGGCATTTTGAATGTATTGTTTACTATATCCTTCATATTCATTTTATCAAGGAAGGTCGGTTTTACTGTCCCTATGTTAAAATTGAGGGAATCACACGCCCAGTGAGGTTAAATCGTTTCCTGACGTGCCCTGGCGTCAAGAAAAAGAAGTGCGTGATGTGCGCCCAGCACTCTCTCCTGAAACCTGCGGTTTTAGCCACTGCATGTACTTCCCTGCTATTACAAAAACCTTTTTACACTTGATACTGATCACAATATTCAGGCATGAAAGCATTTTCAACATGACGTTATGGGAGGGACACGGAAAAATCCAGAGTATACCCAGGGTCTAGTTGTCAAAAAATTATCTATACTAAATCTTTTCAGTCATTCCCCTCATAAAAATGAATTCTGACGGTAGAACTTTTGCTGAGATGTCAAATGCACTCAGTAGGAACAGCAGTGGTACTAACTGTGTTTTTGCACCCTAAAACACTGAGAAGGAATCCGGCAAAACACTTTCTTGCTCACCACCACGGGGCGCCTTTGATTAAATTTCAGCGGTTCGGTGAATTAACACTTTTTTCATCAAGGCAGAATTCTTAATCCGTTATGTTTTATTCACTTTGGGAAATCTACCTTTGTCAAAAATGGAACAGATTATTTTGGTGTCCGAAATTCACCTGACAAATGTCATTGTTGACATTTTTTCTTTTGGCATTTATAAAGAATAATTTCTATGGGTGTTTCATGTATCGGGATCTCTTCTGACTCCAGGATTTCATAGAATGAGAAATGGATTGTTAGGGCAATCTGAAGCTTTTACGAAAACTTTAATTCACTGAAGAGTCAAAACAATTGTGGGTTACTTAAAGAAAGAAAAGTGTCCTCAATCAACTTTTCCGTAGAGCAGGGAAAGAAATTCACACAACTCAATTCCTATTCTCCTCTGTAATTCATAAGTTTTGCATCAAAAGCGGTTTATTCGTTTTCTCTTCATTTCTAAGTCTTACAGAGTAATTATTTAGTTAAAATAATCTTTGTTAAGATCTAAAAGAAACAGATAAATTAGAAAATGATGAATAAGGGAGAGACACGGTGACAGAGTTAGCCTTAGAAACCATTATAATCCTCCTTTGTACAGTTAACAATTTAAATCTTTTGCGGTAACACATTCATTTCTAAGAACACTATAGGGAGATGGAGGAAAAGTTTTTTTCTAGAATCACATACACCAGCATAAAACTTCTGTATTATAGGACAAATCCTGCTTAGGGCATACATAGGTAATCATCGAGATCTGGTATCTCTCTGGGAGAAACTCAAAACGAATTCACTGCGACATGACCTTATTTATAGTCCCAAGAAGTATGTCGATCCATAGGAAAAACGTCCTAGCAAAATAAACCTTGTAAAACAATTTTTATATTAAATTACACTTCTTTCTTGGGAGAGAATGCCTTTGGTGGGAAGGTTAAGAAAAATGTTTAAATATCGGCTTTTCCTTAGAAAGTAGGATGCAGCCTGAACCTCTCTGGGCACTTCTGCTGCGAGGAGCAGCAGTCCTGAGTGCCGTTCATGCGTTCGCGCCTTGCTCGGAATCATGGCACATGCCCACCTCACACAATGGGTGCCAAGGATACCAGCACTGCTCTTGCTCTCATCACGGATGACAGTTACACCCGACATTCCAAGCGCCATGCTTTCTCCGAGGCATTTTGAATGTATTGTTTTCTATATCCTTCATATTCATTTCATCAAGGAAGGTCGGTTTTACTGTCCCTATGTTAAAATTGAGGGAATCACACGCCCAGTGAGGTTAAATCGTTTCCTGACGTGCCCTGGCGTCAAGAAAAAGAAGTGCGTGATGTGCGCCCAGCACTCTCTCCTGAAACCTGCGGTTTTAGCCACTGCATGTACTTCCCTGCCATTACAAAAACCTTTTTACACTTGATACTGATCACAATATTCAGGCATGAAAGCATTTTCAACATGACGTTATGGGAGGGACACGGAAAAATCCAGAGTATACCCAGGGTCTAGTTGTCAAAAAATTATCTATACTAAATCTTTTCAGTCATTCCCCTCATAAAAATGAATTCTGACGGTAGAACTTTTGCTGAGATGTCAAATGCACTCAGTAGGAACAGCAGTGGTACTAACTGTGTTTTTGCACCCTAAAACACTGAGAAGGAATCCGGCAAAACACTTTCTTGCTCACCACCACGGGGCGCCTTTGATTAAATTTCAGCGGTTCGGTGAATTAACACTTTTTTCATCAAGGCAGAATTCTTAATCCGTTATGTTTTATTCACTTTGGGAAATCTACCTTTGTCAAAAATGGAACAGATTATTTTGGTGTCCGAAATTCACCTGACAAATGTCATTGTTGACATTTTTTCTTTTGGCATTTATAAAGAATAATTTCTATGGGTGTTTCATGTATCGGGATCTCTTCTGACTCCAGGATTTCATAGAATGAGAAATGGATTGTTAGGGCAATCTGAAGCTTTTACGAAAACTTTAATTCACTGAAGAGTCAAAACAATTGTGGGTTACTTAAAGAAAGAAAAGTGTCCTCAGTCACCTTTTCCGTAGAGCAGGGAAAGAAATTCACACAACTCAATTCCTATTCTCCTCTGTAATTCATAAGTTTTGCATCAAAAGCGGTTTATTCGTTTTCTCTTCATTTCTAAGTCTTACAGAGTAATTATTTAGTTAAAATAATCTTTGTTAAGATCTAAAAGAAACAGATAAATTAGAAAATGATGAATAAGGGAGAGACACGGTGACAGAGTTAGCCTTAGAAACCATTATAATCCTCCTTTGTACAGTTAACAATTTAAATCTTTTGCGGTAACACATTCATTTCTAAGAACACTATAGGGAGATGGAGGAAAAGGTTTTTTCTAGAATCACATACACCAGCATAAAACTTCTGTATTATAGGACAAATCCTGCTTAGGGCATACATAGGTAATCATCGAGATCTGGTATCTCTCTGGGAGAAACTCAAAACGAATTCACTGCGACATGACCTTATTTATAGTCCCAAGAAGTATGTCGATCCATAGGAAAAACGTCCTAGCAAAATAAACCTTGTAAAACAATTTTTATATTAAATTACACTTCTTTCTTGGGAGAGAATGCCTTTGGTGGGAAGGTTAAGAAAAATGTTTAAATATCTCATTTTCCTCAAAAAGTAGGATGCAGCCTGAACCTCTCTGGGCACTTCTGCAGCGAGGAGCAGCAGTCCTGAGTGCCGTTCATGCGTTCGCGCCTTGCTCGGAATCATGGCACATGCCCACCTCACACAATGGGTGCCAAGGATACCAGCACTGCTCTTGCTCTCATCACGGATGACAGTTACACCCGACATTCCAAGCGCCATGCTTTCTCCGAGGCATTTTGAATGTATTGTTTACTATATCCTTCATATTCATTTTATCAAGGAAGGTCGGTTTTACTGTCCCTATGTTAAAATTGAGGGAATCACACGCCCAGTGAGGTTAAATCGTTTCCTGACGTGCCCTGGCGTCAAGGAAAAGAAGTGCATAATGTGCACCCAGCACTCTCTCTTGAAACCTGCTGTTTTAGCCACTGCATGTACTTCACTGCCTTTACAAAAACCTTTTTACACTTGATACTGATCACAATATTCAGGCATGAAAGCATTTTCAACATGACTTTATGGCAGTGACACGGAAAAATCCAGAGTATACCCAGAGTCTAGTGGTCAAAAAATTATCTATACTAAATCTTTTCAGTCATTCCCCTCATAAAAATGAATTCTGACGGTAGAACTTTTGCTGAGATGTCAAATGCACTCAGTAGGAACAGCAGTGGTACTAACTGTGTTTTTGCACCCTAAAACACTGAGAAGGAATCCAGCAAAACACTTTCTTGCTCACCACCACGGGGCGCCTTTGATTAAATTTCAGCGGTTCGGTGAATTAACACTTTTTTCATCAAGGCAGAATTCTTAATCAGTTATGTTTTATTCACTTTGGGAAATCTACCTTTGTCAAAAATGGAACAGATTATTTTGGTGTCCGAAATTCACCTGACAAATGTCATTGTTGACATTTTTTCTTTTGGCATTTATAAAGAATAATTTCTATGGGTGTTTCATGTAACGGGATCTCTTCTGACTCCAGGATTTCATAGAATGAGAAATGGATTGTTAGGGCAATCTGAAGCTTTTACGAAAACTTTAATTCACTGAAGAGTCAAAACAATTGTGGGTTACTTAAAGAAAGAAAAGTGTCCTCAATCACCTTTTCCGTAGAGCAGGGAAAGAAATTCACATAACTCAATTCCTATTCTCCTCTGTAATTCATAAGTTTTCCATCAAAAGCGGTTTATTCGTTTTCTCTTCATTTCTAAGTCTTACAGAGTAATTATTTAGTTAAAATAATCTTTGTTAAGATCTAAAAGAAACAGATAAATTAGAAAATGATGAATAAGGGAGAGACACGGTGACAGAGTTAGCCTTAGAAACCATTATAATCCTCCTTTGTACAGTTAACAATTTAAATCTTTTGCGGTAACACATTCATTTCTAAGAACACTATAGGGAGATGGAGGAAAAGGTTTTTTCTAGAATCACATACACCAGCATAAAACTTCTGTATTATAGGACAAATCCTGCTTAGGGCATACATAGGTAATCATCGAGATCTGGTATCTCTCTGGGAGAAACTCAAAACGAATTCACTGCGACATGACCTTATTTATAGTCCCAAGAAGTATGTCGATCCATAGGAAAAACGTCCTAGCAAAATAAACCTTGTAAAACAATTTTTATATTAAATTACACTTCTTTCTTGGGAGAGAATGCCTTTGGTGGGAAGGTTAAGAAAAATGTTTAAATATCTCATTTTCCTCAAAAAGTAGGATGCAGCCTGAACCTCTCTGGGCACTTCTGCAGCGAGGAGCAGCAGTCCTGAGTGCCGTTCATGCGTTCGCGCCTTGCTCGGAATCATGGCACATGCCCACCTCACACAATGGGTGCCAAGGATACCAGCACTGCTCTTGCTCTCATCACGGATGACAGTTACACCCGACATTCCAAGCGCCATGCTTTCTCCGAGGCATTTTGAATATATTGTTTACTATATCCTTCATATTCATTTTATCAAGGAAGGTCGGTTTTACTGTCCCTATGTTAAAATTGAGGGAATCACACGCCCAGTGAGGTTAAATCGTTTCCTGACGTGCCCTGGCGTCAAGGAAAAGAAGTGCATAATGTGCACCCAGCACTCTCTCTTGAAACCTGCGGTTTTAGCCACTGCCTGTACTTCACTGCCTTTACAAAAACCTTTTTACACTTGATACTGATCACAATATTCAGGCATGAAAGCATTTTCAACATGACTTTATGGCAGGGACACGGAAAAATCCAGAGTATACCCAGAGTCTTGTGGTCAAAAAATTATCTATACTAAATCTTTTCAGTCATTCCCCTCTTAAAAATGAATTCTGACGGTAGAACTTTTGCTGAGATGTCAAATGCACTCAGTAGGAACAGCAGTGGTACTAACTGTGTTTTTGCACCCTAAAACACTGAGAAGGAATCCGGCAAAACACTTTCTTGCTCACCAAAACGGGGCGCCTTTGATTAAATTTCAGCGGTTCGGTGAATTAACACTTTTTTCATCAAGGCAGAATTCTTAATCAGTTATGTTTTATTCACTTTGGGAAATCTACCTTTGTCAAAAATGGAACAGATTATTTTGGTGTCCGAAATTCACCTGACAAATGTCATTGTTGACATTTTTTCTTTTGGCATTTATAAAGAATAATTTCTATGGGTGTTTCATGTAACGGGATCTCTTCTGACTCCAGGATTTCATAGAATGAGAAATGGATTGTTAGGGCAATCTGAAGCTTTTACGAAAACTTTAATTCACTGAAGAGTCAAAACAATTGTGGGTTACTTAAAGAAAGAAAAGTGTCCTCAATCACCTTTTCCGTAGAGCAGGGAAAGAAATTCACACAACTCAATTCCTATTCTCCTCTGTAATTCATAAGTTTTGCATCAAAAGCGGTTTATTCGTTTTCTCTTCATTTCTAAGTCTTACAGAGTAATTATTTAGTTAAAATAATCTTTGTTAAGATCTAAAAGAAACAGATAAATTAGAAAATGATGAATAAGGGAGAGACACGGTGACAGAGTTAGCCTTAGAAACCATTATAATCCTCCTTT
This sequence comes from Manis pentadactyla, assembly GCF_030020395.1. Classification (NCBI taxonomy): domain Eukaryota; kingdom Metazoa; phylum Chordata; class Mammalia; order Pholidota; family Manidae; genus Manis; species Manis pentadactyla. The sequence continues at coordinate 4,273,063 of NC_080035.1, forward strand.
GTACAGTTAACAATTTAAATCTTTTGCGGTAACACATTCATTTCTAAGAACACTTTAGGGAGATGGAGGAAAAGTTTTTTTCTAGAATCACATACACCAGCATAAAACTTCTGTATTATAGGACAAATCCTGCTTAGGGCATACATAGGTAATCATCGAGATCTGGTATCTCTCTGGGAGAAACTCAAAACGAATTCACTGCGACATGACCTTATTTATAGTCCCAAGAAGTATGTCGATCCATAGGAAAAACGTCCTAGCAAAATAAACCTTGTAAAACAATTTTTATATTAAATTACACTTCTTTCTTGGGAGAGAATGCCTTTGGTGGGAAGGTTAAGAAAAATGTTTAAATATCTCCTTTTCCTCAAAAAGTAGGATGCAGCCTGAACCTCTCTGGGCACTTCTGCAGCGAGGAGCAGCAGTCCTGAGTGCCGTTCATGCGTTCGCGCCTTGCTCGGAATCATGGCACATGCCCACCTCACACAATGGGTGCCAAGGATACCAGCACTGCTCTTGCTCTCATCACGGATGACAGTTACACCCGACATTCCAAGCGCCATGCTTTCTCCGAGGCATTTTGAATGTATTGTTTACTATATCCTTCATATTCATTTTATCAAGGAAGGTCGGTTTTACTGTCCCTATGTTAAAATTGAGGGAATCACACGCCCAGTGAGGTTAAATCGTTTCCTGACGTGCCCTGGCGTCAAGGAAAACAAGTGCATAATGTGCGCCCAGCACTCTCTCTTGAAACCTGCGGTTTTAGCCACTGCCTGTACTTCACTGCCTTTACAAAAACCTTTTCACACTTGATACTGATCACAATATTCAGGCATGAAAGCATTTTCAACATGACTTTATGGCAGGGACACGGAAAAATCCAGAGTATACCCAGAGTCTAGTTGTCAAAAAATTATCTATACTAAATCTTTTCAGTCATTCCCCTCATAAAAATGAATTCTGACGGTAGAACTTTTGCTGAGATGTCAAATGCACTCAGTAGGAACAGCAGTGGTACTAACTGTGTTTTTGCACCCTAAAACACTGAGAAGGAATCCGGCAAAACACTTTCTTGCTCACCAAAACGGGGCGCCTTTGATTAAATTTCAGCGGTTCGGTGAATTAACACTTTTTTCATCAAGGCAGAATTCTTAATCCGTTATGTTTTATTCACTTTGGGAAATCTACCTTGGTCAAAAATGGAACAGATTATTTTGGTGTCCGAAATTCACCTGACAAATGTCATTGTTGACATTTTTTCTTTTGGCATTTATAAAGAATAATTTCTATGGGTGTTTCATGTAACGGGATCTCTTCTGACTCCAGGATTTCATAGAATGAGAAATGGATTGTTAGGGCAATCTGAAGCTTTTACGAAAACTTTAATTCACTGAAGAGTCAAAACAATTGTGGGTTACTTAAAGAAAGAAAAGTGTCCTCAATCACCTTTTCCGTAGAGCAGGGAAAGAAATTCACACAACTCAATTCCTATTCTCCTCTGTAATTCATAAGTTTTGCATCAAAAGCGGTTTATTCGTTTTCTCTTCATTTCTAAGTCTTACAGAGTAATTATTTAGTTAAAATAATCTTTGTTAAGATCTAAAAGAAACAGATAAATTAGAAAATGATGAATAAGGGAGAGACACGGTGACAGAGTTAGCCTTAGAAACCATTATAATCCTCCTTTGTACAGTTAACAATTTAAATCTTTTGCGGTAACACATTCATTTCTAAGAACACTATAGGGAGATGGAGGAAAAGTTTTTTTCTAGAATCACATACACCAGCATAAAACTTCTGTATTATAGGACAAATCCTGCTTAGGGCATACATAGGTAATCATCGAGATCTGGTATCTCTCTGGGAGAAACTCAAAACGAATTCACTGCGACATGACCTTATTTATAGTCCCAAGAAGTATGTCGATCCATAGGAAAAACGTCCTAGCAAAATAAACCTTGTAAAACAATTTTTATATTAAATTACACTTCTTTCTTGGGAGAGAATGCCTTTGGTGGGAAGGTTAAGAAAAATGTTTAAATATCTCCTTTTCCTCAAAAAGTAGGATGCAGCCTGAACCTCTCTGGGCACTTCTGCAGCGAGGAGCAGCAGTCCTGAGTGCCGTTCATGCGTTCGCGCCTTGCTCGGAATCATGGCACATGCCCACCTCACACAATGGGTGCCAAGGATACCAGCACTGCTCTTGCTCTCATCACGGATGACAGTTACACCCGACATTCCAAGCGCCATGCTTTCTCCGAGGCATTTTGAATGTATTGTTTACTATATCCTTCATATTCATTTTATCAAGGAAGGTCGGTTTTACTGTCCCTATGTTAAAATTGAGGGAATCACACGCCCAGTGAGGTTAAATCGTTTCCTGACGTGCCCTGGCGTCAAGGAAAAGAAGTGCATAATGTGCACCCAGCACTCTCTCTTGAAACCTGCGGTTTTAGCCACTGCCTGTACTTCACTGCCTTTACAAAAACCTTTTTACACTTGATACTGATCACAATATTCAGGCATGAAAGCATTTTCAACATGACTTTATGGCAGGGACACGGAAAAATCCAGAGTATACCCAGAGTCTAGTTGTCAAAAAATTATCTATACTAAATCTTTTCAGTCATTCCCCTCTTAAACATGAATTCTGACGGTAGAACTTTTGCTGAGATGTCAAATGCACTCAGTAGGAACAGCAGTGGTACTAACTGTGTTTTTGCACCCTAAAACACTGAGAAGGAATCCGGCAAAACACTTTCTTGCTCACCAAAACGGGGCGCCTTTGATTAAATTTCAGCGGTTCGGTGAATTAACACTTTTTTCATCAAGGCAGAATTCTTAATCCGTTATGTTTTATTCACTTTGGGAAATCTACCTTTGTCAAAAATGGAACAGATTATTTTGGTGTCCGAAATTCACCTGACAAATGTCATTGTTGACATTTTTTCTTTTGGCATTTATAAAGAATAATTTCTATGGGTGTTTCATGTAACGGGATCTCTTCTGACTCCAGGATTTCATAGAATGAGAAATGGATTGTTAGGGCAATCTGAAGCTTTTACGAAAACTTTAATTCACTGAAGAGTCAAAACAATTGTGGGTTACTTAAAGAAAGAAAAGTGTCCTCAATCACCTTTTCCGTAGAGCAGGGAAAGAAATTCACATAACTCAATTCCTATTCTCCTCTGTAATTCATAAGTTTTGCATCAAAAGCGGTTTATTCGTTTTCTCTTCATTTCTAAGTCTTACAGAGTAATTATTAAGTTAAAATATTCTTTGTTAAGATCTAAAAGAAACAGATAAATTAGAAAATGATGAATAAGGGAGAGACACGGTGACAGAGTTAGCCTTAGAAACCATTATAATCCTCCTTTGTACAGTTAACAATTTAAATCTTTTGCGGTAACACATTCATTTCTAAGAACACTATAGGGAGATGGAGGAAAAGTTTTTTTCTAGAATCACATACACCAGCATAAAACTTCTGTATTATAGGACAAATCCTGCTTAGGGCATACATAGGTAATCATCGAGATCTGGTATCTCTCTGGGAGAAACTCAAAACGAATTCACTGCGACATGACCTTATTTATAGTCCCAAGAAGTATGTCGATCCATAGGAAAAACGTCCTAGCAAAATAAACCTTGTAAAACAATTTTTATATTAAATTACACTTCTTTCTTGGGAGAGAATGCCTTTGGTGGGAAGGTTAAGAAAAATGTTTAAATATCGGCTTTTCCTTAGAAAGTAGGATGCAGCCTGAACCTCTCTGGGCACTTCTGCTGCGAGGAGCAGCAGTCCTGAGTGCCGTTCATGCGTTCGCGCCTTGCTCGGAATCATGGCACATGCCCACCTCACACAATGGGTGCCAAGGATACCAGCACTGCTCTTGCTCTCATCACGGATGACAGTTACACCCGACATTCCAAGCGCCATGCTTTCTCCGAGGCATTTTGAATGTATTGTTTTCTATATCCTTCATATTCATTTCATCAAGGAAGGTCGGTTTTACTGTCCCTATGTTAAAATTGAGGGAATCACACGCCCAGTGAGGTTAAATCGTTTCCTGACGTGCCCTGGCGTCAAGAAAAAGAAGTGCGTGATGTGCGCCCAGCACTCTCTCCTGAAACCTGCGGTTTTAGCCACTGCATGTACTTCCCTGCTATTACAAAAACCTTTTTACACTTGATACTGATCACAATATTCAGGCATGAAAGCATTTTCAACATGACGTTATGGCAGGGACACGGAAAAATCCAGAGTATACCCAGGGTCTAGTTGTCAAAAAATTATCTATACTAAATCTTTTCAGTCATTCCCCTCATAAAAATGAATTCTGACGGTAGAACTTTTGCTGAGATGTCAAATGCACTCAGTAGGAACAGCAGTGGTACTAACTGTGTTTTTGCACCCTAAAACACTGAGAAGGAATCCGGCAAAACACTTTCTTGCTCACCACCACGGGGCGCCTTTGATTAAATTTCAGCGGTTCGGTGAATTAACACTTTTTTCATCAAGGCAGAATTCTTAATCCGTTATGTTTTATTCACTTTGGGAAATCTACCTTTGTCAAAAATGGAACAGATTATTTTGGTGTCCGAAATTCACCTGACAAATGTCATTGTTGACATTTTTTCTTTTGGCATTTATAAAGAATAATTTCTATGGGTGTTTCATGTATCGGGATCTCTTCTGACTCCAGGATTTCATAGAATGAGAAATGGATTGTTAGGGCAATCTGAAGCTTTTACGAAAACTTTAATTCACTGAAGAGTCAAAACAATTGTGGGTTACTTAAAGAAAGAAAAGTGTCCTCAATCACCTTTTCCGTAGAGCAGGGAAAGAAATTCACACAACTCAATTCCTATTCTCCTCTGTAATTCATAAGTTTTGCATCAAAAGCGGTTTATTCGTTTTCTCTTCATTTCTAAGTCTTACAGAGTAATTATTTAGTTAAAATAATCTTTGTTAAGATCTAAAAGAAACAGATAAATTAGAAAATGATGAATAAGGGAGAGACACGGTGACAGAGTTAGCCTTAGAAACCATTATAATCCTCCTTTGTACAGTTAACAATTTAAATCTTTTGCGGTAACACATTCATTTCTAAGAACACTATAGGGAGATGGAGGAAAAGTTTTTTTCTAGAATCACATACACCAGCATAGAACTTCTGTATTATAGGACAAATCCTGCTTAGGGCATACATAGGTAAACATCGAGATCTGGTATCTCTCTGGGAGAAACTCAAAACGAATTCACTGCGACATGACCTTATTTATAGTCCCAAGAAGTATGTCGATCCATAGGAAAAACGTCCTAGCAAAATAAACCTTGTAAAACAATTTTTATATTAAATTACACTTCTTTCTTGGGAGAGAATGCCTTTGGTGGGAAGGTTAAGAAAAATGTTTAAATATCTCATTTTCCTCAAAAAGTAGGATGCAGCCTGAACCTCTCTGGGCACTTCTGCAGCGAGGAGCAGCAGTCCTGAGTGCCGTTCATGCGTTCGCGCCTTGCTCGGAATCATGGCACATGCCCACCTCACACAATGGGTGCCAAGGATACCAGCACTGCTCTTGCTCTCATCACGGATGACAGTTACACCCGACATTCCAAGCGCCATGCTTTCTCCGAGGCATTTTGAATGTATTGTTTACTATATCCTTCATATTCATTTTATCAAGGAAGGTCGGTTTTACTGTCCCTATGTTAAAATTGAGGGAATCACACGCCCAGTGAGGTTAAATCGTTTCCTGACGTGCCCTGGCGTCAAGGAAAAGAAGTGCATAATGTGCACCCAGCACTCTCTCTTGAAACCTGCGGTTTTAGCCACTGCCTGTACTTCACTGCCTTTACAAAAACCTTTTTACACTTGATACTGATCACAATATTCAGGCATGAAAGCATTTTCAACATGACTTTATGGCAGGGACACGGAAAAATCCAGAGTATACCCAGAGTCTTGTGGTCAAAAAATTATCTATACTAAATCTTTTCAGTCATTCCCCTCTTAAAAATGAATTCTGACGGTAGAACTTTTGCTGAGATGTCAAATGCACTCAGTAGGAACAGCAGTGGTACTAACTGTGTTTTTGCACCCTAAAACACTGAGAAGGAATCCGGCAAAACACTTTCTTGCTCACCAAAACGGGGCGCCTTTGATTAAATTTCAGCGGTTCGGTGAATTAACACTTTTTTCATCAAGGCAGAATTCTTAATCAGTTATGTTTTATTCACTTTGGGAAATCTACCTTTGTCAAAAATGGAACAGATTATTTTGGTGTCCGAAATTCACCTGACAAATGTCATTGTTGACATTTTTTCTTTTGGCATTTATAAAGAATAATTTCTATGGGTGTTTCATGTAACGGGATCTCTTCTGACTCCAGGATTTCATAGAATGAGAAATGGATTGTTAGGGCAATCTGAAGCTTTTACGAAAACTTTAATTCACTGAAGAGTCAAAACAATTGTGGGTTACTTAAAGAAAGAAAAGTGTCCTCAATCACCTTTTCCGTAGAGCAGGGAAAGAAATTCACATAACTCAATTCCTATTCTCCTCTGTAATTCATAAGTTTTGCATCAAAAGCGGTTTATTCGTTTTCTCTTCATTTCTAAGTCTTATAGAGTAATTATTTAGTTAAAATAATCTTTGTTAAGATCTAAAAGAAACAGATAAATTAGAAAATGATGAATAAGGGAGAGACACGGTGACAGAGTTAGCCTTAGAAACCATTATAATCCTCCTTTGTACAGTTAACAATTTAAATCTTTTGCGGTAACACATTCATTTCTAAGAACACTATAGGGAGATGGAGGAAAAGTTTTTTTCTAGAATCACATACACCAGCATAAAACTTCTGTATTATAAGACAAATCCTGCTTAGGGCATACATAGGTAATCATCGAGATCTGGTATCTCTCTGGGAGAAACTCAAAACGAATTCACTGCGACATGACCTTATTTATAGTCCCAAGAAGTATGTCGATCCATAGGAAAAACGTCCTAGCAAAATAAACCTTGTAAAACAATTTTTATATTAAATTACACTTCTTTCTTGGGAGAGAATGCCTTTGGTGGGAAGGTTAAGAAAAATGTTTAAATATCTCCTTTTCCTCAAAAAGTAGGATGCAGCCTGAACCTCTCTGGGCACTTCTGCAGCGAGGAGCAGCAGTCCTGAGTGCCGTTCATGCGTTCGCGCCTTGCTCGGAATCATGGCACATGCCCACCTCACACAATGGGTGCCAAGGATACCAGCACTGCTCTTGCTCTCATCACGGATGACAGTTACACCCGACATTCCAAGCGCCATGCTTTCTCCGAGGCATTTTGAATGTATTGTTTTCTATATCCTTCATATTCATTTTATCAAGGAAGGTCGGTTTTACTGTCCCTATGTTAAAATTGAGGGAATCACACGCCCAGTGAGGTTAAATCGTTTCCTGACGTGCCCTGGCGTCAAGGAAAAGAAGTGCGTGATGTGCGCCCAGCACTCTCTCCTGAAACGTGCGGTTTTAGCCACTGCATGTACTTCCCTGCTATTACAAAAACCTTTTTACACTTGATACTGATCACAATATTCAGGCATGAAAGCATTTTCAACATGACGTTATGGCAGGGACACGGAAAAATCCAGAGTATACCCAGGGTCTAGTTGTCAAAAAATTATCTATACTAAATCTTTTCAGTCATTCCCCTCATAAAAATGAATTCTGACGGTAGAACTTTTGCTGAGATGTCAAATGCACTCACTAGGAACAGCAGTGATACTAACTGTGTTTTTGCACCCTAAAACACTGAGAAGGAATCCGGCAAAACACTTTCTTGCTCACCACCACGGGGCGCCTTTGATTAAATTTCAGCGGTTCGGTGAATTAACACTTTTTTCATCAAGGCAGAATTCTTAATCCGTTATGTTTTATTCACTTTGGGAAATCTACCTTTGTCAAAGAAGGAACAGATTATTTTGGTGTCCGAAATTCACCTGACAAATGTCATTGTTGACATTTTTTCTTTTGGCATTTATAAAGAATAATTTCTATGGGTGTTTCATGTATCGTGATCTCTTCTGACTCCAGGATTTCATAGAATGAGAAATGGATTGTTAGGGCAATCTGAAGCTTTTACGAAAACTTTAATTCACTGAAGAGTCAAAACAATTGTGGGTTACTTAAAGAAAGAAAAGTGTCCTCAATCACCTTTTCCGTAGAGCAGGGAAAGAAATTCACATAACTTAATTCCTATTCTCCTTTGTCATTCATAAATTTTGCATCAAAAGCGGTTTATTCGTTTTCTCTTCATTTCTAAGTCTTACAGAGTAATTATTTAGTTAAAATAAAATTTGTTAAGATTTAAAAGAAACAGATAAATTAGAAAATGATGAATAAGGGAGAGACACGGTGACAGATTTAGCCTTAGAAACCATTATAATCCTCCTTTGTACAGTTAACAGTTTAAAACTTTTGCGGTAACACATTCATTTCTAAGAACACTATAGGGAGATGGAGGAAAAGTTTTTTTCTAGAATCACATACACCAGCATAAAACTTCTGTATTATAGGACAAATCCTGCTTAGTGCATAAATAGGTAATCATCGAGATCTGGTATCTTTCTGGAAGAAACTCAAAAAGAATTCACTGCGACATGACCTTATTTATAGTGCCAAGAAGTATGTCGATCCATAGGATAAACGTCCTAGCAAAATAAACCTTGTAAAACAATTTTTATATTAAATTACACTTCTTTCTTGGGAGAGAATGCCTTTGGTGGGAAGGTTAAGAAAAATGTTTTAATATCTCCTTTTCCTCAAAAAGTAGGATGCAGCCTGAACCTCTCTGGGCACTTCTGCAGCGAGGAGCAGCATTCCTGAGTGCCGTTCATGCGTTCGCGCCTTGCTCGGAATCATGGCACATGCCCACCTCACACAATGGGTGCCAAGGATACCAGCACTGCTCTTGCTCTCATCACGGATGACAGTTACACCCGACATTCCAAGCGCCATGCTTTCTCCGAGGCATTTTGAATGTATTGTTTTCTATATCCTTCATATTCATTTTATCAAGGAAGGTCGGTTTTACTGTCCCTATGTTAAAATTGAGGGAATCACACGCCCAGTGAGGTTAAATCGTTTCCTGACGTGCCCTGGCGTCAAGGAAAAGAAGTGCGTGATGTGCGCCCAGCACTCTCTCCTGAAACCTGCTGTTTTAGCCACTGCATGTACTTCCCTGCTATTACAAAAACCTTTTTACACTTGATACTGATCACAATATTCAGGCATGAAAGCATTTTCAACATGACGTTATGGCAGGGACACGGAAAAATCCAGAGTATACCCAGGGTCTAGTTGTCAAAAAATTATCTATACTAAATCTTTTCAGTCATTCCCCTCATAAAAATGAATTCTGACGGTAGAACTTTTGCTGAGATGTCAAATGCACTCAGTAGGAACAGCAGTGATACTAACTGTGTTTTTGCACCCTAAAACACTGAGAAGGAATCCGGCAAAACACTTTCTTGCTCACCACCACGGGGCGCCTTTGATTAAATTTCAGCGGTTCGGTGAATTAACACTTTTTTCATCAAGGCAGAATTCTTAATCCGTTATGTTTTATTCACTTTGGGAAATCTACCTTTGTCAAAAATGGAACAGATTATTTTGGTGTCCGAAATTCACCTGACAAATGTCATTGTTGACATTTTTTCTTTTGGCATTTATAAAGAATAATTTCTATGGGTGTTTCATGTAACGGGATCTCTTCTGACTCCAGGATTTCATAGAATGAGAAATGGATTGTTAGGGCAATCTGAAGCTTTTACGAAAACTTTAATTCACTGAAGAGTCAAAACAATTGTGGGTTACTTAAAGAAAGAAAAGTGTCCTCAATCACCTTTTCCGTAGAGCAGGGAAAGAAATTCACACAACTCAATTCCTATTCTCCTCTGTAATTCATAAGTTTTGCATCAAAAGCGGTTTATTCGTTTTCTCTTCATTTCTAAGTCTTACAGAGTAATTATTTAGTTAAAATAATCTTTGTTAAGATCTAAAAGAAACAGATAAATTAGAAAATGATGAATAAGGGAGAGACACGGTGACAGAGTTAGCCTTAGAAACCATTATAATCCTCCTTTGTACAGTTAACAATTTAAATCTTTTGCGGTAACACATTCATTTCTAAGAACACTATAGGGAGATGGAGGAAAAGTTTTTTTCTAGAATCACATACACCAGCATAAAACTTCTGTATTATAGGACAAATCCTGCTTAGGGCATACATAGGTAATCATCGAGATCTGGTATCTCTCTGGGAGAAACTCAAAACGAAATCACTGCGACATGACCTTATTTATAGTCCCAAGAAGTATGTCGATCCATAGGAAAAACGTCCTAGCAAAATAAACCTTGTAAAACAATTTTTATATTAAATTACACTTCTTTCTTGGGAGAGAATGCCTTTGGTGGGAAGGTTAAGAAAAATGTTTAAATATCTCCTTTTCCTCAAAAAGTAGGATGCAGCCTGAACCTCTCTGGGCACTTCTGCAGCGAGGAGCAGCAGTCCTGAGTGCCGTTCATGCGTTCGCGCCTTGCTCGGAATCATGGCACATGCCCACCTCACACAATGGGTGCCAAGGATACCAGCACTGCTCTTGCTCTCATCACGGATGACAGTTACACCCGACATTCCAAGCGCCATGCTTTCTCCGAGGCATTTTGAATGTATTGTTTACTATATCCTTCATATTCATTTTATCAAGGAAGGTCGGTTTTACTGTCCCTATGTTAAAATTGAGGGAATCACACGCCCAGTGAGGTTAAATCGTTTCCTGACGTGCCCTGGCGTCAAGGAAAACAAGTGCATAATGTGCGCCCAGCACTCTCTCTTGAAACCTGCGGTTTTAGCCACTGCCTGTACTTCACTGCCTTTACAAAAACCTTTTTACACTTGATACTGATCACAATATTCAGGCATGAAAGCATTTTCAACATGACGTTATGGCAGGGACACGGAAAAATCCAGAGTATTCCCAGGGTCTAGTTGTCAAAAAATTATCTATACTAAATCTTTTCAGTCATTCCCCTCATAAAAATGAATTCTGATGGTAGAACTTTTGCTGAGATGTCAAATGCACTCAGTAGGAACAGCAGTGGTACTAACTGTGTTTTTGCACCCTAAAACACTGAGAAGGAATCCGGCAAAACACTTTCTTGCTCACCAAAACGGGGCGCCTTTGATTAAATTTCAGCGGTTCGGTGAATTAACACTTTTTTCATCAAGGCAGAATTCTTAATCCGTTATGTTTTATTCACTTTGGGAAATCTACCTTTGTCAAAAATGGAACAGATTATTTTGGTGTCCGAAATTCACCTGACAAATGTCATTGTTGACATTTTTTCTTTTGGCATTTATAAAGAATAATTTCTACGGGTGTTTCATGTAACGGGATCTCTTCTGACTCCAGGATTTCATAGAATGAGAAATGGATTGTTAGGGCAATCTGAAGCTTTTACGAAAACTTTAATTCACTGAAGAGTCAAAACAATTGTGGGTTACTTAAAGAAAGAAAAGTGTCCTCAATCACCTTTTCCGTAGAGCAGGGAAAGAAATTCACATAACTCAATTCCTATTCTCCTCTGTAATTCATAAGTTTTGCATCAAAAGCGGTTTATTCGTTTTCTCTTCATTTCTAAGTCTTACAGAGTAATTATTTAGTTAAAATAATCTTTGTTAAGATCTAAAAGAAACAGATAAATTAGAAAATGATGAATAAGGGAGAGACACGGTGACAGAGTTAGCCTTAGAAACCATTATAATCCTCCTTTGTACAGTTAACAATTTAAATCTTTTGCGGTAACACATTCATTTCTAAGAACACTATAGGGAGATGGAGGAAAAGGTTTTTTCAAGAATCACATACACCAGCATAAAACTTCTGTATTATAGGACAAATCCTGCTTAGGGCATACATAGGTAATCATCGAGATCTGGTATCTCTCTGGGAGAAACTCAAAACGAATTCACTGCGACATGACCTTATTTATAGTCCCAAGAAGTATGTCGATCCATAGGAAAAACGTCCTAGCAAAATAAACCTTGTAAAACAATTTTTATATTAAATTACACTTCTTTCTTGGGAGAGAATGCCTTTGGTGGGAAGGTTAAGAAAAATGTTTAAATATCTCATTTTCCTCAAAAAGTAGGATGCAGCCTGAACCTCTCTGGGCACTTCTGCAGCGAGGAGCAGCAGTCCTGAGTGCCGTTCATGCGTTCGCGCCTTGCTCGGAATCATGGCACATGCCCACCTCACACAATGGGTGCCAAGGATACCAGCACTGCTCTTGCTCTCATCACGGATGACAGTTACACCCGACATTCCAAGCGCCATGCTTTCTCCGAGGCATTTTGAATGTATTGTTTACTATATCCTTCATATTCATTTTATCAAGGAAGGTCGGTTTTACTGTCCCTATGTTAAAATTGAGGGAATCACACGCCCAGTGAGGTTAAATCGTTTCCTGACGTGCCCTGGCGTCAAGGAAAAGAAGTGCATAATGTGCACCCAGCACTCTCTCTTGAAACCTGCGGTTTTAGCCACTGCCTGTACTTCACTGCCTTTACAAAAACCTTTTTACACTTGATACTGATCACAATATTCAGGCATGAAAGCATTTTCAACATGACTTTATGGCAGGGACACGGAAAAATCCAGAGTATACCCAGAGTCTTGTGGTCAAAAAATTATCTATACTAAATCTTTTCAGTCATTCCCCTCTTAAAAATGAATTCTGACGGTAGAACTTTTGCTGAGATGTCAAATGCACTCAGTAGGAACAGCAGTGGTACTAACTGTGTTTTTGCACCCTAAAACACTGAGAAGGAATCCGGCAAAACACTTTCTTGCTCACCAAAACGGGGCGCCTTTGATTAAATTTCAGCGGTTCGGTGAATTAACACTTTTTTCATCAAGGCAGAATTCTTAATCAGTTATGTTTTATTCACTTTGGGAAATCTACCTTTGTCAAAAATGGAACAGATTATTTTGGTGTCCGAAATTCACCTGACAAATGTCATTGTTGACATTTTTTCTTTTGGCATTTATAAAGAATAATTTCTATGGGTGTTTCATGTAACGGGATCTCTTCTGACTCCAGGATTTCATAGAATGAGAAATGGATTGTTAGGGCAATCTGAAGCTTTTACGAAAACTTTAATTCACTGAAGAGTCAAAACAATTGTGGGTTACTTAAAGAAAGAAAAGTGTCCTCAATCACCTTTTCCGTAGAGCAGGGAAAGAAATTCACATAACTCAATTCCTATTCTCCTCTGTAATTCATAAGTTTTGCATCAAAAGCGGTTTATTCGTTTTCTCTTCATTTCTAAGTCTTATAGAGTAATTATTTAGTTAAAATAATCTTTGTTAAGATCTAAAAGAAACAGATAAATTAGAAAATGATGAATAAGGGAGAGACACGGTGACAGAGTTAGCCTTAGAAACCATTATAATCCTCCTTTGTACAGTTAACAATTTAAATCTTTTGCGGTAACACATTCATTTCTAAGAACACTATAGGGAGATGGAGGAAAAGGTTTTTTCTAGAATCACATACACCAGCATAAAACTTCTGTATTATAGGACAAATCCTGCTTAGGGCATACATAGGTAATCATCGAGATCTGGTATCTCTCTGGGAGAAACTCAAAACGAATTCACTGCGACATGACCTTATTTATAGTCCCAAGAAGTATGTCGATCCATAGGAAAAACGTCCTAGCAAAATAAACCTTGTAAAACAATTTTTATATTAAATTACACTTCTTTCTTGGGAGAGAATGCCTTTGGTGGGAAGGTTAAGAAAAATGTTTAAATATCTCCTTTTCCTCAAAAAGTAGGATGCAGCCTGAACCTCTCTGGGCACTTCTGCAGCGAGGAGCAGCAGTCCTGAGTGCCGTTCATGCGTTCGCGCCTTGCTCGGAATCATGGCACATGCCCACCTCACACAATGGGTGCCAAGGATACCAGCACTGCTCTTGCTCTCATCACGGATGACAGTTACACCCGACATTCCAAGCGCCATGCTTTCTCCGAGGCATTTTGAATGTATTGTTTTCTATATCCTTCATATTCATTTTATCAAGGAAGGTCGGTTTTACTGTCCCTATGTTAAAATTGAGGGAATCACACGCCCAGTGAGGTTAAATCGTTTCCTGACGTGCCCTGGCGTCAAGGAAAAGAAGTGCGTGATGTGCGCCCAGCACTCTCTCCTGAAACGTGCGGTTTTAGCCACTGCATGTACTTCCCTGCTATTACAAAAACCTTTTTACACTTGATACTGATCACAATATTCAGGCATGAAAGCATTTTCAACATGACGTTATGGCAGGGACACGGAAAAATCCAGAGTATACCCAGGGTCTAGTTGTCAAAAAATTATCTATACTAAATCTTTTCAGTCATTCCCCTCATAAAAATGAATTCTGACGGTAGAACTTTTGCTGAGATGTCAAATGCACTCACTAGGAACAGCAGTGATACTAACTGTGTTTTTGCACCCTAAAACACTGAGAAGGAATCCGGCAAAACACTTTCTTGCTCACCACCACGGGGCGCCTTTGATTAAATTTCAGCGGTTCGGTGAATTAACACTTTTTTCATCAAGGCAGAATTCTTAATCCGTTATGTTTTATTCACTTTGGGAAATCTACCTTTGTCAAAGAAGGAACAGATTATTTTGGTGTCCGAAATTCACCTGACAAATGTCATTGTTGACATTTTTTCTTTTGGCATTTATAAAGAATAATTTCTATGGGTGTTTCATGTATCGTGATCTCTTCTGACTCCAGGATTTCATAGAATGAGAAATGGATTGTTAGGGCAATCTGAAGCTTTTACGAAAACTTTAATTCACTGAAGAGTCAAAACAATTGTGGGTTACTTAAAGAAAGAAAAGTGTCCTCAATCACCTTTTCCGTAGAGCAGGGAAAGAAATTCACATAACTTAATTCCTATTCTCCTTTGTCATTCATAAATTTTGCATCAAAAGCGGTTTATTCGTTTTCTCTTCATTTCTAAGTCTTACAGAGTAATTATTTAGTTAAAATAAAATTTGTTAAGATTTAAAAGAAACAGATAAATTAGAAAATGATGAATAAGGGAGAGACACGGTGACAGATTTAGCCTTAGAAACCATTATAATCCTCCTTTGTACAGTTAACAGTTTAAAACTTTTGCGGTAACACATTCATTTCTAAGAACACTATAGGGAGATGGAGGAAAAGTTTTTTTCTAGAATCACATACACCAGCATAAAACTTCTGTATTATAGGACAAATCCTGCTTAGTGCATAAATAGGTAATCATCGAGATCTGGTATCTTTCTGGAAGAAACTCAAAAAGAATTCACTGCGACATGACCTTATTTATAGTGCCAAGAAGTATGTCGATCCATAGGATAAACGTCCTAGCAAAATAAACCTTGTAAAACAATTTTTATATTAAATTACACTTCTTTCTTGGGAGAGAATGCCTTTGGTGGGAAGGTTAAGAAAAATGTTTTAATATCTCCTTTTCCTCAAAAAGTAGGATGCAGCCTGAACCTCTCTGGGCACTTCTGCAGCGAGGAGCAGCATTCCTGAGTGCCGTTCATGCGTTCGCGCCTTGCTCGGAATCATGGCACATGCCCACCTCACACAATGGGTGCCAAGGATACCAGCACTGCTCTTGCTCTCATCACGGATGACAGTTACACCCGACATTCCAAGCGCCATGCTTTCTCCGAGGCATTTTGAATGTATTGTTTTCTATATCCTTCATATTCATTTTATCAAGGAAGGTCGGTTTTACTGTCCCTATGTTAAAATTGAGGGAATCACACGCCCAGTGAGGTTAAATCGTTTCCTGACGTGCCCTGGCGTCAAGGAAAAGAAGTGCGTGATGTGCGCCCAGCACTCTCTCCTGAAACCTGCTGTTTTAGCCACTGCATGTACTTCCCTGCTATTACAAAAACCTTTTTACACTTGATACTGATCACAATATTCAGGCATGAAAGCATTTTCAACATGACGTTATGGCAGGGACACGGAAAAATCCAGAGTATACCCAGGGTCTAGTTGTCAAAAAATTATCTATACTAAATCTTTTCAGTCATTCCCCTCATAAAAATGAATTCTGACGGTAGAACTTTTGCTGAGATGTCAAATGCACTCAGTAGGAACAGCAGTGATACTAACTGTGTTTTTGCACCCTAAAACACTGAGAAGGAATCCGGCAAAACACTTTCTTGCTCACCACCACGGGGCGCCTTTGATTAAATTTCAGCGGTTCGGTGAATTAACACTTTTTTCATCAAGGCAGAATTCTTAATCCGTTATGTTTTATTCACTTTGGGAAATCTACCTTTGTCAAAAATGGAACAGATTATTTTGGTGTCCGAAATTCACCTGACAAATGTCATTGTTGACATTTTTTCTTTTGGCATTTATAAAGAATAATTTCTATGGGTGTTTCATGTAACGGGATCTCTTCTGACTCCAGGATTTCATAGAATGAGAAATGGATTGTTAGGGCAATCTGAAGCTTTTACGAAAACTTTAATTCACTGAAGAGTCAAAACAATTGTGGGTTACTTAAAGAAAGAAAAGTGTCCTCAATCACCTTTTCCGTAGAGCAGGGAAAGAAATTCACACAACTCAATTCCTATTCTCCTCTGTAATTCATAAGTTTTGCATCAAAAGCGGTTTATTCGTTTTCTCTTCATTTCTAAGTCTTACAGAGTAATTATTTAGTTAAAATAATCTTTGTTAAGATCTAAAAGAAACAGATAAATTAGAAAATGATGAATAAGGGAGAGACACGGTGACAGAGTTAGCCTTAGAAACCATTATAATCCTCCTTTGTACAGTTAACAATTTAAATCTTTTGCGGTAACACATTCATTTCTAAGAACACTATAGGGAGATGGAGGAAAAGTTTTTTTCTAGAATCACATACACCAGCATAAAACTTCTGTATTATAGGACAAATCCTGCTTAGGGCATACATAGGTAATCATCGAGATCTGGTATCTCTCTGGGAGAAACTCAAAACGAAATCACTGCGACATGACCTTATTTATAGTCCCAAGAAGTATGTCGATCCATAGGAAAAACGTCCTAGCAAAATAAACCTTGTAAAACAATTTTTATATTAAATTACACTTCTTTCTTGGGAGAGAATGCCTTTGGTGGGAAGGTTAAGAAAAATGTTTAAATATCTCCTTTTCCTCAAAAAGTAGGATGCAGCCTGAACCTCTCTGGGCACTTCTGCAGCGAGGAGCAGCAGTCCTGAGTGCCGTTCATGCGTTCGCGCCTTGCTCGGAATCATGGCACATGCCCACCTCACACAATGGGTGCCAAGGATACCAGCACTGCTCTTGCTCTCATCACGGATGACAGTTACACCCGACATTCCAAGCGCCATGCTTTCTCCGAGGCATTTTGAATGTATTGTTTACTATATCCTTCATATTCATTTTATCAAGGAAGGTCGGTTTTACTGTCCCTATGTTAAAATTGAGGGAATCACACGCCCAGTGAGGTTAAATCGTTTCCTGACGTGCCCTGGCGTCAAGGAAAACAAGTGCATAATGTGCGCCCAGCACTCTCTCTTGAAACCTGCGGTTTTAGCCACTGCCTGTACTTCACTGCCTTTACAAAAACCTTTTTACACTTGATACTGATCACAATATTCAGGCATGAAAGCATTTTCAACATGACGTTATGGCAGGGACACGGAAAAATCCAGAGTATTCCCAGGGTCTAGTTGTCAAAAAATTATCTATACTAAATCTTTTCAGTCATTCCCCTCATAAAAATGAATTCTGATGGTAGAACTTTTGCTGAGATGTCAAATGCACTCAGTAGGAACAGCAGTGGTACTAACTGTGTTTTTGCACCCTAAAACACTGAGAAGGAATCCGGCAAAACACTTTCTTGCTCACCAAAACGGGGCGCCTTTGATTAAATTTCAGCGGTTCGGTGAATTAACACTTTTTTCATCAAGGCAGAATTCTTAATCCGTTATGTTTTATTCACTTTGGGAAATCTACCTTTGTCAAAAATGGAACAGATTATTTTGGTGTCCGAAATTCACCTGACAAATGTCATTGTTGACATTTTTTCTTTTGGCATTTATAAAGAATAATTTCTACGGGTGTTTCATGTAACGGGATCTCTTCTGACTCCAGGATTTCATAGAATGAGAAATGGATTGTTAGGGCAATCTGAAGCTTTTACGAAAACTTTAATTCACTGAAGAGTCAAAACAATTGTGGGTTACTTAAAGAAAGAAAAGTGTCCTCAATCACCTTTTCCGTAGAGCAGGGAAAGAAATTCACATAACTCAATTCCTATTCTCCTCTGTAATTCATAAGTTTTGCATCAAAAGCGGTTTATTCGTTTTCTCTTCATTTCTAAGTCTTACAGAGTAATTATTTAGTTAAAATAATCTTTGTTAAGATCTAAAAGAAACAGATAAATTAGAAAATGATGAATAAGGGAGAGACACGGTGACAGAGTTAGCCTTAGAAACCATTATAATCCTCCTTTGTACAGTTAACAATTTAAATCTTTTGCGGTAACACATTCATTTCTAAGAACACTATAGGGAGATGGAGGAAAAGGTTTTTTCAAGAATCACATACACCAGCATAAAACTTCTGTATTATAGGACAAATCCTGCTTAGGGCATACATAGGTAATCATCGAGATCTGGTATCTCTCTGGGAGAAACTCAAAACGAATTCACTGCGACATGACCTTATTTATAGTCCCAAGAAGTATGTCGATCCATAGGAAAAACGTCCTAGCAAAATAAACCTTGTAAAACAATTTTTATATTAAATTACACTTCTTTCTTGGGAGAGAATGCCTTTGGTGGGAAGGTTAAGAAAAATGTTTAAATATCTCATTTTCCTCAAAAAGTAGGATGCAGCCTGAACCTCTCTGGGCACTTCTGCAGCGAGGAGCAGCAGTCCTGAGTGCCGTTCATGCGTTCGCGCCTTGCTCGGAATCATGGCACATGCCCACCTCACACAATGGGTGCCAAGGATACCAGCACTGCTCTTGCTCTCATCACGGATGACAGTTACACCCGACATTCCAAGCGCCATGCTTTCTCCGAGGCATTTTGAATGTATTGTTTACTATATCCTTCATATTCATTTTATCAAGGAAGGTCGGTTTTACTGTCCCTATGTTAAAATTGAGGGAATCACACGCCCAGTGAGGTTAAATCGTTTCCTGACGTGCCCTGGCGTCAAGGAAAAGAAGTGCATAATGTGCACCCAGCACTCTCTCTTGAAACCTGCGGTTTTAGCCACTGCCTGTACTTCACTGCCTTTACAAAAACCTTTTTACACTTGATACTGATCACAATATTCAGGCATGAAAGCATTTTCAACATGACTTTATGGCAGGGACACGGAAAAATCCAGAGTATACCCAGAGTCTTGTGGTCAAAAAATTATCTATACTAAATCTTTTCAGTCATTCCCCTCTTAAAAATGAATTCTGACGGTAGAACTTTTGCTGAGATGTCAAATGCACTCAGTAGGAACAGCAGTGGTACTAACTGTGTTTTTGCACCCTAAAACACTGAGAAGGAATCCGGCAAAACACTTTCTTGCTCACCAAAACGGGGCGCCTTTGATTAAATTTCAGCGGTTCGGTGAATTAACACTTTTTTCATCAAGGCAGAATTCTTAATCAGTTATGTTTTATTCACTTTGGGAAATCTACCTTTGTCAAAAATGGAACAGATTATTTTGGTGTCCGAAATTCACCTGACAAATGTCATTGTTGACATTTTTTCTTTTGGCATTTATAAAGAATAATTTCTATGGGTGTTTCATGTAACGGGATCTCTTCTGACTCCAGGATTTCATAGAATGAGAAATGGATTGTTAGGGCAATCTGAAGCTTTTACGAAAACTTTAATTCACTGAAGAGTCAAAACAATTGTGGGTTACTTAAAGAAAGAAAAGTGTCCTCAATCACCTTTTCCGTAGAGCAGGGAAAGAAATTCACATAACTCAATTCCTATTCTCCTCTGTAATTCATAAGTTTTGCATCAAAAGCGGTTTATTCGTTTTCTCTTCATTTCTAAGTCTTATAGAGTAATTATTTAGTTAAAATAATCTTTGTTAAGATCTAAAAGAAACAGATAAATTAGAAAATGATGAATAAGGGAGAGACACGGTGACAGAGTTAGCCTTAGAAACCATTATAATCCTCCTTTGTACAGTTAACAATTTAAATCTTTTGCGGTAACACATTCATTTCTAAGAACACTATAGGGAGATGGAGGAAAAGGTTTTTTCTAGAATCACATACACCAGCATAAAACTTCTGTATTATAGGACAAATCCTGCTTAGGGCATACATAGGTAATCATCGAGATCTGGTATCTCTCTGGGAGAAACTCAAAACGAATTCACTGCGACATGACCTTATTTATAGTCCCAAGAAGTATGTCGATCCATAGGAAAAACGTCCTAGCAAAATAAACCTTGTAAAACAATTTTTATATTAAATTACACTTCTTTCTTGGGAGAGAATGCCTTTGGTGGGAAGGTTAAGAAAAATGTTTAAATATCGGCTTTTCCTTAGAAAGTAGGATGCAGCCTGAACCTCTCTGGGCACTTCTGCTGCGAGGAGCAGCAGTCCTGAGTGCCGTTCATGCGTTCGCGCCTTGCTCGGAATCATGGCACATGCCCACCTCACACAATGGGTGCCAAGGATACCAGCACTGCTCTTGCTCTCATCACGGATGACAGTTACACCCGACATTCCAAGCGCCATGCTTTCTCCGAGGCATTTTGAATGTATTGTTTTCTATATCCTTCATATTCATTTCATCAAGGAAGGTCGGTTTTACTGTCCCTATGTTAAAATTGAGGGAATCACACGCCCAGTGAGGTTAAATCGTTTCCTGACGTGCCCTGGCGTCAAGAAAAAGAAGTGCGTGATGTGCGCCCAGCACTCTCTCCTGAAACCTGCGGTTTTAGCCACTGCATGTACTTCCCTGCTATTACAAAAACCTTTTTACACTTGATACTGATCACAATATTCAGGCATGAAAGCATTTTCAACATGACGTTATGGGAGGGACACGGAAAAATCCAGAGTATACCCAGGGTCTAGTTGTCAAAAAATTATCTATACTAAATCTTTTCAGTCATTCCCCTCATAAAAATGAATTCTGACGGTAGAACTTTTGCTGAGATGTCAAATGCACTCAGTAGGAACAGCAGTGGTACTAACTGTGTTTTTGCACCCTAAAACACTGAGAAGGAATCCGGCAAAACACTTTCTTGCTCACCACCACGGGGCGCCTTTGATTAAATTTCAGCGGTTCGGTGAATTAACACTTTTTTCATCAAGGCAGAATTCTTAATCAGTTATGTTTTATTCACTTTGGGAAATCTACCTTTGTCAAAAATGGAACAGATTATTTTGGTGTCCGAAATTCACCTGACAAATGTCATTGTTGACATTTTTTCTTTTGGCATTTATAAAGAATAATTTCTATGGGTGTTTCATGTAACGGGATCTCTTCTGACTCCAGGATTTCATAGAATGAGAAATGGATTGTTAGGGCAATCTGAAGCTTTTACGAAAACTTTAATTCACTGAAGAGTCAAAACAATTGTGGGTTACTTAAAGAAAGAAAAGTGTCCTCAATCACCTTTTCCGTAGAGCAGGGAAAGAAATTCACATAACTCAATTCCTATTCTCCTCTGTAATTCATAAGTTTTGCATCAAAAGCGGTTTATTCGTTTTCTCTTCATTTCTAAGTCTTACAGAGTAATTATTTAGTTAAAATAATCTTTGTTAAGATCTAAAAGAAACAGATAAATTAGAAAATGATGAATAAGGGAGAGACACGGTGACAGAGTTAGCCTTAGAAACCATTATAATCCTCCTTTGTACAGTTAACAATTTAAATCTTTTGCGGTAACACATTCATTTCTAAGAACACTATAGGGAGATGGAGGAAAAGGTTTTTTCTAGAATCACATACACCAGCATAAAACTTCTGTATTATAGGACAAATCCTGCTTAGGGCATACATAGGTAATCATCGAGATCTGGTATCTCTCTGGGAGAAACTCAAAACGAATTCACTGCGACATGACCTTATTTATAGTCCCAAGAAGTATGTCGATCCATAGGAAAAACGTCCTAGCAAAATAAACCTTGTAAAACAATTTTTATATTAAATTACACTTCTTTCTTGGGAGAGAATGCCTTTGGTGGGAAGGTTAAGAAAAATGTTTAAATATCTCCTTTTCCTCAAAAAGTAGGATGCAGCCTGAACCTCTCTGGGCACTTCTGCAGCGAGGAGCAGCAGTCCTGAGTGCCGTTCATGCGTTCGCGCCTTGCTCGGAATCATGGCACATGCCCACCTCACACAATGGGTGCCAAGGATACCAGCACTGCTCTTGCTCTCATCACGGATGACAGTTACACCCGACATTCCAAGCGCCATGCTTTCTCCGAGGCATTTTGAATGTATTGTTTACTATATCCTTCATATTCATTTTATCAAGGAAGGTCGGTTTTACTGTCCCTATGTTAAAATTGAGGGAATCACACGCCCAGTGAGGTTAAATCGTTTCCTGACGTGCCCTGGCGTCAAGAAAAAGAAGTGCGTGATGTGCGCCCAGCACTCTCTCCTGAAACCTGCGGTTTTAGCCACTGCATGTACTTCCCTGCTATTACAAAAACCTTTTTACACTTGATACTGATCACAATATTCAGGCATGAAAGCATTTTCAACATGACGTTATGGGAGGGACACGGAAAAATCCAGAGTATACCCAGGGTCTAGTTGTCAAAAAATTATCTATACTAAATCTTTTCAGTCATTCCCCTCATAAAAATGAATTCTGACGGTAGAACTTTTGCTGAGATGTCAAATGCACTCAGTAGGAACAGCAGTGGTACTAACTGTGTTTTTGCACCCTAAAACACTGAGAAGGAATCCGGCAAAACACTTTCTTGCTCACCACCACGGGGCGCCTTTGATTAAATTTCAGCGGTTCGGTGAATTAACACTTTTTTCATCAAGGCAGAATTCTTAATCCGTTATGTTTTATTCACTTTGGGAAATCTACCTTTGTCAAAAATGGAACAGATTATTTTGGTGTCCGAAATTCACCTGACAAATGTCATTGTTGACATTTTTTCTTTTGGCATTTATAAAGAATAATTTCTATGGGTGTTTCATGTATCGGGATCTCTTCTGACTCCAGGATTTCATAGAATGAGAAATGGATTGTTAGGGCAATCTGAAGCTTTTACGAAAACTTTAATTCACTGAAGAGTCAAAACAATTGTGGGTTACTTAAAGAAAGAAAAGTGTCCTCAATCAACTTTTCCGTAGAGCAGGGAAAGAAATTCACACAACTCAATTCCTATTCTCCTCTGTAATTCATAAGTTTTGCATCAAAAGCGGTTTATTCGTTTTCTCTTCATTTCTAAGTCTTACAGAGTAATTATTTAGTTAAAATAATCTTTGTTAAGATCTAAAAGAAACAGATAAATTAGAAAATGATGAATAAGGGAGAGACACGGTGACAGAGTTAGCCTTAGAAACCATTATAATCCTCCTTTGTACAGTTAACAATTTAAATCTTTTGCGGTAACACATTCATTTCTAAGAACACTATAGGGAGATGGAGGAAAAGTTTTTTTCTAGAATCACATACACCAGCATAAAACTTCTGTATTATAGGACAAATCCTGCTTAGGGCATACATAGGTAATCATCGAGATCTGGTATCTCTCTGGGAGAAACTCAAAACGAATTCACTGCGACATGACCTTATTTATAGTCCCAAGAAGTATGTCGATCCATAGGAAAAACGTCCTAGCAAAATAAACCTTGTAAAACAATTTTTATATTAAATTACACTTCTTTCTTGGGAGAGAATGCCTTTGGTGGGAAGGTTAAGAAAAATGTTTAAATATCGGCTTTTCCTTAGAAAGTAGGATGCAGCCTGAACCTCTCTGGGCACTTCTGCTGCGAGGAGCAGCAGTCCTGAGTGCCGTTCATGCGTTCGCGCCTTGCTCGGAATCATGGCACATGCCCACCTCACACAATGGGTGCCAAGGATACCAGCACTGCTCTTGCTCTCATCACGGATGACAGTTACACCCGACATTCCAAGCGCCATGCTTTCTCCGAGGCATTTTGAATGTATTGTTTTCTATATCCTTCATATTCATTTCATCAAGGAAGGTCGGTTTTACTGTCCCTATGTTAAAATTGAGGGAATCACACGCCCAGTGAGGTTAAATCGTTTCCTGACGTGCCCTGGCGTCAAGAAAAAGAAGTGCGTGATGTGCGCCCAGCACTCTCTCCTGAAACCTGCGGTTTTAGCCACTGCATGTACTTCCCTGCCATTACAAAAACCTTTTTACACTTGATACTGATCACAATATTCAGGCATGAAAGCATTTTCAACATGACGTTATGGGAGGGACACGGAAAAATCCAGAGTATACCCAGGGTCTAGTTGTCAAAAAATTATCTATACTAAATCTTTTCAGTCATTCCCCTCATAAAAATGAATTCTGACGGTAGAACTTTTGCTGAGATGTCAAATGCACTCAGTAGGAACAGCAGTGGTACTAACTGTGTTTTTGCACCCTAAAACACTGAGAAGGAATCCGGCAAAACACTTTCTTGCTCACCACCACGGGGCGCCTTTGATTAAATTTCAGCGGTTCGGTGAATTAACACTTTTTTCATCAAGGCAGAATTCTTAATCCGTTATGTTTTATTCACTTTGGGAAATCTACCTTTGTCAAAAATGGAACAGATTATTTTGGTGTCCGAAATTCACCTGACAAATGTCATTGTTGACATTTTTTCTTTTGGCATTTATAAAGAATAATTTCTATGGGTGTTTCATGTAACGGGATCTCTTCTGACTCCAGGATTTCATAGAATGAGAAATGGATTGTTAGGGCAATCTGAAGCTTTTACGAAAACTTTAATTCACTGAAGAGTCAAAACAATTGTGGGTTACTTAAAGAAAGAAAAGTGTCCTCAATCACCTTTTCCGTAGAGCAGGGAAAGAAATTCACATAACTCAATTCCTATTCTCCTCTGTAATTCATAAGTTTTGCATCAAAAGCGGTTTATTCGTTTTCTCTTCATTTCTAAGTCTTATAGAGTAATTATTTAGTTAAAATAATCTTTGTTAAGATCTAAAAGAAACAGATAAATTAGAAAATGATGAATAAGGGAGAGACACGGTGACAGAGTTAGCCTTAGAAACCATTATAATCCTCCTTTGTACAGTTAACAATTTAAATCTTTTGCGGTAACACATTCATTTCTAAGAACACTATAGGGAGATGGAGGAAAAGTTTTTTTCTAGAATCACATACACCAGCATAAAACTTCTGTATTATAAGACAAATCCTGCTTAGGGCATACATAGGTAATCATCGAGATCTGGTATCTCTCTGGGAGAAACTCAAAACGAATTCACTGCGACATGACCTTATTTATAGTCCCAAGAAGTATGTCGATCCATAGGAAAAACGTCCTAGCAAAATAAACCTTGTAAAACAATTTTTATATTAAATTACACTTCTTTCTTGGGAGAGAATGCCTTTGGTGGGAAGGTTAAGAAAAATGTTTAAATATCTCCTTTTCCTCAAAAAGTAGGATGCAGCCTGAACCTCTCTGGGCACTTCTGCAGCGAGGAGCAGCAGTCCTGAGTGCCGTTCATGCGTTCGCGCCTTGCTCGGAATCATGGCACATGCCCACCTCACACAATGGGTGCCAAGGATACCAGCACTGCTCTTGCTCTCATCACGGATGACAGTTACACCCGACATTCCAAGCGCCATGCTTTCTCCGAGGCATTTTGAATGTATTGTTTTCTATATCCTTCATATTCATTTTATCAAGGAAGGTCGGTTTTACTGTCCCTATGTTAAAATTGAGGGAATCACACGCCCAGTGAGGTTAAATCGTTTCCTGACGTGCCCTGGCGTCAAGGAAAAGAAGTGCGTGATGTGCGCCCAGCACTCTCTCCTGAAACGTGCGGTTTTAGCCACTGCATGTACTTCCCTGCTATTACAAAAACCTTTTTACACTTGATACTGATCACAATATTCAGGCATGAAAGCATTTTCAACATGACGTTATGGCAGGGACACGGAAAAATCCAGAGTATACCCAGGGTCTAGTTGTCAAAAAATTATCTATACTAAATCTTTTCAGTCATTCCCCTCATAAAAATGAATTCTGACGGTAGAACTTTTGCTGAGATGTCAAATGCACTCACTAGGAACAGCAGTGATACTAACTGTGTTTTTGCACCCTAAAACACTGAGAAGGAATCCGGCAAAACACTTTCTTGCTCACCACCACGGGGCGCCTTTGATTAAATTTCAGCGGTTCGGTGAATTAACACTTTTTTCATCAAGGCAGAATTCTTAATCCGTTATGTTTTATTCACTTTGGGAAATCTACCTTTGTCAAAGAAGGAACAGATTATTTTGGTGTCCGAAATTCACCTGACAAATGTCATTGTTGACATTTTTTCTTTTGGCATTTATAAAGAATAATTTCTATGGGTGTTTCATGTATCGTGATCTCTTCTGACTCCAGGATTTCATAGAATGAGAAATGGATTGTTAGGGCAATCTGAAGCTTTTACGAAAACTTTAATTCACTGAAGAGTCAAAACAATTGTGGGTTACTTAAAGAAAGAAAAGTGTCCTCAATCACCTTTTCCGTAGAGCAGGGAAAGAAATTCACATAACTTAATTCCTATTCTCCTTTGTCATTCATAAATTTTGCATCAAAAGCGGTTTATTCGTTTTCTCTTCATTTCTAAGTCTTACAGAGTAATTATTTAGTTAAAATAAAATTTGTTAAGATTTAAAAGAAACAGATAAATTAGAAAATGATGAATAAGGGAGAGACACGGTGACAGATTTAGCCTTAGAAACCATTATAATCCTCCTTTGTACAGTTAACAGTTTAAAACTTTTGCGGTAACACATTCATTTCTAAGAACACTATAGGGAGATGGAGGAAAAGTTTTTTTCTAGAATCACATACACCAGCATAAAACTTCTGTATTATAGGACAAATCCTGCTTAGTGCATACATAGGTAATCATCGAGATCTGGTATCTTTCTGGAAGAAACTCAAAAAGAATTCACTGCGACATGACCTTATTTATAGTGCCAAGAAGTATGTCGATCCATAGGATAAACGTCCTAGCAAAATAAACCTTGTAAAACAATTTTTATATTAAATTACACTTCTTTCTTGGGAGAGAATGCCTTTGGTGGGAAGGTTAAGAAAAATGTTTTAATATCTCCTTTTCCTCAAAAAGTAGGATGCAGCCTGAACCTCTCTGGGCACTTCTGCAGCGAGGAGCAGCATTCCTGAGTGCCGTTCATGCGTTCGCGCCTTGCTCGGAATCATGGCACATGCCCACCTCACACAATGGGTGCCAAGGATACCAGCACTGCTCTTGCTCTCATCACGGATGACAGTTACACCCGACATTCCAAGCGCCATGCTTTCTCCGAGGCATTTTGAATGTATTGTTTTCTATATCCTTCATATTCATTTTATCAAGGAAGGTCGGTTTTACTGTCCCTATGTTAAAATTGAGGGAATCACACGCCCAGTGAGGTTAAATCGTTTCCTGACGTGCCCTGGCGTCAAGGAAAAGAAGTGCGTGATGTGCGCCCAGCACTCTCTCCTGAAACCTGCTGTTTTAGCCACTGCATGTACTTCCCTGCTATTACAAAAACCTTTTTACACTTGATACTGATCACAATATTCAGGCATGAAAGCATTTTCAACATGACGTTATGGCAGGGACACGGAAAAATCCAGAGTATACCCAGGGTCTAGTTGTCAAAAAATTATCTATACTAAATCTTTTCAGTCATTCCCCTCATAAAAATGAATTCTGACGGTAGAACTTTTGCTGAGATGTCAAATGCACTCAGTAGGAACAGCAGTGATACTAACTGTGTTTTTGCACCCTAAAACACTGAGAAGGAATCCGGCAAAACACTTTCTTGCTCACCACCACGGGGCGCCTTTGATTAAATTTCAGCGGTTCGGTGAATTAACACTTTTTTCATCAAGGCAGAATTCTTAATCCGTTATGTTTTATTCACTTTGGGAAATCTACCTTTGTCAAAAATGGAACAGATTATTTTGGTGTCCGAAATTCACCTGACAAATGTCATTGTTGACATTTTTTCTTTTGGCATTTATAAAGAATAATTTCTATGGGTGTTTCATGTAACGGGATCTCTTCTGACTCCAGGATTTCATAGAATGAGAAATGGATTGTTAGGGCAATCTGAAGCTTTTACGAAAACTTTAATTCACTGAAGAGTCAAAACAATTGTGGGTTACTTAAAGAAAGAAAAGTGTCCTCAATCACCTTTTCCGTAGAGCAGGGAAAGAAATTCACACAACTCAATTCCTATTCTCCTCTGTAATTCATAAGTTTTGCATCAAAAGCGGTTTATTCGTTTTCTCTTCATTTCTAAGTCTTACAGAGTAATTATTTAGTTAAAATAATCTTTGTTAAGATCTAAAAGAAACAGATAAATTAGAAAATGATGAATAAGGGAGAGACACGGTGACAGAGTTAGCCTTAGAAACCATTATAATCCTCCTTTGTACAGTTAACAATTTAAATCTTTTGCGGTAACACATTCATTTCTAAGAACACTATAGGGAGATGGAGGAAAAGTTTTTTTCTAGAATCACATACACCAGCATAAAACTTCTGTATTATAGGACAAATCCTGCTTAGGGCATACATAGGTAATCATCGAGATCTGGTATCTCTCTGGGAGAAACTCAAAACGAAATCACTGCGACATGACCTTATTTATAGTCCCAAGAAGTATGTCGATCCATAGGAAAAACGTCCTAGCAAAATAAACCTTGTAAAACAATTTTTATATTAAATTACACTTCTTTCTTGGGAGAGAATGCCTTTGGTGGGAAGGTTAAGAAAAATGTTTAAATATCTCCTTTTCCTCAAAAAGTAGGATGCAGCCTGAACCTCTCTGGGCACTTCTGCAGCGAGGAGCAGCAGTCCTGAGTGCCGTTCATGCGTTCGCGCCTTGCTCGGAATCATGGCACATGCCCACCTCACACAATGGGTGCCAAGGATACCAGCACTGCTCTTGCTCTCATCACGGATGACAGTTACACCCGACATTCCAAGCGCCATGCTTTCTCCGAGGCATTTTGAATGTATTGTTTACTATATCCTTCATATTCATTTTATCAAGGAAGGTCGGTTTTACTGTCCCTATGTTAAAATTGAGGGAATCACACGCCCAGTGAGGTTAAATCGTTTCCTGACGTGCCCTGGCGTCAAGGAAAACAAGTGCATAATGTGCGCCCAGCACTCTCTCTTGAAACCTGCGGTTTTAGCCACTGCCTGTACTTCACTGCCTTTACAAAAACCTTTTTACACTTGATACTGATCACAATATTCAGGCATGAAAGCATTTTCAACATGACGTTATGGCAGGGACACGGAAAAATCCAGAGTATTCCCAGGGTCTAGTTGTCAAAAAATTATCTATACTAAATCTTTTCAGTCATTCCCCTCATAAAAATGAATTCTGATGGTAGAACTTTTGCTGAGATGTCAAATGCACTCAGTAGGAACAGCAGTGGTACTAACTGTGTTTTTGCACCCTAAAACACTGAGAAGGAATCCGGCAAAACACTTTCTTGCTCACCAAAACGGGGCGCCTTTGATTAAATTTCAGCGGTTCGGTGAATTAACACTTTTTTCATCAAGGCAGAATTCTTAATCCGTTATGTTTTATTCACTTTGGGAAATCTACCTTTGTCAAAAATGGAACAGATTATTTTGGTGTCCGAAATTCACCTGACAAATGTCATTGTTGACATTTTTTCTTTTGGCATTTATAAAGAATAATTTCTACGGGTGTTTCATGTAACGGGATCTCTTCTGACTCCAGGATTTCATAGAATGAGAAATGGATTGTTAGGGCAATCTGAAGCTTTTACGAAAACTTTAATTCACTGAAGAGTCAAAACAATTGTGGGTTACTTAAAGAAAGAAAAGTGTCCTCAATCACCTTTTCCGTAGAGCAGGGAAAGAAATTCACATAACTCAATTCCTATTCTCCTCTGTAATTCATAAGTTTTGCATCAAAAGCGGTTTATTCGTTTTCTCTTCATTTCTAAGTCTTACAGAGTAATTATTTAGTTAAAATAATCTTTGTTAAGATCTAAAAGAAACAGATAAATTAGAAAATGATGAATAAGGGAGAGACACGGTGACAGAGTTAGCCTTAGAAACCATTATAATCCTCCTTTGTACAGTTAACAATTTAAATCTTTTGCGGTAACACATTCATTTCTAAGAACACTATAGGGAGATGGAGGAAAAGGTTTTTTCAAGAATCACATACACCAGCATAAAACTTCTGTATTATAGGACAAATCCTGCTTAGGGCATACATAGGTAATCATCGAGATCTGGTATCTCTCTGGGAGAAACTCAAAACGAATTCACTGCGACATGACCTTATTTATAGTCCCAAGAAGTATGTCGATCCATAGGAAAAACGTCCTAGCAAAATAAACCTTGTAAAACAATTTTTATATTAAATTACACTTCTTTCTTGGGAGAGAATGCCTTTGGTGGGAAGGTTAAGAAAAATGTTTAAATATCTCATTTTCCTCAAAAAGTAGGATGCAGCCTGAACCTCTCTGGGCACTTCTGCAGCGAGGAGCAGCAGTCCTGAGTGCCGTTCATGCGTTCGCGCCTTGCTCGGAATCATGGCACATGCCCACCTCACACAATGGGTGCCAAGGATACCAGCACTGCTCTTGCTCTCATCACGGATGACAGTTACACCCGACATTCCAAGCGCCATGCTTTCTCCGAGGCATTTTGAATGTATTGTTTACTATATCCTTCATATTCATTTTATCAAGGAAGGTCGGTTTTACTGTCCCTATGTTAAAATTGAGGGAATCACACGCCCAGTGAGGTTAAATCGTTTCCTGACGTGCCCTGGCGTCAAGGAAAAGAAGTGCATAATGTGCACCCAGCACTCTCTCTTGAAACCTGCGGTTTTAGCCACTGCCTGTACTTCACTGCCTTTACAAAAACCTTTTTACACTTGATACTGATCACAATATTCAGGCATGAAAGCATTTTCAACATGACTTTATGGCAGGGACACGGAAAAATCCAGAGTATACCCAGAGTCTTGTGGTCAAAAAATTATCTATACTAAATCTTTTCAGTCATTCCCCTCTTAAAAATGAATTCTGACGGTAGAACTTTTGCTGAGATGTCAAATGCACTCAGTAGGAACAGCAGTGGTACTAACTGTGTTTTTGCACCCTAAAACACTGAGAAGGAATCCGGCAAAACACTTTCTTGCTCACCAAAACGGGGCGCCTTTGATTAAATTTCAGCGGTTCGGTGAATTAACACTTTTTTCATCAAGGCAGAATTCTTAATCAGTTATGTTTTATTCACTTTGGGAAATCTACCTTTGTCAAAAATGGAACAGATTATTTTGGTGTCCGAAATTCACCTGACAAATGTCATTGTTGACATTTTTTCTTTTGGCATTTATAAAGAATAATTTCTATGGGTGTTTCATGTAACGGGATCTCTTCTGACTCCAGGATTTCATAGAATGAGAAATGGATTGTTAGGGCAATCTGAAGCTTTTACGAAAACTTTAATTCACTGAAGAGTCAAAACAATTGTGGGTTACTTAAAGAAAGAAAAGTGTCCTCAATCACCTTTTCCGTAGAGCAGGGAAAGAAATTCACATAACTCAATTCCTATTCTCCTCTGTAATTCATAAGTTTTGCATCAAAAGCGGTTTATTCGTTTTCTCTTCATTTCTAAGTCTTATAGAGTAATTATTTAGTTAAAATAATCTTTGTTAAGATCTAAAAGAAACAGATAAATTAGAAAATGATGAATAAGGGAGAGACACGGTGACAGAGTTAGCCTTAGAAACCATTATAATCCTCCTTTGTACAGTTAACAATTTAAATCTTTTGCGGTAACACATTCATTTCTAAGAACACTATAGGGAGATGGAGGAAAAGGTTTTTTCTAGAATCACATACACCAGCATAAAACTTCTGTATTATAGGACAAATCCTGCTTAGGGCATACATAGGTAATCATCGAGATCTGGTATCTCTCTGGGAGAAACTCAAAACGAATTCACTGCGACATGACCTTATTTATAGTCCCAAGAAGTATGTCGATCCATAGGAAAAACGTCCTAGCAAAATAAACCTTGTAAAACAATTTTTATATTAAATTACACTTCTTTCTTGGGAGAGAATGCCTTTGGTGGGAAGGTTAAGAAAAATGTTTAAATATCGGCTTTTCCTTAGAAAGTAGGATGCAGCCTGAACCTCTCTGGGCACTTCTGCTGCGAGGAGCAGCAGTCCTGAGTGCCGTTCATGCGTTCGCGCCTTGCTCGGAATCATGGCACATGCCCACCTCACACAATGGGTGCCAAGGATACCAGCACTGCTCTTGCTCTCATCACGGATGACAGTTACACCCGACATTCCAAGCGCCATGCTTTCTCCGAGGCATTTTGAATGTATTGTTTTCTATATCCTTCATATTCATTTCATCAAGGAAGGTCGGTTTTACTGTCCCTATGTTAAAATTGAGGGAATCACACGCCCAGTGAGGTTAAATCGTTTCCTGACGTGCCCTGGCGTCAAGAAAAAGAAGTGCGTGATGTGCGCCCAGCACTCTCTCCTGAAACCTGCGGTTTTAGCCACTGCATGTACTTCCCTGCTATTACAAAAACCTTTTTACACTTGATACTGATCACAATATTCAGGCATGAAAGCATTTTCAACATGACGTTATGGGAGGGACACGGAAAAATCCAGAGTATACCCAGGGTCTAGTTGTCAAAAAATTATCTATACTAAATCTTTTCAGTCATTCCCCTCATAAAAATGAATTCTGACGGTAGAACTTTTGCTGAGATGTCAAATGCACTCAGTAGGAACAGCAGTGGTACTAACTGTGTTTTTGCACCCTAAAACACTGAGAAGGAATCCGGCAAAACACTTTCTTGCTCACCACCACGGGGCGCCTTTGATTAAATTTCAGCGGTTCGGTGAATTAACACTTTTTTCATCAAGGCAGAATTCTTAATCAGTTATGTTTTATTCACTTTGGGAAATCTACCTTTGTCAAAAATGGAACAGATTATTTTGGTGTCCGAAATTCACCTGACAAATGTCATTGTTGACATTTTTTCTTTTGGCATTTATAAAGAATAATTTCTATGGGTGTTTCATGTAACGGGATCTCTTCTGACTCCAGGATTTCATAGAATGAGAAATGGATTGTTAGGGCAATCTGAAGCTTTTACGAAAACTTTAATTCACTGAAGAGTCAAAACAATTGTGGGTTACTTAAAGAAAGAAAAGTGTCCTCAATCACCTTTTCCGTAGAGCAGGGAAAGAAATTCACATAACTCAATTCCTATTCTCCTCTGTAATTCATAAGTTTTGCATCAAAAGCGGTTTATTCGTTTTCTCTTCATTTCTAAGTCTTACAGAGTAATTATTTAGTTAAAATAATCTTTGTTAAGATCTAAAAGAAACAGATAAATTAGAAAATGATGAATAAGGGAGAGACACGGTGACAGAGTTAGCCTTAGAAACCATTATAATCCTCCTTTGTACAGTTAACAATTTAAATCTTTTGCGGTAACACATTCATTTCTAAGAACACTATAGGGAGATGGAGGAAAAGGTTTTTTCTAGAATCACATACACCAGCATAAAACTTCTGTATTATAGGACAAATCCTGCTTAGGGCATACATAGGTAATCATCGAGATCTGGTATCTCTCTGGGAGAAACTCAAAACGAATTCACTGCGACATGACCTTATTTATAGTCCCAAGAAGTATGTCGATCCATAGGAAAAACGTCCTAGCAAAATAAACCTTGTAAAACAATTTTTATATTAAATTACACTTCTTTCTTGGGAGAGAATGCCTTTGGTGGGAAGGTTAAGAAAAATGTTTAAATATCTCATTTTCCTCAAAAAGTAGGATGCAGCCTGAACCTCTCTGGGCACTTCTGCAGCGAGGAGCAGCAGTCCTGAGTGCCGTTCATGCGTTCGCGCCTTGCTCGGAATCATGGCACATGCCCACCTCACACAATGGGTGCCAAGGATACCAGCACTGCTCTTGCTCTCATCACGGATGACAGTTACACCCGACATTCCAAGCGCCATGCTTTCTCCGAGGCATTTTGAATGTATTGTTTACTATATCCTTCATATTCATTTTATCAAGGAAGGTCGGTTTTACTGTCCCTATGTTAAAATTGAGGGAATCACACGCCCAGTGAGGTTAAATCGTTTCCTGACGTGCCCTGGCGTCAAGGAAAAGAAGTGCATAATGTGCACCCAGCACTCTCTCTTGAAACCTGCGGTTTTAGCCACTGCCTGTACTTCACTGCCTTTACAAAAACCTTTTTACACTTGATACTGATCACAATATTCAGGCATGAAAGCATTTTCAACATGACTTTATGGCAGGGACACGGAAAAATCCAGAGTATACCCAGAGTCTTGTGGTCAAAAAATTATCTATACTAAATCTTTTCAGTCATTCCCCTCTTAAAAATGAATTCTGACGGTAGAACTTTTGCTGAGATGTCAAATGCACTCAGTAGGAACAGCAGTGGTACTAACTGTGTTTTTGCACCCTAAAACACTGAGAAGGAATCCGGCAAAACACTTTCTTGCTCACCAAAACGGGGCGCCTTTGATTAAATTTCAGCGGTTCGGTGAATTAACACTTTTTTCATCAAGGCAGAATTCTTAATCAGTTATGTTTTATTCACTTTGGGAAATCTACCTTTGTCAAAAATGGAACAGATTATTTTGGTGTCCGAAATTCACCTGACAAATGTCATTGTTGACATTTTTTCTTTTGGCATTTATAAAGAATAATTTCTATGGGTGTTTCATGTAACGGGATCTCTTCTGACTCCAGGATTTCATAGAATGAGAAATGGATTGTTAGGGCAATCTGAAGCTTTTACGAAAACTTTAATTCACTGAAGAGTCAAAACAATTGTGGGTTACTTAAAGAAAGAAAAGTGTCCTCAATCACCTTTTCCGTAGAGCAGGGAAAGAAATTCACATAACTCAATTCCTATTCTCCTCTGTAATTCATAAGTTTTGCATCAAAAGCGGTTTATTCGTTTTCTCTTCATTTCTAAGTCTTATAGAGTAATTATTTAGTTAAAATAATCTTTGTTAAGATCTAAAAGAAACAGATAAATTAGAAAATGATGAATAAGGGAGAGACACGGTGACAGAGTTAGCCTTAGAAACCATTATAATCCTCCTTTGTACAGTTAACAATTTAAATCTTTTGCGGTAACACATTCATTTCTAAGAACACTATAGGGAGATGGAGGAAAAGGTTTTTTCTAGAATCACATACACCAGCATAAAACTTCTGTATTATAGGACAAATCCTGCTTAGGGCATACATAGGTAATCATCGAGATCTGGTATCTCTCTGGGAGAAACTCAAAACGAATTCACTGCGACATGACCTTATTTATAGTCCCAAGAAGTATGTCGATCCATAGGAAAAACGTCCTAGCAAAATAAACCTTGTAAAACAATTTTTATATTAAATTACACTTCTTTCTTGGGAGAGAATGCCTTTGGTGGGAAGGTTAAGAAAAATGTTTAAATATCGGCTTTTCCTTAGAAAGTAGGATGCAGCCTGAACCTCTCTGGGCACTTCTGCTGCGAGGAGCAGCAGTCCTGAGTGCCGTTCATGCGTTCGCGCCTTGCTCGGAATCATGGCACATGCCCACCTCACACAATGGGTGCCAAGGATACCAGCACTGCTCTTGCTCTCATCACGGATGACAGTTACACCCGACATTCCAAGCGCCATGCTTTCTCCGAGGCATTTTGAATGTATTGTTTTCTATATCCTTCATATTCATTTCATCAAGGAAGGTCGGTTTTACTGTCCCTATGTTAAAATTGAGGGAATCACACGCCCAGTGAGGTTAAATCGTTTCCTGACGTGCCCTGGCGTCAAGAAAAAGAAGTGCGTGATGTGCGCCCAGCACTCTCTCCTGAAACCTGCGGTTTTAGCCACTGCATGTACTTCCCTGCTATTACAAAAACCTTTTTACACTTGATACTGATCACAATATTCAGGCATGAAAGCATTTTCAACATGACGTTATGGGAGGGACACGGAAAAATCCAGAGTATACCTAGGGTCTAGTTGTCAAAAAATTATCTATACTAAATCTTTTCAGTCATTCCCCTCATAAAAATGAATTCTGACGGTAGAACTTTTGCTGAGATGTCAAATGCACTCAGTAGGAACAGCAGTGGTACTAACTGTGTTTTTGCACCCTAAAACACTGAGAAGGAATCCGGCAAAACACTTTCTTGCTCACCACCACGGGGCGCCTTTGATTAAATTTCAGCGGTTCGGTGAATTAACACTTTTTTCATCAAGGCAGAATTCTTAATCAGTTATGTTTTATTCACTTTGGGAAATCTACCTTTGTCAAAAATGGAACAGATTATTTTGGTGTCCGAAATTCACCTGACAAATGTCATTGTTGACATTTTTTCTTTTGGCATTTATAAAGAATAATTTCTATGGGTGTTTCATGTAACGGGATCTCTTCTGACTCCAGGATTTCATAGAATGAGAAATGGATTGTTAGGGCAATCTGAAGCTTTTACGAAAACTTTAATTCACTGAAGAGTCAAAACAATTGTGGGTTACTTAAAGAAAGAAAAGTGTCCTCAATCACCTTTTCCGTAGAGCAGGGAAAGAAATTCACATAACTCAATTCCTATTCTCCTCTGTAATTCATAAGTTTTGCATCAAAAGCGGTTTATTCGTTTTCTCTTCATTTCTAAGTCTTACAGAGTAATTATTTAGTTAAAATAATCTTTGTTAAGATCTAAAAGAAACAGATAAATTAGAAAATGATGAATAAGGGAGAGACACGGTGACAGAGTTAGCCTTAGAAACCATTATAATCCTCCTTTGTACAGTTAACAATTTAAATCTTTTGCGGTAACACATTCATTTCTAAGAACACTATAGGGAGATGGAGGAAAAGGTTTTTTCTAGAATCACATACACCAGCATAAAACTTCTGTATTATAGGACAAATCCTGCTTAGGGCATACATAGGTAATCATCGAGATCTGGTATCTCTCTGGGAGAAACTCAAAACGAATTCACTGCGACATGACCTTATTTATAGTCCCAAGAAGTATGTCGATCCATAGGAAAAACGTCCTAGCAAAATAAACCTTGTAAAACAATTTTTATATTAAATTACACTTCTTTCTTGGGAGAGAATGCCTTTGGTGGGAAGGTTAAGAAAAATGTTTAAATATCTCATTTTCCTCAAAAAGTAGGATGCAGCCTGAACCTCTCTGGGCACTTCTGCAGCGAGGAGCAGCAGTCCTGAGTGCCGTTCATGCGTTCGCGCCTTGCTCGGAATCATGGCACATGCCCACCTCACACAATGGGTGCCAAGGATACCAGCACTGCTCTTGCTCTCATCACGGATGACAGTTACACCCGACATTCCAAGCGCCATGCTTTCTCCGAGGCATTTTGAATGTATTGTTTACTATATCCTTCATATTCATTTTATCAAGGAAGGTCGGTTTTACTGTCCCTATGTTAAAATTGAGGGAATCACACGCCCAGTGAGGTTAAATCGTTTCCTGACGTGCCCTGGCGTCAAGAAAAAGAAGTGCGTGATGTGCGCCCAGCACTCTCTCCTGAAACCTGCGGTTTTAGCCACTGCATGTACTTCCCTGCTATTACAAAAACCTTTTTACACTTGATACTGATCACAATATTCAGGCATGAAAGCATTTTCAACATGACGTTATGGGAGGGACACGGAAAAATCCAGAGTATACCCAGGGTCTAGTTGTCAAAAAATTATCTATACTAAATCTTTTCAGTCATTCCCCTCATAAAAATGAATTCTGACGGTAGAACTTTTGCTGAGATGTCAAATGCACTCAGTAGGAACAGCAGTGGTACTAACTGTGTTTTTGCACCCTAAAACACTGAGAAGGAATCCGGCAAAACACTTTCTTGCTCACCACCACGGGGCGCCTTTGATTAAATTTCAGCGGTTCGGTGAATTAACACTTTTTTCATCAAGGCAGAATTCTTAATCCGTTATGTTTTATTCACTTTGGGAAATCTACCTTTGTCAAAAATGGAACAGATTATTTTGGTGTCCGAAATTCACCTGACAAATGTCATTGTTGACATTTTTTCTTTTGGCATTTATAAAGAATAATTTCTATGGGTGTTTCATGTATCGGGATCTCTTCTGACTCCAGGATTTCATAGAATGAGAAATGGATTGTTAGGGCAATCTGAAGCTTTTACGAAAACTTTAATTCACTGAAGAGTCAAAACAATTGTGGGTTACTTAAAGAAAGAAAAGTGTCCTCAATCAACTTTTCCGTAGAGCAGGGAAAGAAATTCACACAACTCAATTCCTATTCTCCTCTGTAATTCATAAGTTTTGCATCAAAAGCGGTTTATTCGTTTTCTCTTCATTTCTAAGTCTTACAGAGTAATTATTTAGTTAAAATAATCTTTGTTAAGATCTAAAAGAAACAGATAAATTAGAAAATGATGAATAAGGGAGAGACACGGTGACAGAGTTAGCCTTAGAAACCATTATAATCCTCCTTTGTACAGTTAACAATTTAAATCTTTTGCGGTAACACATTCATTTCTAAGAACACTATAGGGAGATGGAGGAAAAGTTTTTTTCTAGAATCACATACACCAGCATAAAACTTCTGTATTATAGGACAAATCCTGCTTAGGGCATACATAGGTAATCATCGAGATCTGGTATCTCTCTGGGAGAAACTCAAAACGAATTCACTGCGACATGACCTTATTTATAGTCCCAAGAAGTATGTCGATCCATAGGAAAAACGTCCTAGCAAAATAAACCTTGTAAAACAATTTTTATATTAAATTACACTTCTTTCTTGGGAGAGAATGCCTTTGGTGGGAAGGTTAAGAAAAATGTTTAAATATCGGCTTTTCCTTAGAAAGTAGGATGCAGCCTGAACCTCTCTGGGCACTTCTGCTGCGAGGAGCAGCAGTCCTGAGTGCCGTTCATGCGTTCGCGCCTTGCTCGGAATCATGGCACATGCCCACCTCACACAATGGGTGCCAAGGATACCAGCACTGCTCTTGCTCTCATCACGGATGACAGTTACACCCGACATTCCAAGCGCCATGCTTTCTCCGAGGCATTTTGAATGTATTGTTTTCTATATCCTTCATATTCATTTCATCAAGGAAGGTCGGTTTTACTGTCCCTATGTTAAAATTGAGGGAATCACACGCCCAGTGAGGTTAAATCGTTTCCTGACGTGCCCTGGCGTCAAGAAAAAGAAGTGCGTGATGTGCGCCCAGCACTCTCTCCTGAAACCTGCGGTTTTAGCCACTGCATGTACTTCCCTGCCATTACAAAAACCTTTTTACACTTGATACTGATCACAATATTCAGGCATGAAAGCATTTTCAACATGACGTTATGGGAGGGACACGGAAAAATCCAGAGTATACCCAGGGTCTAGTTGTCAAAAAATTATCTATACTAAATCTTTTCAGTCATTCCCCTCATAAAAATGAATTCTGACGGTAGAACTTTTGCTGAGATGTCAAATGCACTCAGTAGGAACAGCAGTGGTACTAACTGTGTTTTTGCACCCTAAAACACTGAGAAGGAATCCGGCAAAACACTTTCTTGCTCACCACCACGGGGCGCCTTTGATTAAATTTCAGCGGTTCGGTGAATTAACACTTTTTTCATCAAGGCAGAATTCTTAATCCGTTATGTTTTATTCACTTTGGGAAATCTACCTTTGTCAAAAATGGAACAGATTATTTTGGTGTCCGAAATTCACCTGACAAATGTCATTGTTGACATTTTTTCTTTTGGCATTTATAAAGAATAATTTCTATGGGTGTTTCATGTATCGGGATCTCTTCTGACTCCAGGATTTCATAGAATGAGAAATGGATTGTTAGGGCAATCTGAAGCTTTTACGAAAACTTTAATTCACTGAAGAGTCAAAACAATTGTGGGTTACTTAAAGAAAGAAAAGTGTCCTCAGTCACCTTTTCCGTAGAGCAGGGAAAGAAATTCACACAACTCAATTCCTATTCTCCTCTGTAATTCATAAGTTTTGCATCAAAAGCGGTTTATTCGTTTTCTCTTCATTTCTAAGTCTTACAGAGTAATTATTTAGTTAAAATAATCTTTGTTAAGATCTAAAAGAAACAGATAAATTAGAAAATGATGAATAAGGGAGAGACACGGTGACAGAGTTAGCCTTAGAAACCATTATAATCCTCCTTTGTACAGTTAACAATTTAAATCTTTTGCGGTAACACATTCATTTCTAAGAACACTATAGGGAGATGGAGGAAAAGGTTTTTTCTAGAATCACATACACCAGCATAAAACTTCTGTATTATAGGACAAATCCTGCTTAGGGCATACATAGGTAATCATCGAGATCTGGTATCTCTCTGGGAGAAACTCAAAACGAATTCACTGCGACATGACCTTATTTATAGTCCCAAGAAGTATGTCGATCCATAGGAAAAACGTCCTAGCAAAATAAACCTTGTAAAACAATTTTTATATTAAATTACACTTCTTTCTTGGGAGAGAATGCCTTTGGTGGGAAGGTTAAGAAAAATGTTTAAATATCTCATTTTCCTCAAAAAGTAGGATGCAGCCTGAACCTCTCTGGGCACTTCTGCAGCGAGGAGCAGCAGTCCTGAGTGCCGTTCATGCGTTCGCGCCTTGCTCGGAATCATGGCACATGCCCACCTCACACAATGGGTGCCAAGGATACCAGCACTGCTCTTGCTCTCATCACGGATGACAGTTACACCCGACATTCCAAGCGCCATGCTTTCTCCGAGGCATTTTGAATGTATTGTTTACTATATCCTTCATATTCATTTTATCAAGGAAGGTCGGTTTTACTGTCCCTATGTTAAAATTGAGGGAATCACACGCCCAGTGAGGTTAAATCGTTTCCTGACGTGCCCTGGCGTCAAGGAAAAGAAGTGCATAATGTGCACCCAGCACTCTCTCTTGAAACCTGCGGTTTTAGCCACTGCCTGTACTTCACTGCCTTTACAAAAACCTTTTTACACTTGATACTGATCACAATATTCAGGCATGAAAGCATTTTCAACATGACTTTATGGCAGTGACACGGAAAAATCCAGAGTATACCCAGAGTCTAGTGGTCAAAAAATTATCTATACTAAATCTTTTCAGTCATTCCCCTCTTAAAAATGAATTCTGACGGTAGAACTTTTGCTGAGATGTCAAATGCACTCAGTAGGAACAGCAGTGGTACTAACTGTGTTTTTGCACCCTAAAACACTGAGAAGGAATCCGGCAAAACACTTTCTTGCTCACCACCACGGGGCGCCTTTGATTAAATTTCAGCGGTTCGGTGAATTAACACTTTTTTCATCAAGGCAGAATTCTTAATCAGTTATGTTTTATTCACTTTGGGAAATCTACCTTTGTCAAAAATGGAACAGATTATTTTGGTGTCCGAAATTCACCTGACAAATGTCATTGTTGACATTTTTTCTTTTGGCATTTATAAAGAATAATTTCTATGGGTGTTTCATGTAACGGGATCTCTTCTGACTCCAGGATTTCATAGAATGAGAAATGGATTGTTAGGGCAATCTGAAGCTTTTACGAAAACTTTAATTCACTGAAGAGTCAAAACAATTGTGGGTTACTTAAAGAAAGAAAAGTGTCCTCAATCACCTTTTCCGTAGAGCAGGGAAAGAAATTCACATAACTCAATTCCTATTCTCCTCTGTAATTCATAAGTTTTCCATCAAAAGCGGTTTATTCGTTTTCTCTTCATTTCTAAGTCTTACAGAGTAATTATTTAGTTAAAATAATCTTTGTTAAGATCTAAAAGAAACAGATAAATTAGAAAATGATGAATAAGGGAGAGACACGGTGACAGAGTTAGCCTTAGAAACCATTATAATCCTCCTTTGTACAGTTAACAATTTAAATCTTTTGCGGTAACACATTCATTTCTAAGAACACTATAGGGAGATGGAGGAAAAGGTTTTTTCTAGAATCACATACACCAGCATAAAACTTCTGTATTATAGGACAAATCCTGCTTAGGGCATACATAGGTAATCATCGAGATCTGGTATCTCTCTGGGAGAAACTCAAAACGAATTCACTGCGACATGACCTTATTTATAGTCCCAAGAAGTATGTCGATCCATAGGAAAAACGTCCTAGCAAAATAAACCTTGTAAAACAATTTTTATATTAAATTACACTTCTTTCTTGGGAGAGAATGCCTTTGGTGGGAAGGTTAAGAAAAATGTTTAAATATCTCATTTTCCTCAAAAAGTAGGATGCAGCCTGAACCTCTCTGGGCACTTCTGCAGCGAGGAGCAGCAGTCCTGAGTGCCGTTCATGCGTTCGCGCCTTGCTCGGAATCATGGCACATGCCCACCTCACACAATGGGTGCCAAGGATACCAGCACTGCTCTTGCTCTCATCACGGATGACAGTTACACCCGACATTCCAAGCGCCATGCTTTCTCCGAGGCATTTTGAATGTATTGTTTACTATATCCTTCATATTCATTTTATCAAGGAAGGTCGGTTTTACTGTCCCTATGTTAAAATTGAGGGAATCACACGCCCAGTGAGGTTAAATCGTTTCCTGACGTGCCCTGGCGTCAAGGAAAAGAAGTGCATAATGTGCACCCAGCACTCTCTCTTGAAACCTGCGGTTTTAGCCACTGCCTGTACTTCACTGCCTTTACAAAAACCTTTTTAC
Organism: Manis pentadactyla; assembly: GCF_030020395.1. NCBI lineage: Eukaryota > Metazoa > Chordata > Mammalia > Pholidota > Manidae > Manis > Manis pentadactyla. Next base: position 4,316,123 of record NC_080035.1, read on the forward strand.
ACTTGATACTGATCACAATATTCAGGCATGAAAGCATTTTCAACATGACTTTATGGCAGGGACACGGAAAAATCCAGAGTATACCCAGAGTCTTGTGGTCAAAAAATTATCTATACTAAATCTTTTCAGTCATTCCCCTCTTAAAAATGAATTCTGACGGTAGAACTTTTGCTGAGATGTCAAATGCACTCAGTAGGAACAGCAGTGGTACTAACTGTGTTTTTGCACCCTAAAACACTGAGAAGGAATCCGGCAAAACACTTTCTTGCTCACCAAAACGGGGCGCCTTTGATTAAATTTCAGCGGTTCGGTGAATTAACACTTTTTTCATCAAGGCAGAATTCTTAATCAGTTATGTTTTATTCACTTTGGGAAATCTACCTTTGTCAAAAATGGAACAGATTATTTTGGTGTCCGAAATTCACCTGACAAATGTCATTGTTGACATTTTTTCTTTTGGCATTTATAAAGAATAATTTCTATGGGTGTTTCATGTAACGGGATCTCTTCTGACTCCAGGATTTCATAGAATGAGAAATGGATTGTTAGGGCAATCTGAAGCTTTTACGAAAACTTTAATTCACTGAAGAGTCAAAACAATTGTGGGTTACTTAAAGAAAGAAAAGTGTCCTCAATCACCTTTTCCGTAGAGCAGGGAAAGAAATTCACACAACTCAATTCCTATTCTCCTCTGTAATTCATAAGTTTTGCATCAAAAGCGGTTTATTCGTTTTCTCTTCATTTCTAAGTCTTACAGAGTAATTATTTAGTTAAAATAATCTTTGTTAAGATCTAAAAGAAACAGATAAATTAGAAAATGATGAATAAGGGAGAGACACGGTGACAGAGTTAGCCTTAGAAACCATTATAATCCTCCTTTGTACAGTTAACAATTTAAATCTTTTGCGGTAACACATTCATTTCTAAGAACACTTTAGGGAGATGGAGGAAAAGTTTTTTTCTAGAATCACATACACCAGCATAAAACTTCTGTATTATAGGACAAATCCTGCTTAGGGCATACATAGGTAATCATCGAGATCTGGTATCTCTCTGGGAGAAACTCAAAACGAATTCACTGCGACATGACCTTATTTATAGTCCCAAGAAGTATGTCGATCCATAGGAAAAACGTCCTAGCAAAATAAACCTTGTAAAACAATTTTTATATTAAATTACACTTCTTTCTTGGGAGAGAATGCCTTTGGTGGGAAGGTTAAGAAAAATGTTTAAATATCTCATTTTCCTCAAAAAGTAGGATGCAGCCTGAACCTCTCTGGGCACTTCTGCAGCGAGGAGCAGCAGTCCTGAGTGCCGTTCATGCGTTCGCGCCTTGCTCGGAATCATGGCACATGCCCACCTCACACAATGGGTGCCAAGGATACCAGCACTGCTCTTGCTCTCATCACGGATGACAGTTACACCCGACATTCCAAGCGCCATGCTTTCTCCGAGGCATTTTGAATGTATTGTTTACTATATCCTTCATATTCATTTTATCAAGGAAGGTCGGTTTTACTGTCCCTATGTTAAAATTGAGGGAATCACACGCCCAGTGAGGTTAAATCGTTTCCTGACGTGCCCTGGCGTCAAGGAAAAGAAGTGCATAATGTGCACCCAGCACTCTCTCTTGAAACCTGCGGTTTTAGCCACTGCCTGTACTTCACTGCCTTTACAAAAACCTTTTTACACTTGATACTGATCACAATATTCAGGCATGAAAGCATTTTCAACATGACTTTATGGCAGGGACACGGAAAAATCCAGAGTATACCCAGAGTCTTGTGGTCAAAAAATTATCTATACTAAATCTTTTCAGTCATTCCCCTCTTAAAAATGAATTCTGACGGTAGAACTTTTGCTGAGATGTCAAATGCACTCAGTAGGAACAGCAGTGGTACTAACTGTGTTTTTGCACCCTAAAACACTGAGAAGGAATCCGGCAAAACACTTTCTTGCTCACCAAAACGGGGCGCCTTTGATTAAATTTCAGCGGTTCGGTGAATTAACACTTTTTTCATCAAGGCAGAATTCTTAATCAGTTATGTTTTATTCACTTTGGGAAATCTACCTTTGTCAAAAATGGAACAGATTATTTTGGTGTCCGAAATTCACCTGACAAATGTCATTGTTGACATTTTTTCTTTTGGCATTTATAAAGAATAATTTCTATGGGTGTTTCATGTAACGGGATCTCTTCTGACTCCAGGATTTCATAGAATGAGAAATGGATTGTTAGGGCAATCTGAAGCTTTTACGAAAACTTTAATTCACTGAAGAGTCAAAACAATTGTGGGTTACTTAAAGAAAGAAAAGTGTCCTCAATCACCTTTTCCGTAGAGCAGGGAAAGAAATTCACATAACTCAATTCCTATTCTCCTCTGTAATTCATAAGTTTTGCATCAAAAGCGGTTTATTCGTTTTCTCTTCATTTCTAAGTCTTATAGAGTAATTATTTAGTTAAAATAATCTTTGTTAAGATCTAAAAGAAACAGATAAATTAGAAAATGATGAATAAGGGAGAGACACGGTGACAGAGTTAGCCTTAGAAACCATTATAATCCTCCTTTGTACAGTTAACAATTTAAATCTTTTGCAGTAACACATTCATTTCTAAGAACACTTTAGGGAGATGGAGGAAAAGTTTTTTTCTAGAATCACATACACCAGCATAAAACTTCTGTATTATAAGACAAATCCTGCTTAGGGCATACATAGGTAATCATCGAGATCTGGTATCTCTCTGGGAGAAACTCAAAACGAATTCACTGCGACATGACCTTATTTATAGTCCCAAGAAGTATGTCGATCCATAGGAAAAACGTCCTAGCAAAATAAACCTTGTAAAACAATTTTTATATTAAATTACACTTCTTTCTTGGGAGAGAATGCCTTTGGTGGGAAGGTTAAGAAAAATGTTTAAATATCTCCTTTTCCTCAAAAAGTAGGATGCAGCCTGAACCTCTCTGGGCACTTCTGCAGCGAGGAGCAGCAGTCCTGAGTGCCGTTCATGCGTTCGCGCCTTGCTCGGAATCATGGCACATGCCCACCTCACACAATGGGTGCCAAGGATACCAGCACTGCTCTTGCTCTCATCACGGATGACAGTTACACCCGACATTCCAAGCGCCATGCTTTCTCCGAGGCATTTTGAATGTATTGTTTTCTATATCCTTCATATTCATTTTATCAAGGAAGGTCGGTTTTACTGTCCCTATGTTAAAATTGAGGGAATCACACGCCCAGTGAGGTTAAATCGTTTCCTGACGTGCCCTGGCGTCAAGGAAAAGAAGTGCGTGATGTGCGCCCAGCACTCTCTCCTGAAACGTGCGGTTTTAGCCACTGCATGTACTTCCCTGCTATTACAAAAACCTTTTTACACTTGATACTGATCACAATATTCAGGCATGAAAGCATTTTCAACATGACGTTATGGCAGGGACACGGAAAAATCCAGAGTATACCCAGGGTCTAGTTGTCAAAAAATTATCTATACTAAATCTTTTCAGTCATTCCCCTCATAAAAATGAATTCTGACGGTAGAACTTTTGCTGAGATGTCAAATGCACTCACTAGGAACAGCAGTGATACTAACTGTGTTTTTGCACCCTAAAACACTGAGAAGGAATCCGGCAAAACACTTTCTTGCTCACCACCACGGGGCGCCTTTGATTAAATTTCAGCGGTTCGGTGAATTAACACTTTTTTCATCAAGGCAGAATTCTTATTCCGTTATGTTTTATTCACTTTGGGAAATCTACCTTTGTCAAAGAAGGAACAGATTATTTTGGTGTCCGAAATTCACCTGACAAATGTCATTGTTGACATTTTTTCTTTTGGCATTTATAAAGAATAATTTCTATGGGTGTTTCATGTATCGTGATCTCTTCTGACTCCAGGATTTCATAGAATGAGAAATGGATTGTTAGGGCAATCTGAAGCTTTTACGAAAACTTTAATTCACTGAAGAGTCAAAACAATTGTGGGTTACTTAAAGAAAGAAAAGTGTCCTCAATCACCTTTTCCGTAGAGCAGGGAAAGAAATTCACATAACTTAATTCCTATTCTCCTTTGTCATTCATAAATTTTGCATCAAAAGCGGTTTATTCGTTTTCTCTTCATTTCTAAGTCTTACAGAGTAATTATTTAGTTAAAATAAAATTTGTTAAGATTTAAAAGAAACAGATAAATTAGAAAATGATGAATAAGGGAGAGACACGGTGACAGATTTAGCCTTAGAAACCATTATAATCCTCCTTTGTACAGTTAACAGTTTAAAACTTTTGCGGTAACACATTCATTTCTAAGAACACTATAGGGAGATGGAGGAAAAGTTTTTTTCTAGAATCACATACACCAGCATAAAACTTCTGTATTATAGGACAAATCCTGCTTAGTGCATACATAGGTAATCATCGAGATCTGGTATCTCTCTGGAAGAAACTCAAAAAGAATTCACTGCGACATGACCTTATTTATAGTGCCAAGAAGTATGTCGATCCATAGGATAAACGTCCTAGCAAAATAAACCTTGTAAAACAATTTTTATATTAAATTACACTTCTTTCTTGGGAGAGAATGCCTTTGGTGGGAAGGTTAAGAAAAATGTTTTAATATCTCCTTTTCCTCAAAAAGTAGGATGCAGCCTGAACCTCTCTGGGCACTTCTGCAGCGAGGAGCAGCATTCCTGAGTGCCGTTCATGCGTTCGCGCCTTGCTCGGAATCATGGCACATGCCCACCTCACACAATGGGTGCCAAGGATACCAGCACTGCTCTTGCTCTCATCACGGATGACAGTTACACCCGACATTCCAAGCGCCATGCTTTCTCCGAGGCATTTTGAATGTATTGTTTTCTATATCCTTCATATTCATTTTATCAAGGAAGGTCGGTTTTACTGTCCCTATGTTAAAATTGAGGGAATCACACGCCCAGTGAGGTTAAATCGTTTCCTGACGTGCCCTGGCGTCAAGGAAAAGAAGTGCGTGATGTGCGCCCAGCACTCTCTCCTGAAACCTGCTGTTTTAGCCACTGCATGTACTTCCCTGCTATTACAAAAACCTTTTTACACTTGATACTGATCACAATATTCAGGCATGAAAGCATTTTCAACATGACGTTATGGCAGGGACACGGAAAAATCCAGAGTATACCCAGGGTCTAGTTGTCAAAAAATTATCTATACTAAATCTTTTCAGTCATTCCCCTCATAAAAATGAATTCTGACGGTAGAACTTTTGCTGAGATGTCAAATGCACTCACTAGGAACAGCAGTGATACTAACTGTGTTTTTGCACCCTAAAACACTGAGAAGGAATCCGGCAAAACACTTTCTTGCTCACCACCACGGGGCGCCTTTGATTAAATTTCAGCGGTTCGGTGAATTAACACTTTTTTCATCAAGGCAGAATTCTTAATCAGTTATGTTTTATTCACTTTGGGAAATCTACCTTTGTCAAAAATGGAACAGATTATTTTGGTGTCCGAAATTCACCTGACAAATGTCATTGTTGACATTTTTTCTTTTGGCATTTATAAAGAATAATTTCTATGGGTGTTTCATGTAACGGGATCTCTTCTGACTCCAGGATTTCATAGAATGAGAAATGGATTGTTAGGGCAATCTGAAGCTTTTACGAAAACTTTAATTCACTGAAGAGTCAAAACAATTGTGGGTTACTTAAAGAAAGAAAAGTGTCCTCAATCACCTTTTCCGTAGAGCAGGGAAAGAAATTCACATAACTCAATTCCTATTCTCCTCTGTAATTCATAAGTTTTGCATCAAAAGCGGTTTATTCGTTTTCTCTTCATTTCTAAGTCTTACAGAGTAATTATTTAGTTAAAATAATCTTTGTTAAGATCTAAAAGAAACAGATAAATTAGAAAATGATGAATAAGGGAGAGACACGGTGACAGAGTTAGCCTTAGAAACCATTATAATCCTCCTTTGTACAGTTAACAATTTAAATCTTTTGCGGTAACACATTCATTTCTAAGAACACTATAGGGAGATGGAGGAAAAGGTTTTTTCTAGAATCACATACACCAGCATAAAACTTCTGTATTATAGGACAAATCCTGCTTAGGGCATACATAGGTAATCATCGAGATCTGGTATCTCTCTGGGAGAAACTCAAAACGAATTCACTGCGACATGACCTTATTTATAGTCCCAAGAAGTATGTCGATCCATAGGAAAAACGTCCTAGCAAAATAAACCTTGTAAAACAATTTTTATATTAAATTACACTTCTTTCTTGGGAGAGAATGCCTTTGGTGGGAAGGTTAAGAAAAATGTTTAAATATCTCATTTTCCTCAAAAAGTAGGATGCAGCCTGAACCTCTCTGGGCACTTCTGCAGCGAGGAGCAGCAGTCCTGAGTGCCGTTCATGCGTTCGCGCCTTGCTCGGAATCATGGCACATGCCCACCTCACACAATGGGTGCCAAGGATACCAGCACTGCTCTTGCTCTCATCACGGATGACAGTTACACCCGACATTCCAAGCGCCATGCTTTCTCCGAGGCATTTTGAATGTATTGTTTACTATATCCTTCATATTCATTTTATCAAGGAAGGTCGGTTTTACTGTCCCTATGTTAAAATTGAGGGAATCACACGCCCAGTGAGGTTAAATCGTTTCCTGACGTGCCCTGGCGTCAAGGAAAAGAAGTGCATAATGTGCACCCAGCACTCTCTCTTGAAACCTGCGGTTTTAGCCACTGCCTGTACTTCACTGCCTTTACAAAAACCTTTTTACACTTGATACTGATCACAATATTCAGGCATGAAAGCATTTTCAACATGACTTTATGGCAGGGACACGGAAAAATCCAGAGTATACCCAGAGTCTTGTGGTCAAAAAATTATCTATACTAAATCTTTTCAGTCATTCCCCTCTTAAAAATGAATTCTGACGGTAGAACTTTTGCTGAGATGTCAAATGCACTCAGTAGGAACAGCAGTGGTACTAACTGTGTTTTTGCACCCTAAAACACTGAGAAGGAATCCGGCAAAACACTTTCTTGCTCACCAAAACGGGGCGCCTTTGATTAAATTTCAGCGGTTCGGTGAATTAACACTTTTTTCATCAAGGCAGAATTCTTAATCAGTTATGTTTTATTCACTTTGGGAAATCTACCTTTGTCAAAAATGGAACAGATTATTTTGGTGTCCGAAATTCACCTGACAAATGTCATTGTTGACATTTTTTCTTTTGGCATTTATAAAGAATAATTTCTATGGGTGTTTCATGTAACGGGATCTCTTCTGACTCCAGGATTTCATAGAATGAGAAATGGATTGTTAGGGCAATCTGAAGCTTTTACGAAAACTTTAATTCACTGAAGAGTCAAAACAATTGTGGGTTACTTAAAGAAAGAAAAGTGTCCTCAATCACCTTTTCCGTAGAGCAGGGAAAGAAATTCACATAACTCAATTCCTATTCTCCTCTGTAATTCATAAGTTTTGCATCAAAAGCGGTTTATTCGTTTTCTCTTCATTTCTAAGTCTTATAGAGTAATTATTTAGTTAAAATAATCTTTGTTAAGATCTAAAAGAAACAGATAAATTAGAAAATGATGAATAAGGGAGAGACACGGTGACAGAGTTAGCCTTAGAAACCATTATAATCCTCCTTTGTACAGTTAACAATTTAAATCTTTTGCGGTAACACATTCATTTCTAAGAACACTATAGGGAGATGGAGGAAAAGTTTTTTTCTAGAATCACATACACCAGCATAAAACTTCTGTATTATAAGACAAATCCTGCTTAGGGCATACATAGGTAATCATCGAGATCTGGTATCTCTCTGGGAGAAACTCAAAACGAATTCACTGCGACATGACCTTATTTATAGTCCCAAGAAGTATGTCGATCCATAGGAAAAACGTCCTAGCAAAATAAACCTTGTAAAACAATTTTTATATTAAATTACACTTCTTTCTTGGGAGAGAATGCCTTTGGTGGGAAGGTTAAGAAAAATGTTTAAATATCTCCTTTTCCTCAAAAAGTAGGATGCAGCCTGAACCTCTCTGGGCACTTCTGCAGCGAGGAGCAGCAGTCCTGAGTGCCGTTCATGCGTTCGCGCCTTGCTCGGAATCATGGCACATGCCCACCTCACACAATGGGTGCCAAGGATACCAGCACTGCTCTTGCTCTCATCACGGATGACAGTTACACCCGACATTCCAAGCGCCATGCTTTCTCCGAGGCATTTTGAATGTATTGTTTTCTATATCCTTCATATTCATTTTATCAAGGAAGGTCGGTTTTACTGTCCCTATGTTAAAATTGAGGGAATCACACGCCCAGTGAGGTTAAATCGTTTCCTGACGTGCCCTGGCGTCAAGGAAAAGAAGTGCGTGATGTGCGCCCAGCACTCTCTCCTGAAACGTGCGGTTTTAGCCACTGCATGTACTTCCCTGCTATTACAAAAACCTTTTTACACTTGATACTGATCACAATATTCAGGCATGAAAGCATTTTCAACATGACGTTATGGCAGGGACACGGAAAAATCCAGAGTATACCCAGGGTCTAGTTGTCAAAAAATTATCTATACTAAATCTTTTCAGTCATTCCCCTCATAAAAATGAATTCTGACGGTAGAACTTTTGCTGAGATGTCAAATGCACTCACTAGGAACAGCAGTGATACTAACTGTGTTTTTGCACCCTAAAACACTGAGAAGGAATCCGGCAAAACACTTTCTTGCTCACCACCACGGGGCGCCTTTGATTAAATTTCAGCGGTTCGGTGAATTAACACTTTTTTCATCAAGGCAGAATTCTTAATCCGTTATGTTTTATTCACTTTGGGAAATCTACCTTTGTCAAAGAAGGAACAGATTATTTTGGTGTCCGAAATTCACCTGACAAATGTCATTGTTGACATTTTTTCTTTTGGCATTTATAAAGAATAATTTCTATGGGTGTTTCATGTATCGTGATCTCTTCTGACTCCAGGATTTCATAGAATGAGAAATGGATTGTTAGGGCAATCTGAAGCTTTTACGAAAACTTTAATTCACTGAAGAGTCAAAACAATTGTGGGTTACTTAAAGAAAGAAAAGTGTCCTCAATCACCTTTTCCGTAGAGCAGGGAAAGAAATTCACATAACTTAATTCCTATTCTCCTTTGTCATTCATAAATTTTGCATCAAAAGCGGTTTATTCGTTTTCTCTTCATTTCTAAGTCTTACAGAGTAATTATTTAGTTAAAATAAAATTTGTTAAGATTTAAAAGAAACAGATAAATTAGAAAATGATGAATAAGGGAGAGACACGGTGACAGATTTAGCCTTAGAAACCATTATAATCCTCCTTTGTACAGTTAACAGTTTAAAACTTTTGCGGTAACACATTCATTTCTAAGAACACTATAGGGAGATGGAGGAAAAGTTTTTTTCTAGAATCACATACACCAGCATAAAACTTCTGTATTATAGGACAAATCCTGCTTAGTGCATACATAGGTAATCATCGAGATCTGGTATCTCTCTGGAAGAAACTCAAAAAGAATTCACTGCGACATGACCTTATTTATAGTGCCAAGAAGTATGTCGATCCATAGGATAAACGTCCTAGCAAAATAAACCTTGTAAAACAATTTTTATATTAAATTACACTTCTTTCTTGGGAGAGAATGCCTTTGGTGGGAAGGTTAAGAAAAATGTTTTAATATCTCCTTTTCCTCAAAAAGTAGGATGCAGCCTGAACCTCTCTGGGCACTTCTGCAGCGAGGAGCAGCATTCCTGAGTGCCGTTCATGCGTTCGCGCCTTGCTCGGAATCATGGCACATGCCCACCTCACACAATGGGTGCCAAGGATACCAGCACTGCTCTTGCTCTCATCACGGATGACAGTTACACCCGACATTCCAAGCGCCATGCTTTCTCCGAGGCATTTTGAATGTATTGTTTTCTATATCCTTCATATTCATTTTATCAAGGAAGGTCGGTTTTACTGTCCCTATGTTAAAATTGAGGGAATCACACGCCCAGTGAGGTTAAATCGTTTCCTGACGTGCCCTGGCGTCAAGGAAAAGAAGTGCGTGATGTGCGCCCAGCACTCTCTCCTGAAACCTGCTGTTTTAGCCACTGCATGTACTTCCCTGCTATTACAAAAACCTTTTTACACTTGATACTGATCACAATATTCAGGCATGAAAGCATTTTCAACATGACGTTATGGCAGGGACACGGAAAAATCCAGAGTATACCCAGGGTCTAGTTGTCAAAAAATTATCTATACTAAATCTTTTCAGTCATTCCCCTCATAAAAATGAATTCTGACGGTAGAACTTTTGCTGAGATGTCAAATGCACTCAGTAGGAACAGCAGTGGTACTAACTGTGTTTTTGCACCCTAAAACACTGAGAAGGAATCCGGCAAAACACTTTCTTGCTCACCACCACGGGGCGCCTTTGATTAAATTTCAGCGGTTCGGTGAATTAACACTTTTTTCATCAAGGCAGAATTCTTAATCCGTTATGTTTTATTCACTTTGGGAAATCTACCTTTGTCAAAAATGGAACAGATTATTTTGGTGTCCGAAATTCACCTGACAAATGTCATTGTTGACATTTTTTCTTTTGGCATTTATAAAGAATAATTTCTATGGGTGTTTCATGTAACGGGATCTCTTCTGACTCCAGGATTTCATAGAATGAGAAATGGATTGTTAGGGCAATCTGAAGCTTTTACGAAAACTTTAATTCACTGAAGAGTCAAAACAATTGTGGGTTACTTAAAGAAAGAAAAGTGTCCTCAATCACCTTTTCCGTAGAGCAGGGAAAGAAATTCACACAACTCAATTCCTATTCTCCTCTGTAATTCATAAGTTTTGCATCAAAAGCGGTTTATTCGTTTTCTCTTCATTTCTAAGTCTTACAGAGTAATTATTTAGTTAAAATAATCTTTGTTAAGATCTAAAAGAAACAGATAAATTAGAAAATGATGAATAAGGGAGAGACACGGTGACAGAGTTAGCCTTAGAAACCATTATAATCCTCCTTTGTACAGTTAACAATTTAAATCTTTTGCGGTAACACATTCATTTCTAAGAACACTATAGGGAGATGGAGGAAAAGTTTTTTTCTAGAATCACATACACCAGCATAAAACTTCTGTATTATAAGACAAATCCTGCTTAGGGCATACATAGGTAATCATCGAGATCTGGTATCTCTCTGGGAGAAACTCAAAACGAAATCACTGCGACATGACCTTATTTATAGTCCCAAGAAGTATGTCGATCCATAGGAAAAACGTCCTAGCAAAATAAACCTTGTAAAACAATTTTTATATTAAATTACACTTCTTTCTTGGGAGAGAATGCCTTTGGTGGGAAGGTTAAGAAAAATGTTTAAATATCTCCTTTTCCTCAAAAAGTAGGATGCAGCCTGAACCTCTCTGGGCACTTCTGCAGCGAGGAGCAGCAGTCCTGAGTGCCGTTCATGCGTTCGCGCCTTGCTCGGAATCATGGCACATGCCCACCTCACACAATGGGTGCCAAGGATACCAGCACTGCTCTTGCTCTCATCACGGATGACAGTTACACCCGACATTCCAAGCGCCATGCTTTCTGCGAGGCATTTTGAATGTATTGTTTACTATATCCTTCATATTCATTTTATCAAGGAAGGTCGGTTTTACTGTCCCTATGTTAAAATTGAGGGAATCACACGCCCAGTGAGGTTAAATCGTTTCCTGACGTGCCCTGGCGTCAAGGAAAACAAGTGCATAATGTGCGCCCAGCACTCTCTCTTGAAACCTGCGGTTTTAGCCACTGCCTGTACTTCACTGCCTTTACAAAAACCTTTTTACACTTGATACTGATCACAATATTCAGGCATGAAAGCATTTTCAACATGACGTTATGGCAGGGACACGGAAAAATCCAGAGTATTCCCAGGGTCTAGTTGTCAAAAAATTATCTATACTAAATCTTTTCAGTCATTCCCCTCATAAAAATGAATTCTGATGGTAGAACTTTTGCTGAGATGTCAAATGCACTCAGTAGGAACAGCAGTGGTACTAACTGTGTTTTTGCACCCTAAAACACTGAGAAGGAATCCGGCAAAACACTTTCTTGCTCACCAAAACGGGGCGCCTTTGATTAAATTTCAGCGGTTCGGTGAATTAACACTTTTTTCATCAAGGCAGAATTCTTAATCCGTTATGTTTTATTCACTTTGGGAAATCTACCTTTGTCAAAAATGGAACAGATTATTTTGGTGTCCGAAATTCACCTGACAAATGTCATTGTTGACATTTTTTCTTTTGGCATTTATAAAGAATAATTTCTATGGGTGTTTCATGTAACGGGATCTCTTCTGACTCCAGGATTTCATAGAATGAGAAATGGATTGTTAGGGCAATCTGAAGCTTTTACGAAAACTTTAATTCACTGAAGAGTCAAAACAATTGTGGGTTACTTAAAGAAAGAAAAGTGTCCTCAATCACCTTTTCCGTAGAGCAGGGAAAGAAATTCACATAACTCAATTCCTATTCTCCTCTGTAATTCATAAGTTTTGCATCAAAAGCGGTTTATTCGTTTTCTCTTCATTTCTAAGTCTTACAGAGTAATTATTTAGTTAAAATAATCTTTGTTAAGATCTAAAAGAAACAGATAAATTAGAAAATGATGAATAAGGGAGAGACACGGTGACAGAGTTAGCCTTAGAAACCATTATAATCCTCCTTTGTACAGTTAACAATTTAAATCTTTTGCGGTAACACATTCATTTCTAAGAACACTATAGGGAGATGGAGGAAAAGGTTTTTTCAAGAATCACATACACCAGCATAAAACTTCTGTATTATAGGACAAATCCTGCTTAGGGCATACATAGGTAATCATCGAGATCTGGTATCTCTCTGGGAGAAACTCAAAACGAATTCACTGCGACATGACCTTATTTATAGTCCCAAGAAGTATGTCGATCCATAGGAAAAACGTCCTAGCAAAATAAACCTTGTAAAACAATTTTTATATTAAATTACACTTCTTTCTTGGGAGAGAATGCCTTTGGTGGGAAGGTTAAGAAAAATGTTTAAATATCTCATTTTCCTCAAAAAGTAGGATGCAGCCTGAACCTCTCTGGGCACTTCTGCAGCGAGGAGCAGCAGTCCTGAGTGCCGTTCATGCGTTCGCGCCTTGCTCGGAATCATGGCACATGCCCACCTCACACAATGGGTGCCAAGGATACCAGCACTGCTCTTGCTCTCATCACGGATGACAGTTACACCCGACATTCCAAGCGCCATGCTTTCTCCGAGGCATTTTGAATGTATTGTTTACTATATCCTTCATATTCATTTTATCAAGGAAGGTCGGTTTTACTGTCCCTATGTTAAAATTGAGGGAATCACACGCCCAGTGAGGTTAAATCGTTTCCTGACGTGCCCTGGCGTCAAGGAAAACAAGTGCATAATGTGCGCCCAGCACTCTCTCTTGAAACCTGCGGTTTTAGCCACTGCCTGTACTTCACTGCCTTTACAAAAACCTTTTTACACTTGATACTGATCACAATATTCAGGCATGAAAGCATTTTCAACATGACGTTATGGCAGGGACACGGAAAAATCCAGAGTATACCCAGGGTCTAGTTGTCAAAAAATTATCTATACTAAATCTTTTCAGTCATTCCCCTCATAAAAATGAATTCTGACGGTAGAACTTTTGCTGAGATGTCAAATGCACTCAGTAGGAACAGCAGTGGTACTAACTGTGTTTTTGCACCCTAAAACACTGAGAAGGAATCCGGCAAAACACTTTCTTGCTCACCACCACGGGGCGCCTTTGATTAAATTTCAGCGGTTCGGTGAATTAACACTTTTTTCATCAAGGCAGAATTCTTAATCAGTTATGTTTTATTCACTTTGGGAAATCTACCTTTGTCAAAAATGGAACAGATTATTTTGGTGTCCGAAATTCACCTGACAAATGTCATTGTTGACATTTTTTCTTTTGGCATTTATAAAGAATAATTTCTATGGGTGTTTCATGTAACGGGATCTCTTCTGACTCCAGGATTTCATAGAATGAGAAATGGATTGTTAGGGCAATCTGAAGCTTTTACGAAAACTTTAATTCACTGAAGAGTCAAAACAATTGTGGGTTACTTAAAGAAAGAAAAGTGTCCTCAATCACCTTTTCCGTAGAGCAGGGAAAGAAATTCACACAACTCAATTCCTATTCTCCTCTGTAATTCATAAGTTTTGCATCAAAAGCGGTTTATTCGTTTTCTCTTCATTTCTAAGTCTTACAGAGTAATTATTTAGTTAAAATAATCTTTGTTAAGATCTAAAAGAAACAGATAAATTAGAAAATGATGAATAAGGGAGAGACACGGTGACAGAGTTAGCCTTAGAAACCATTATAATCCTCCTTTGTACAGTTAACAATTTAAATCTTTTGCGGTAACACATTCATTTCTAAGAACACTATAGGGAGATGGAGGAAAAGTTTTTTTCTAGAATCACATACACCAGCATAAAACTTCTGTATTATAGGACAAATCCTGCTTAGGGCATACATAGGTAATCATCGAGATCTGGTATCTCTCTGGGAGAAACTCAAAACGAAATCACTGCGACATGACCTTATTTATAGTCCCAAGAAGTATGTCGATCCATAGGAAAAACGTCCTAGCAAAATAAACCTTGTAAAACAATTTTTATATTAAATTACACTTCTTTCTTGGGAGAGAATGCCTTTGGTGGGAAGGTTAAGAAAAATGTTTAAATATCTCCTTTTCCTCAAAAAGTAGGATGCAGCCTGAACCTCTCTGGGCACTTCTGCAGCGAGGAGCAGCAGTCCTGAGTGCCGTTCATGCGTTCGCGCCTTGCTCGGAATCATGGCACATGCCCACCTCACACAATGGGTGCCAAGGATACCAGCACTGCTCTTGCTCTCATCACGGATGACAGTTACACCCGACATTCCAAGCGCCATGCTTTCTCCGAGGCATTTTGAATGTATTGTTTACTATATCCTTCATATTCATTTTATCAAGGAAGGTCGGTTTTACTGTCCCTATGTTAAAATTGAGGGAATCACACGCCCAGTGAGGTTAAATCGTTTCCTGACGTGCCCTGGCGTCAAGGAAAAGAAGTGCATAATGTGCACCCAGCACTCTCTCTTGAAACCTGCGGTTTTAGCCACTGCCTGTACTTCACTGCCTTTACAAAAACCTTTTTACACTTGATACTGATCACAATATTCAGGCATGAAAGCATTTTCAACATGACTTTATGGCAGGGACACGGAAAAATCCAGAGTATACCCAGAGTCTAGTTGTCAAAAAATTATCTATAATAAATCTTTTCAGTCATTCCCCTCATAAAAATGAATTCTGACGGTAGAACTTTTGCTGAGATGTCAAATGCACTCAGTAGGAACAGCAGTGGTACTAACTGTGTTTTTGCACCCTAAAACACTGAGAAGGAATCCGGCAAAACACTTTCTTGCTCACCAAAACGGGGCGCCTTTGATTAAATTTCAGCGGTTCGGTGAATTAACACTTTTTTCATCAAGGCAGAATTCTTAATCCGTTATGTTTTATTCACTTTGGGAAATCTACCTTTGTCAAAAATGGAACAGATTATTTTGGTGTCCGAAATTCACCTGACAAATGTCATTGTTGACATTTTTTCTTTTGGCATTTATAAAGAATAATTTCTATGGGTGTTTCATGTAACGGGATCTCTTCTGACTCCAGGATTTCATAGAATGAGAAATGGATTGTTAGGGCAATCTGAAGCTTTTATGAAAACTTTAATTCACTGAAGAGTCAAAACAATTGTGGGTTACTTAAAGAAAGAAAAGTGTCCTCAATCACCTTTTCCGTAGAGCAGGGAAAGAAATTCACACAACTCAATTCCTATTCTCCTCTGTAATTCATAAGTTTTGCATCAAAAGCGGTTTATTCGTTTTCTCTTCATTTCTAAGTCTTACAGAGTAATTATTTAGTTAAAATAATCTTTGTTAAGATCTAAAAGAAACAGATAAATTAGAAAATGATGAATAAGGGAGAGACACGGTGACAGAGTTAGCCTTAGAAACCATTATAATCCTCCTTTGTACAGTTAACAATTTAAATCTTTTGCGGTAACACATTCATTTCTAAGAACACTATAGGGAGATGGAGGAAAAGGTTTTTTCTAGAATCACATACACCAGCATAAAACTTCTGTATTATAGGACAAATCCTGCTTAGGGCATACATAGGTAATCATCGAGATCTGGTATCTCTCTGGGAGAAACTCAAAACGAATTCACTGCGACATGACCTTATTTATAGTCCCAAGAAGTATGTCGATCCATAGGAAAAACGTCCTAGCAAAATAAACCTTGTAAAACAATTTTTATATTAAATTACACTTCTTTCTTGGGAGAGAATGCCTTTGGTGGGAAGGTTAAGAAAAATGTTTAAATATCTCCTTTTCCTCAAAAAGTAGGATGCAGCCTGAACCTCTCTGGGCACTTCTGCAGCGAGGAGCAGCAGTCCTGAGTGCCGTTCATGCGTTCGCGCCTTGCTCGGAATCATGGCACATGCCCACCTCACACAATGGGTGCCAAGGATACCAGCACTGCTCTTGCTCTCATCACGGATGACAGTTACACCCGACATTCCAAGCGCCATGCTTTCTCCGAGGCATTTTGAATGTATTGTTTTCTATATCCTTCATATTCATTTTATCAAGGAAGGTCGGTTTTACTGTCCCTATGTTAAAATTGAGGGAATCACACGCCCAGTGAGGTTAAATCGTTTCCTGACGTGCCCTGGCGTCAAGGAAAAGAAGTGCGTGATGTGCGCCCAGCACTCTCTCCTGAAACGTGCGGTTTTAGCCACTGCATGTACTTCCCTGCTATTACAAAAACCTTTTTACACTTGATACTGATCACAATATTCAGGCATGAAAGCATTTTCAACATGACGTTATGGCAGGGACACGGAAAAATCCAGAGTATACCCAGGGTCTAGTTGTCAAAAAATTATCTATACTAAATCTTTTCAGTCATTCCCCTCATAAAAATGAATTCTGACGGTAGAACTTTTGCTGAGATGTCAAATGCACTCACTAGGAACAGCAGTGATACTAACTGTGTTTTTGCACCCTAAAACACTGAGAAGGAATCCGGCAAAACACTTTCTTGCTCACCACCACGGGGCGCCTTTGATTAAATTTCAGCGGTTCGGTGAATTAACACTTTTTTCATCAAGGCAGAATTCTTAATCCGTTATGTTTTATTCACTTTGGGAAATCTACCTTTGTCAAAGAAGGAACAGATTATTTTGGTGTCCGAAATTCACCTGACAAATGTCATTGTTGACATTTTTTCTTTTGGCATTTATAAAGAATAATTTCTATGGGTGTTTCATGTATCGTGATCTCTTCTGACTCCAGGATTTCATAGAATGAGAAATGGATTGTTAGGGCAATCTGAAGCTTTTACGAAAACTTTAATTCACTGAAGAGTCAAAACAATTGTGGGTTACTTAAAGAAAGAAAAGTGTCCTCAATCACCTTTTCCGTAGAGCAGGGAAAGAAATTCACATAACTTAATTCCTATTCTCCTTTGTCATTCATAAATTTTGCATCAAAAGCGGTTTATTCGTTTTCTCTTCATTTCTAAGTCTTACAGAGTAATTATTTAGTTAAAATAAAATTTGTTAAGATTTAAAAGAAACAGATAAATTAGAAAATGATGAATAAGGGAGAGACACGGTGACAGATTTAGCCTTAGAAACCATTATAATCCTCCTTTGTACAGTTAACAGTTTAAAACTTTTGCGGTAACACATTCATTTCTAAGAACACTATAGGGAGATGGAGGAAAAGTTTTTTTCTAGAATCACATACACCAGCATAAAACTTCTGTATTATAGGACAAATCCTGCTTAGTGCATACATAGGTAATCATCGAGATCTGGTATCTCTCTGGAAGAAACTCAAAAAGAATTCACTGCGACATGACCTTATTTATAGTGCCAAGAAGTATGTCGATCCATAGGATAAACGTCCTAGCAAAATAAACCTTGTAAAACAATTTTTATATTAAATTACACTTCTTTCTTGGGAGAGAATGCCTTTGGTGGGAAGGTTAAGAAAAATGTTTTAATATCTCCTTTTCCTCAAAAAGTAGGATGCAGCCTGAACCTCTCTGGGCACTTCTGCAGCGAGGAGCAGCATTCCTGAGTGCCGTTCATGCGTTCGCGCCTTGCTCGGAATCATGGCACATGCCCACCTCACACAATGGGTGCCAAGGATACCAGCACTGCTCTTGCTCTCATCACGGATGACAGTTACACCCGACATTCCAAGCGCCATGCTTTCTCCGAGGCATTTTGAATGTATTGTTTTCTATATCCTTCATATTCATTTTATCAAGGAAGGTCGGTTTTACTGTCCCTATGTTAAAATTGAGGGAATCACACGCCCAGTGAGGTTAAATCGTTTCCTGACGTGCCCTGGCGTCAAGGAAAAGAAGTGCGTGATGTGCGCCCAGCACTCTCTCCTGAAACCTGCTGTTTTAGCCACTGCATGTACTTCCCTGCTATTACAAAAACCTTTTTACACTTGATACTGATCACAATATTCAGGCATGAAAGCATTTTCAACATGACGTTATGGCAGGGACACGGAAAAATCCAGAGTATACCCAGGGTCTAGTTGTCAAAAAATTATCTATACTAAATCTTTTCAGTCATTCCCCTCATAAAAATGAATTCTGACGGTAGAACTTTTGCTGAGATGTCAAATGCACTCAGTAGGAACAGCAGTGGTACTAACTGTGTTTTTGCACCCTAAAACACTGAGAAGGAATCCGGCAAAACACTTTCTTGCTCACCACCACGGGGCGCCTTTGATTAAATTTCAGCGGTTCGGTGAATTAACACTTTTTTCATCAAGGCAGAATTCTTAATCCGTTATGTTTTATTCACTTTGGGAAATCTACCTTTGTCAAAAATGGAACAGATTATTTTGGTGTCCGAAATTCACCTGACAAATGTCATTGTTGACATTTTTTCTTTTGGCATTTATAAAGAATAATTTCTATGGGTGTTTCATGTAACGGGATCTCTTCTGACTCCAGGATTTCATAGAATGAGAAATGGATTGTTAGGGCAATCTGAAGCTTTTACGAAAACTTTAATTCACTGAAGAGTCAAAACAATTGTGGGTTACTTAAAGAAAGAAAAGTGTCCTCAATCACCTTTTCCGTAGAGCAGGGAAAGAAATTCACACAACTCAATTCCTATTCTCCTCTGTAATTCATAAGTTTTGCATCAAAAGCGGTTTATTCGTTTTCTCTTCATTTCTAAGTCTTACAGAGTAATTATTTAGTTAAAATAATCTTTGTTAAGATCTAAAAGAAACAGATAAATTAGAAAATGATGAATAAGGGAGAGACACGGTGACAGAGTTAGCCTTAGAAACCATTATAATCCTCCTTTGTACAGTTAACAATTTAAATCTTTTGCGGTAACACATTCATTTCTAAGAACACTATAGGGAGATGGAGGAAAAGTTTTTTTCTAGAATCACATACACCAGCATAAAACTTCTGTATTATAAGACAAATCCTGCTTAGGGCATACATAGGTAATCATCGAGATCTGGTATCTCTCTGGGAGAAACTCAAAACGAAATCACTGCGACATGACCTTATTTATAGTCCCAAGAAGTATGTCGATCCATAGGAAAAACGTCCTAGCAAAATAAACCTTGTAAAACAATTTTTATATTAAATTACACTTCTTTCTTGGGAGAGAATGCCTTTGGTGGGAAGGTTAAGAAAAATGTTTAAATATCTCCTTTTCCTCAAAAAGTAGGATGCAGCCTGAACCTCTCTGGGCACTTCTGCAGCGAGGAGCAGCAGTCCTGAGTGCCGTTCATGCGTTCGCGCCTTGCTCGGAATCATGGCACATGCCCACCTCACACAATGGGTGCCAAGGATACCAGCACTGCTCTTGCTCTCATCACGGATGACAGTTACACCCGACATTCCAAGCGCCATGCTTTCTGCGAGGCATTTTGAATGTATTGTTTACTATATCCTTCATATTCATTTTATCAAGGAAGGTCGGTTTTACTGTCCCTATGTTAAAATTGAGGGAATCACACGCCCAGTGAGGTTAAATCGTTTCCTGACGTGCCCTGGCGTCAAGGAAAACAAGTGCATAATGTGCGCCCAGCACTCTCTCTTGAAACCTGCGGTTTTAGCCACTGCCTGTACTTCACTGCCTTTACAAAAACCTTTTTACACTTGATACTGATCACAATATTCAGGCATGAAAGCATTTTCAACATGACGTTATGGCAGGGACACGGAAAAATCCAGAGTATTCCCAGGGTCTAGTTGTCAAAAAATTATCTATACTAAATCTTTTCAGTCATTCCCCTCATAAAAATGAATTCTGATGGTAGAACTTTTGCTGAGATGTCAAATGCACTCAGTAGGAACAGCAGTGGTACTAACTGTGTTTTTGCACCCTAAAACACTGAGAAGGAATCCGGCAAAACACTTTCTTGCTCACCAAAACGGGGCGCCTTTGATTAAATTTCAGCGGTTCGGTGAATTAACACTTTTTTCATCAAGGCAGAATTCTTAATCCGTTATGTTTTATTCACTTTGGGAAATCTACCTTTGTCAAAAATGGAACAGATTATTTTGGTGTCCGAAATTCACCTGACAAATGTCATTGTTGACATTTTTTCTTTTGGCATTTATAAAGAATAATTTCTATGGGTGTTTCATGTAACGGGATCTCTTCTGACTCCAGGATTTCATAGAATGAGAAATGGATTGTTAGGGCAATCTGAAGCTTTTACGAAAACTTTAATTCACTGAAGAGTCAAAACAATTGTGGGTTACTTAAAGAAAGAAAAGTGTCCTCAATCACCTTTTCCGTAGAGCAGGGAAAGAAATTCACATAACTCAATTCCTATTCTCCTCTGTAATTCATAAGTTTTGCATCAAAAGCGGTTTATTCGTTTTCTCTTCATTTCTAAGTCTTACAGAGTAATTATTTAGTTAAAATAATCTTTGTTAAGATCTAAAAGAAACAGATAAATTAGAAAATGATGAATAAGGGAGAGACACGGTGACAGAGTTAGCCTTAGAAACCATTATAATCCTCCTTTGTACAGTTAACAATTTAAATCTTTTGCGGTAACACATTCATTTCTAAGAACACTATAGGGAGATGGAGGAAAAGGTTTTTTCAAGAATCACATACACCAGCATAAAACTTCTGTATTATAGGACAAATCCTGCTTAGGGCATACATAGGTAATCATCGAGATCTGGTATCTCTCTGGGAGAAACTCAAAACGAATTCACTGCGACATGACCTTATTTATAGTCCCAAGAAGTATGTCGATCCATAGGAAAAACGTCCTAGCAAAATAAACCTTGTAAAACAATTTTTATATTAAATTACACTTCTTTCTTGGGAGAGAATGCCTTTGGTGGGAAGGTTAAGAAAAATGTTTAAATATCTCATTTTCCTCAAAAAGTAGGATGCAGCCTGAACCTCTCTGGGCACTTCTGCAGCGAGGAGCAGCAGTCCTGAGTGCCGTTCATGCGTTCGCGCCTTGCTCGGAATCATGGCACATGCCCACCTCACACAATGGGTGCCAAGGATACCAGCACTGCTCTTGCTCTCATCACGGATGACAGTTACACCCGACATTCCAAGCGCCATGCTTTCTCCGAGGCATTTTGAATGTATTGTTTACTATATCCTTCATATTCATTTTATCAAGGAAGGTCGGTTTTACTGTCCCTATGTTAAAATTGAGGGAATCACACGCCCAGTGAGGTTAAATCGTTTCCTGACGTGCCCTGGCGTCAAGGAAAAGAAGTGCATAATGTGCACCCAGCACTCTCTCTTGAAACCTGCGGTTTTAGCCACTGCCTGTACTTCACTGCCTTTACAAAAACCTTTTTACACTTGATACTGATCACAATATTCAGGCATGAAAGCATTTTCAACATGACTTTATGGCAGGGACACGGAAAAATCCAGAGTATACCCAGAGTCTTGTGGTCAAAAAATTATCTATACTAAATCTTTTCAGTCATTCCCCTCTTAAAAATGAATTCTGACGGTAGAACTTTTGCTGAGATGTCAAATGCACTCAGTAGGAACAGCAGTGGTACTAACTGTGTTTTTGCACCCTAAAACACTGAGAAGGAATCCGGCAAAACACTTTCTTGCTCACCAAAACGGGGCGCCTTTGATTAAATTTCAGCGGTTCGGTGAATTAACACTTTTTTCATCAAGGCAGAATTCTTAATCAGTTATGTTTTATTCACTTTGGGAAATCTACCTTTGTCAAAAATGGAACAGATTATTTTGGTGTCCGAAATTCACCTGACAAATGTCATTGTTGACATTTTTTCTTTTGGCATTTATAAAGAATAATTTCTATGGGTGTTTCATGTAACGGGATCTCTTCTGACTCCAGGATTTCATAGAATGAGAAATGGATTGTTAGGGCAATCTGAAGCTTTTACGAAAACTTTAATTCACTGAAGAGTCAAAACAATTGTGGGTTACTTAAAGAAAGAAAAGTGTCCTCAATCACCTTTTCCGTAGAGCAGGGAAAGAAATTCACATAACTCAATTCCTATTCTCCTCTGTAATTCATAAGTTTTGCATCAAAAGCGGTTTATTCGTTTTCTCTTCATTTCTAAGTCTTATAGAGTAATTATTTAGTTAAAATAATCTTTGTTAAGATCTAAAAGAAACAGATAAATTAGAAAATGATGAATAAGGGAGAGACACGGTGACAGAGTTAGCCTTAGAAACCATTATAATCCTCCTTTGTACAGTTAACAATTTAAATCTTTTGCGGTAACACATTCATTTCTAAGAACACTATAGGGAGATGGAGGAAAAGTTTTTTTCTAGAATCACATACACCAGCATAAAACTTCTGTATTATAAGACAAATCCTGCTTAGGGCATACATAGGTAATCATCGAGATCTGGTATCTCTCTGGGAGAAACTCAAAACGAATTCACTGCGACATGACCTTATTTATAGTCCCAAGAAGTATGTCGATCCATAGGAAAAACGTCCTAGCAAAATAAACCTTGTAAAACAATTTTTATATTAAATTACACTTCTTTCTTGGGAGAGAATGCCTTTGGTGGGAAGGTTAAGAAAAATGTTTAAATATCTCCTTTTCCTCAAAAAGTAGGATGCAGCCTGAACCTCTCTGGGCACTTCTGCAGCGAGGAGCAGCAGTCCTGAGTGCCGTTCATGCGTTCGCGCCTTGCTCGGAATCATGGCACATGCCCACCTCACACAATGGGTGCCAAGGATACCAGCACTGCTCTTGCTCTCATCACGGATGACAGTTACACCCGACATTCCAAGCGCCATGCTTTCTCCGAGGCATTTTGAATGTATTGTTTTCTATATCCTTCATATTCATTTTATCAAGGAAGGTCGGTTTTACTGTCCCTATGTTAAAATTGAGGGAATCACACGCCCAGTGAGGTTAAATCGTTTCCTGACGTGCCCTGGCGTCAAGGAAAAGAAGTGCGTGATGTGCGCCCAGCACTCTCTCCTGAAACGTGCGGTTTTAGCCACTGCATGTACTTCCCTGCTATTACAAAAACCTTTTTACACTTGATACTGATCACAATATTCAGGCATGAAAGCATTTTCAACATGACGTTATGGCAGGGACACGGAAAAATCCAGAGTATACCCAGGGTCTAGTTGTCAAAAAATTATCTATACTAAATCTTTTCAGTCATTCCCCTCATAAAAATGAATTCTGACGGTAGAACTTTTGCTGAGATGTCAAATGCACTCAGTAGGAACAGCAGTGATACTAACTGTGTTTTTGCACCCTAAAACACTGAGAAGGAATCCGGCAAAACACTTTCTTGCTCACCACCACGGGGCGCCTTTGATTAAATTTCAGCGGTTCGGTGAATTAACACTTTTTTCATCAAGGCAGAATTCTTAATCCGTTATGTTTTATTCACTTTGGGAAATCTACCTTTGTCAAAGAAGGAACAGATTATTTTGGTGTCCGAAATTCACCTGACAAATGTCATTGTTGACATTTTTTCTTTTGGCATTTATAAAGAATAATTTCTATGGGTGTTTCATGTATCGTGATCTCTTCTGACTCCAGGATTTCATAGAATGAGAAATGGATTGTTAGGGCAATCTGAAGCTTTTACGAAAACTTTAATTCACTGAAGAGTCAAAACAATTGTGGGTTACTTAAAGAAAGAAAAGTGTCCTCAATCACCTTTTCCGTAGAGCAGGGAAAGAAATTCACATAACTTAATTCCTATTCTCCTTTGTCATTCATAAATTTTGCATCAAAAGCGGTTTATTCGTTTTCTCTTCATTTCTAAGTCTTACAGAGTAATTATTTAGTTAAAATAAAATTTGTTAAGATTTAAAAGAAACAGATAAATTAGAAAATGATGAATAAGGGAGAGACACGGTGACAGATTTAGCCTTAGAAACCATTATAATCCTCCTTTGTACAGTTAACAGTTTAAAACTTTTGCGGTAACACATTCATTTCTAAGAACACTATAGGGAGATGGAGGAAAAGTTTTTTTCTAGAATCACATACACCAGCATAAAACTTCTGTATTATAGGACAAATCCTGCTTAGTGCATACATAGGTAATCATCGAGATCTGGTATCTCTCTGGAAGAAACTCAAAAAGAATTCACTGCGACATGACCTTATTTATAGTGCCAAGAAGTATGTCGATCCATAGGATAAACGTCCTAGCAAAATAAACCTTGTAAAACAATTTTTATATTAAATTACACTTCTTTCTTGGGAGAGAATGCCTTTGGTGGGAAGGTTAAGAAAAATGTTTAAATATCTCCTTTTCCTCAAAAAGTAGGATGCAGCCTGAACCTCTCTGGGCACTTCTGCAGCGAGGAGCAGCAGTCCTGAGTGCCGTTCATGCGTTCGCGCCTTGCTCGGAATCATGGCACATGCCCACCTCACACAATGGGTGCCAAGGATACCAGCACTGCTCTTGCTCTCATCACGGATGACAGTTACACCCGACATTCCAAGCGCCATGCTTTCTCCGAGGCATTTTGAATGTATTGTTTTCTATATCCTTCATATTCATTTTATCAAGGAAGGTCGGTTTCACTGTCCCTATGTTAAAATTGAGGGAATCACACGCCCAGTGAGGTTAAATCGTTTCCTGACGTGCCCTGGCGTCAAGGAAAAGAAGTGCGTGATGTGCGCCCAGCACTCTCTCCTGAAACCTGCTGTTTTAGCCACTGCATGTACTTCCCTGCTATTACAAAAACCTTTTTACACTAGATACTGTTCACAATATTCAGGCATGAAAGCATTTTCAACATGACGTTATGGCAGGGACACGGAAAAATCCAGAGTATACCCAGGGTCTAGTTGTCAAAAAATTATCTATACTAAATCTTTTCAGTCATTCCCCTCATAAAAATGAATTCTGACGGTAGAACTTTTGCTGAGATGTCAAATGCACTCAGTAGGAACAGCAGTGGTACTAACTGTGTTTTTGCACCCTAAAACACTGAGAAGGAATCCGGCAAAACACTTTCTTGCTCACCAAAACGGGGCGCCTTTGATTAAATTTCAGCGGTTCGGTGAATTAACACTTTTTTCATCAAGGCAGAATTCTTAATCAGTTATGTTTTATTCACTTTGGGAAATCTACCTTTGTCAAAAATGGAACAGATTATTTTGGTGTCCGAAATTCACCTGACAAATGTCATTGTTGACATTTTTTCTTTTGGCATTTATAAAGAATAATTTCTATGGGTGTTTCATGTAACGGGATCTCTTCTGACTCCAGGATTTCATAGAATGAGAAATGGATTGTTAGGGCAATCTGAAGCTTTTACGAAAACTTTAATTCACTGAAGAGTCAAAACAATTGTGGGTTACTTAAAGAAAGAAAAGTGTCCTCAATCACCTTTTCCGTAGAGCAGGGAAAGAAATTCACATAACTCAATTCCTATTCTCCTCTGTAATTCATAAGTTTTGCATCAAAAGCGGTTTATTCGTTTTCTCTTCATTTCTAAGTCTTACAGAGTAATTATTTAGTTAAAATAATCTTTGTTAAGATCTAAAAGAAACAGATAAATTAGAAAATGATGAATAAGGGAGAGACACGGTGACAGAGTTAGCCTTAGAAACCATTATAATCCTCCTTTGTACAGTTAACAATTTAAATCTTTTGCGGTAACACATTCATTTCTAAGAACACTATAGGGAGATGGAGGAAAAGGTTTTTTCTAGAATCACATACACCAGCATAAAACTTCTGTATTATAGGACAAATCCTGCTTAGGGCATACATAGGTAATCATCGAGATCTGGTATCTCTCTGGGAGAAACTCAAAACGAATTCACTGCGACATGACCTTATTTATAGTCCCAAGAAGTATGTCGATCCATAGGAAAAACGTCCTAGCAAAATAAACCTTGTAAAACAATTTTTATATTAAATTACACTTCTTTCTTGGGAGAGAATGCCTTTGGTGGGAAGGTTAAGAAAAATGTTTAAATATCTCCTTTTCCTCAAAAAGTAGGATGCAGCCTGAACCTCTCTGGGCACTTCTGCAGCGAGGAGCAGCAGTCCTGAGTGCCGTTCATGCGTTCGCGCCTTGCTCGGAATCATGGCACATGCCCACCTCACACAATGGGTGCCAAGGATACCAGCACTGCTCTTGCTCTCATCACGGATGACAGTTACACCCGACATTCCAAGCGCCATGCTTTCTCCGAGGCATTTTGAATGTATTGTTTACTATATCCTTCATATTCATTTTATCAAGGAAGGTCGGTTTTACTGTCCCTATGTTAAAATTGAGGGAATCACACGCCCAGTGAGGTTAAATCGTTTCCTGACGTGCCCTGGCGTCAAGGAAAACAAGTGCATAATGTGCGCCCAGCACTCTCTCTTGAAACCTGCGGTTTTAGCCACTGCATGTACTTCCCTGCCATTACAAAAACCTTTTTACACTTGATACTGATCACAATATTCAGGCATGAAAGCATTTTCAACATGACGTTATGGCAGGGACACGGAAAAATCCAGAGTATACCCAGGGTCTAGTTGTCAAAAAATTATCTATACTAAATCTTTTCAGTCATTCCCCTCATAAAAATGAATTCTGACGGTAGAACTTTTGCTGAGATGTCAAATGCACTCAGTAGGAACAGCAGTGGTACTAACTGTGTTTTTGCACCCTAAAACACTGAGAAGGAATCCGGCAAAACACTTTCTTGCTCACCACCACGGGGCGCCTTTGATTAAATTTCAGCGGTTCGGTGAATTAACACTTTTTTCATCAAGGCAGAATTCTTAATCCGTTATGTTTTATTCACTTTGGGAAATCTACCTTTGTCAAAAATGGAACAGATTATTTTGGTGTCCGAAATTCACCTGACAAATGTCATTGTTGACATTTTTTCTTTTGGCATTTATAAAGAATAATTTCTATGTGTGTTTCATGTATCGGGATCTCTTCTGACTCCAGGATTTCATAGAATGAGAAATGGATTGTTAGGGCAATCTGAAGCTTTTACGAAAACTTTAATTCACTGAAGAGTCAAAACAATTGTGGGTTACTTAAAGAAAGAAAAGTGTCCTCAATCACCTTTTCCGTAGAGCAGGGAAAGAAATTCACACAACTCAATTCCTATTCTCCTCTGTAATTCATAAGTTTTGCATCAAAAGCGGTTTATTCGTTTTCTCTTCATTTCTAAGTCTTACAGAGTAATTATTTAGTTAAAATAATCTTTGTTAAGATCTAAAAGAAACAGATAAATTAGAAAATGATGAATAAGGGAGAGACACGGTGACAGAGTTAGCCTTAGAAACCATTATAATCCTCCTTTGTACAGTTAACAATTTAAATCTTTTGCGGTAACACATTCATTTCTAAGAACACTATAGGGAGATGGAGGAAAAGTTTTTTTCTAGAATCACATACACCAGCATAAAACTTCTGTATTATAGGACAAATCCTGCTTAGGGCATACATAGGTAATCATCGAGATCTGGTATCTCTCTGGGAGAAACTCAAAACGAATTCAGTGCGACATGACCTTATTTATAGTCCCAAGAAGTATGTCGATCCATAGGAAAAACGTCCTAGCAAAATAAACCTTGTAAAACAATTTTTATATTAAATTACACTTCTTTCTTGGGAGAGAATGCCTTTGGTGGGAAGGTTAAGAAAAATGTTTAAATATCTCCTTTTCCTCAAAAAGTAGGATGCAGCCTGAACCTCTCTGGGCACTTCTGCAGCGAGGAGCAGCAGTCCTGAGTGCCGTTCATGCGTTCGCGCCTTGCTCGGAATCATGGCACATGCCCACCTCACACAATGGGTGCCAAGGATACCAGCACTGCTCTTGCTCTCATCACGGATGACAGTTACACCCGACATTCCAAGCGCCATGCTTTCTCCGAGGCATTTTGAATGTATTGTTTACTATATCCTTCATATTCATTTTATCAAGGAAGGTCGGTTTTACTGTCCCTATGTTAAAATTGAGGGAATCACACGCCCAGTGAGGTTAAATCGTTTCCTGACGTGCCCTGGCGTCAAGGAAAAGAAGTGCGTGATGTGCGCCCAGCACTCTCTCCTGAAACCTGCGGTTTTAGCCACTGCATGTACTTCCCTGCTATTACAAAAACCTTTTTACACTTGATACTGATCACAATATTCAGGCATGAAAGCATTTTCAACATGACGTTATGGCAGGGACACGGAAAAATCCAGAGTATACCCAGGGTCTAGTTGTCAAAAAATTATCTATACTAAATCTTTTCAGTCATTCCCCTCATAAAAATGAATTCTGACGGTAGAACTTTTGCTGAGATGTCAAATGCACTCAGTAGGAACAGCAGTGGTACTAACTGTGTTTTTGCACCCTAAAACACTGAGAAGGAATCCGGCAAAACACTTTCTTGCTCACCAAAACGGGGCGCCTTTGATTAAATTTCAGCGGTTCGGTGAATTAACACTTTTTTCATCAAGGCAGAATTCTTAATCCGTTATGTTTTATTCACTTTGGGAAATCTACCTTTGTCAAAAATGGAACAGATTATTTTGGTGTCCGAAATTCACCTGACAAATGTCATTGTTGACATTTTTTCTTTTGGCATTTATAAAGAATAATTTCTATGGGTGTTTCATGTAACGCGATCTCTTCTGACTCCAGGATTTCATAGAATGAGAAATGGATTGTTAGGGCAATCTGAAGCTTTTACGAAAACTTTAATTCACTGAAGAGTCAAAACAATTGTGGGTTACTTAAAGAAAGAAAAGTGTCCTCAATCACCTTTTCCGTAGAGCAGGGAAAGAAATTCACACAACTCAATTCCTATTCTCCTCTGTAATTCATAAGTTTTGCATCAAAAGCGGTTTATTCGTTTTCTCTTCATTTCTAAGTCTTACAGAGTAATTATTTAGTTAAAATAATCTTTGTTAAGATCTAAAAGAAACAGATAAATTAGAAAATGATGAATAAGGGAGAGACACGGTGACAGAGTTAGCCTTAGAAACCATTATAATCCTCCTTTGTACAGTTAACAATTTAAATCTTTTGCGGTAACACATTCATTTCTAAGAACACTATAGGGAGATGGAGGAAAAGGTTTTTTCTAGAATCACATACACCAGCATAAAACTTCTGTATTATAGGACAAATCCTGCTTAGGGCATACATAGGTAATCATCGAGATCTGGTATCTCTCTGGGAGAAACTCAAAACGAATTCACTGCGACATGACCTTATTTATAGTCCCAAGAAGTATGTCGATCCATAGGAAAAACGTCCTAGCAAAATAAACCTTGTAAAACAATTTTTATATTAAATTACACTTCTTTCTTGGGAGAGAATGCCTTTGGTGGGAAGGTTAAGAAAAATGTTTAAATATCTCCTTTTCCTCAAAAAGTAGGATGCAGCCTGAACCTCTCTGGGCACTTCTGCAGCGAGGAGCAGCAGTCCTGAGTGCCGTTCATGCGTTCGCGCCTTGCTCGGAATCATGGCACATGCCCACCTCACACAATGGGTGCCAAGGATACCAGCACTGCTCTTGCTCTCATCACGGATGACAGTTACACCCGACATTCCAAGCGCCATGCTTTCTCCGAGGCATTTTGAATGTATTGTTTACTATATCCTTCATATTCATTTTATCAAGGAAGGTCGGTTTTACTGTCCCTATGTTAAAATTGAGGGAATCACACGCCCAGTGAGGTTAAATCGTTTCCTGACGTGCCCTGGCGTCAAGGAAAACAAGTGCATAATGTGCGCCCAGCACTCTCTCTTGAAACCTGCGGTTTTAGCCACTGCATGTACTTCCCTGCCATTACAAAAACCTTTTTACACTTGATACTGATCACAATATTCAGGCATGAAAGCATTTTCAACATGACGTTATGGCAGGGACACGGAAAAATCCAGAGTATACCCAGGGTCTAGTTGTCAAAAAATTATCTATACTAAATCTTTTCAGTCATTCCCCTCATAAAAATGAATTCTGACGGTAGAACTTTTGCTGAGATGTCAAATGCACTCAGTAGGAACAGCAGTGGTACTAACTGTGTTTTTGCACCCTAAAACACTGAGAAGGAATCCGGCAAAACACTTTCTTGCTCACCACCACGGGGCGCCTTTGATTAAATTTCAGCGGTTCGGTGAATTAACACTTTTTTCATCAAGGCAGAATTCTTAATCCGTTATGTTTTATTCACTTTGGGAAATCTACCTTTGTCAAAAATGGAACAGATTATTTTGGTGTCCGAAATTCACCTGACAAATGTCATTGTTGACATTTTTTCTTTTGGCATTTATAAAGAATAATTTCTATGTGTGTTTCATGTATCGGGATCTCTTCTGACTCCAGGATTTCATAGAATGAGAAATGGATTGTTAGGGCAATCTGAAGCTTTTACGAAAACTTTAATTCACTGAAGAGTCAAAACAATTGTGGGTTACTTAAAGAAAGAAAAGTGTCCTCAATCACCTTTTCCGTAGAGCAGGGAAAGAAATTCACACAACTCAATTCCTATTCTCCTCTGTAATTCATAAGTTTTGCATCAAAAGCGGTTTATTCGTTTTCTCTTCATTTCTAAGTCTTACAGAGTAATTATTTAGTTAAAATAATCTTTGTTAAGATCTAAAAGAAACAGATAAATTAGAAAATGATGAATAAGGGAGAGACACGGTGACAGAGTTAGCCTTAGAAACCATTATAATCCTCCTTTGTACAGTTAACAATTTAAATCTTTTGCGGTAACACATTCATTTCTAAGAACACTATAGGGAGATGGAGGAAAAGTTTTTTTCTAGAATCACATACACCAGCATAAAACTTCTGTATTATAGGACAAATCCTGCTTAGGGCATACATAGGTAATCATCGAGATCTGGTATCTCTCTGGGAGAAACTCAAAACGAATTCAGTGCGACATGACCTTATTTATAGTCCCAAGAAGTATGTCGATCCATAGGAAAAACGTCCTAGCAAAATAAACCTTGTAAAACAATTTTTATATTAAATTACACTTCTTTCTTGGGAGAGAATGCCTTTGGTGGGAAGGTTAAGAAAAATGTTTAAATATCTCCTTTTCCTCAAAAAGTAGGATGCAGCCTGAACCTCTCTGGGCACTTCTGCAGCGAGGAGCAGCAGTCCTGAGTGCCGTTCATGCGTTCGCGCCTTGCTCGGAATCATGGCACATGCCCACCTCACACAATGGGTGCCAAGGATACCAGCACTGCTCTTGCTCTCATCACGGATGACAGTTACACCCGACATTCCAAGCGCCATGCTTTCTCCGAGGCATTTTGAATGTATTGTTTACTATATCCTTCATATTCATTTTATCAAGGAAGGTCGGTTTTACTGTCCCTATGTTAAAATTGAGGGAATCACACGCCCAGTGAGGTTAAATCGTTTCCTGACGTGCCCTGGCGTCAAGGAAAAGAAGTGCGTGATGTGCGCCCAGCACTCTCTCCTGAAACCTGCGGTTTTAGCCACTGCATGTACTTCCCTGCTATTACAAAAACCTTTTTACACTTGATACTGATCACAATATTCAGGCATGAAAGCATTTTCAACATGACGTTATGGCAGGGACACGGAAAAATCCAGAGTATACCCAGGGTCTAGTTGTCAAAAAATTATCTATACTAAATCTTTTCAGTCATTCCCCTCATAAAAATGAATTCTGACGGTAGAACTTTTGCTGAGATGTCAAATGCACTCAGTAGGAACAGCAGTGGTACTAACTGTGTTTTTGCACCCTAAAACACTGAGAAGGAATCCGGCAAAACACTTTCTTGCTCACCAAAACGGGGCGCCTTTGATTAAATTTCAGCGGTTCGGTGAATTAACACTTTTTTCATCAAGGCAGAATTCTTAATCCGTTATGTTTTATTCACTTTGGGAAATCTACCTTTGTCAAAAATGGAACAGATTATTTTGGTGTCCGAAATTCACCTGACAAATGTCATTGTTGACATTTTTTCTTTTGGCATTTATAAAGAATAATTTCTATGGGTGTTTCATGTAACGCGATCTCTTCTGACTCCAGGATTTCATAGAATGAGAAATGGATTGTTAGGGCAATCTGAAGCTTTTACGAAAACTTTAATTCACTGAAGAGTCAAAACAATTGTGGGTTACTTAAAGAAAGAAAAGTGTCCTCAATCACCTTTTCCGTAGAGCAGGGAAAGAAATTCACACAACTCAATTCCTATTCTCCTCTGTAATTCATAAGTTTTGCATCAAAAGCGGTTTATTCGTTTTCTCTTCATTTCTAAGTCTTACAGAGTAATTATTTAGTTAAAATAATCTTTGTTAAGATCTAAAAGAAACAGATAAATTAGAAAATGATGAATAAGGGAGAGACACGGTGACAGAGTTAGCCTTAGAAACCATTATAATCCTCCTTTGTACAGTTAACAATTTAAATCTTTTGCGGTAACACATTCATTTCTAAGAACACTATAGGGAGATGGAGGAAAAGGTTTTTTCTAGAATCACATACACCAGCATAAAACTTCTGTATTATAGGACAAATCCTGCTTAGGGCATACATAGGTAATCATCGAGATCTGGTATCTCTCTGGGAGAAACTCAAAACGAATTCACTGCGACATGACCTTATTTATAGTCCCAAGAAGTATGTCGATCCATAGGAAAAACGTCCTAGCAAAATAAACCTTGTAAAACAATTTTTATATTAAATTACACTTCTTTCTTGGGAGAGAATGCCTTTGGTGGGAAGGTTAAGAAAAATGTTTAAATATCTCCTTTTCCTCAAAAAGTAGGATGCAGCCTGAACCTCTCTGGGCACTTCTGCAGCGAGGAGCAGCAGTCCTGAGTGCCGTTCATGCGTTCGCGCCTTGCTCGGAATCATGGCACATGCCCACCTCACACAATGGGTGCCAAGGATACCAGCACTGCTCTTGTTCTCATCACGGATGACAGTTACACCCGACATTCCAAGCGCCATGCTTTCTCCGAGGCATTTTGAATGTATTGTTTACTATATCCTTCATATTCATTTTATCAAGGAAGGTCGGTTTTACTGTCCCTATGTTAAAATTGAGGGAATCACACGCCCAGTGAGGTTAAATCGTTTCCTGACGTGCCCTGGCGTCAAGGAAAAGAAGTGCATAATGTGCACCCAGCACTCTCTCTTGAAACCTGCGGTTTTAGCCACTGCCTGTACTTCACTGCCTTTACAAAAACCTTTTTACACTTGATACTGATCACAATATTCAGGCATGAAAGCATTTTCAACATGACTTTATGGCAGGGACACGGAAAAATCCAGAGTATACCCAGAGTCTTGTGGTCAAAAAATTATCTATACTAAATCTTTTCAGTCATTCCCCTCTTAAAAATGAATTCTGACGGTAGAACTTTTGCTGAGATGTCAAATGCACTCAGTAGGAACAGCAGTGGTACTAACTGTGTTTTTGCACCCTAAAACACTGAGAAGGAATCCGGCAAAACACTTTCTTGCTCACCAAAACGGGGCGCCTTTGATTAAATTTCAGCGGTTCGGTGAATTAACACTTTTTTCATCAAGGCAGAATTCTTAATCAGTTATGTTTTATTCACTTTGGGAAATCTACCTTTGTCAAAAATGGAACAGATTATTTTGGTGTCCGAAATTCACCTGACAAATGTCATTGTTGACATTTTTTCTTTTGGCATTTATAAAGAATAATTTCTATGGGTGTTTCATGTAACGGGATCTCTTCTGACTCCAGGATTTCATAGAATGAGAAATGGATTGTTAGGGCAATCTGAAGCTTTTACGAAAACTTTAATTCACTGAAGAGTCAAAACAATTGTGGGTTACTTAAAGAAAGAAAAGTGTCCTCAATCACCTTTTCCGTAGAGCAGGGAAAGAAATTCACATAACTCAATTCCTATTCTCCTCTGTAATTCATAAGTTTTGCATCAAAAGCGGTTTATTCGTTTTCTCTTCATTTCTAAGTCTTATAGAGTAATTATTTAGTTAAAATAATCTTTGTTAAGATCTAAAAGAAACAGATAAATTAGAAAATGATGAATAAGGGAGAGACACGGTGACAGAGTTAGCCTTAGAAACCATTATAATCCTCCTTTGTACAGTTAACAATTTAAATCTTTTGCGGTAACACATTCATTTCTAAGAACACTATAGGGAGATGGAGGAAAAGTTTTTTTCTAGAATCACATACACCAGCATAAAACTTCTGTATTATAAGACAAATCCTGCTTAGGGCATACATAGGTAATCATCGAGATCTGGTATCTCTCTGGGAGAAACTCAAAACGAATTCACTGCGACATGACCTTATTTATAGTCCCAAGAAGTATGTCGATCCATAGGAAAAACGTCCTAGCAAAATAAACCTTGTAAAACAATTTTTATATTAAATTACACTTCTTTCTTGGGAGAGAATGCCTTTGGTGGGAAGGTTAAGAAAAATGTTTAAATATCTCCTTTTCCTCAAAAAGTAGGATGCAGCCTGAACCTCTCTGGGCACTTCTGCAGCGAGGAGCAGCAGTCCTGAGTGCCGTTCATGCGTTCGCGCCTTGCTCGGAATCATGGCACATGCCCACCTCACACAATGGGTGCCAAGGATACCAGCACTGCTCTTGCTCTCATCACGGATGACAGTTACACCCGACATTCCAAGCGCCATGCTTTCTCCGAGGCATTTTGAATGTATTGTTTTCTATATCCTTCATATTCATTTTATCAAGGAAGGTCGGTTTTACTGTCCCTATGTTAAAATTGAGGGAATCACACGCCCAGTGAGGTTAAATCGTTTCCTGACGTGCCCTGGCGTCAAGGAAAAGAAGTGCGTGATGTGCGCCCAGCACTCTCTCCTGAAACGTGCGGTTTTAGCCACTGCATGTACTTCCCTGCTATTACAAAAACCTTTTTACACTTGATACTGATCACAATATTCAGGCATGAAAGCATTTTCAACATGACGTTATGGCAGGGACACGGAAAAATCCAGAGTATACCCAGGGTCTAGTTGTCAAAAAATTATCTATACTAAATCTTTTCAGTCATTCCCCTCATAAAAATGAATTCTGACGGTAGAACTTTTGCTGAGATGTCAAATGCACTCAGTAGGAACAGCAGTGATACTAACTGTGTTTTTGCACCCTAAAACACTGAGAAGGAATCCGGCAAAACACTTTCTTGCTCACCACCACGGGGCGCCTTTGATTAAATTTCAGCGGTTCGGTGAATTAACACTTTTTTCATCAAGGCAGAATTCTTAATCCGTTATGTTTTATTCACTTTGGGAAATCTACCTTTGTCAAAGAAGGAACAGATTATTTTGGTGTCCGAAATTCACCTGACAAATGTCATTGTTGACATTTTTTCTTTTGGCATTTATAAAGAATAATTTCTATGGGTGTTTCATGTATCGTGATCTCTTCTGACTCCAGGATTTCATAGAATGAGAAATGGATTGTTAGGGCAATCTGAAGCTTTTACGAAAACTTTAATTCACTGAAGAGTCAAAACAATTGTGGGTTACTTAAAGAAAGAAAAGTGTCCTCAATCACCTTTTCCGTAGAGCAGGGAAAGAAATTCACATAACTTAATTCCTATTCTCCTTTGTCATTCATAAATTTTGCATCAAAAGCGGTTTATTCGTTTTCTCTTCATTTCTAAGTCTTACAGAGTAATTATTTAGTTAAAATAAAATTTGTTAAGATTTAAAAGAAACAGATAAATTAGAAAATGATGAATAAGGGAGAGACACGGTGACAGATTTAGCCTTAGAAACCATTATAATCCTCCTTTGTACAGTTAACAGTTTAAAACTTTTGCGGTAACACATTCATTTCTAAGAACACTATAGGGAGATGGAGGAAAAGTTTTTTTCTAGAATCACATACACCAGCATAAAACTTCTGTATTATAGGACAAATCCTGCTTAGTGCATACATAGGTAATCATCGAGATCTGGTATCTCTCTGGAAGAAACTCAAAAAGAATTCACTGCGACATGACCTTATTTATAGTGCCAAGAAGTATGTCGATCCATAGGATAAACGTCCTAGCAAAATAAACCTTGTAAAACAATTTTTATATTAAATTACACTTCTTTCTTGGGAGAGAATGCCTTTGGTGGGAAGGTTAAGAAAAATGTTTTAATATCTCCTTTTCCTCAAAAAGTAGGATGCAGCCTGAACCTCTCTGGGCACTTCTGCAGCGAGGAGCAGCAGTCCTGAGTGCCGTTCATGCGTTCGCGCCTTGCTCGGAATCATGGCACATGCCCACCTCACACAATGGGTGCCAAGGATACCAGCACTGCTCTTGCTCTCATCACGGATGACAGTTACACCCGACATTCCAAGCGCCATGCTTTCTCCGAGGCATTTTGAATGTATTGTTTTCTATATCCTTCATATTCATTTTATCAAGGAAGGTCGGTTTCACTGTCCCTATGTTAAAATTGAGGGAATCACACGCCCAGTGAGGTTAAATCGTTTCCTGACGTGCCCTGGCGTCAAGGAAAAGAAGTGCGTGATGTGCGCCCAGCACTCTCTCCTGAAACCTGCTGTTTTAGCCACTGCATGTACTTCCCTGCTATTACAAAAACCTTTTTACACTAGATACTGTTCACAATATTCAGGCATGAAAGCATTTTCAACATGACGTTATGGCAGGGACACGGAAAAATCCAGAGTATACCCAGGGTCTAGTTGTCAAAAAATTATCTATACTAAATCTTTTCAGTCATTCCCCTCATAAAAATGAATTCTGACGGTAGAACTTTTGCTGAGATGTCAAATGCACTCAGTAGGAACAGCAGTGGTACTAACTGTGTTTTTGCACCCTAAAACACTGAGAAGGAATCCGGCAAAACACTTTCTTGCTCACCAAAACGGGGCGCCTTTGATTAAATTTCAGCGGTTCGGTGAATTAACACTTTTTTCATCAAGGCAGAATTCTTAATCAGTTATGTTTTATTCACTTTGGGAAATCTACCTTTGTCAAAAATGGAACAGATTATTTTGGTGTCCGAAATTCACCTGACAAATGTCATTGTTGACATTTTTTCTTTTGGCATTTATAAAGAATAATTTCTATGGGTGTTTCATGTAACGGGATCTCTTCTGACTCCAGGATTTCATAGAATGAGAAATGGATTGTTAGGGCAATCTGAAGCTTTTACGAAAACTTTAATTCACTGAAGAGTCAAAACAATTGTGGGTTACTTAAAGAAAGAAAAGTGTCCTCAATCACCTTTTCCGTAGAGCAGGGAAAGAAATTCACATAACTCAATTCCTATTCTCCTCTGTAATTCATAAGTTTTGCATCAAAAGCGGTTTATTCGTTTTCTCTTCATTTCTAAGTCTTACAGAGTAATTATTTAGTTAAAATAATCTTTGTTAAGATCTAAAAGAAACAGATAAATTAGAAAATGATGAATAAGGGAGAGACACGGTGACAGAGTTAGCCTTAGAAACCATTATAATCCTCCTTTGTACAGTTAACAATTTAAATCTTTTGCGGTAACACATTCATTTCTAAGAACACTATAGGGAGATGGAGGAAAAGGTTTTTTCTAGAATCACATACACCAGCATAAAACTTCTGTATTATAGGACAAATCCTGCTTAGGGCATACATAGGTAATCATCGAGATCTGGTATCTCTCTGGGAGAAACTCAAAACGAATTCACTGCGACATGACCTTATTTATAGTCCCAAGAAGTATGTCGATCCATAGGAAAAACGTCCTAGCAAAATAAACCTTGTAAAACAATTTTTATATTAAATTACACTTCTTTCTTGGGAGAGAATGCCTTTGGTGGGAAGGTTAAGAAAAATGTTTAAATATCTCCTTTTCCTCAAAAAGTAGGATGCAGCCTGAACCTCTCTGGGCACTTCTGCAGCGAGGAGCAGCAGTCCTGAGTGCCGTTCATGCGTTCGCGCCTTGCTCGGAATCATGGCACATGCCCACCTCACACAATGGGTGCCAAGGATACCAGCACTGCTCTTGCTCTCATCACGGATGACAGTTACACCCGACATTCCAAGCGCCATGCTTTCTCCGAGGCATTTTGAATGTATTGTTTACTATATCCTTCATATTCATTTTATCAAGGAAGGTCGGTTTTACTGTCCCTATGTTAAAATTGAGGGAATCACACGCCCAGTGAGGTTAAATCGTTTCCTGACGTGCCCTGGCGTCAAGGAAAACAAGTGCATAATGTGCGCCCAGCACTCTCTCTTGAAACCTGCGGTTTTAGCCACTGCATGTACTTCCCTGCCATTACAAAAACCTTTTTACACTTGATACTGATCACAATATTCAGGCATGAAAGCATTTTCAACATGACGTTATGGCAGGGACACGGAAAAATCCAGAGTATACCCAGGGTCTAGTTGTCAAAAAATTATCTATACTAAATCTTTTCAGTCATTCCCCTCATAAAAATGAATTCTGACGGTAGAACTTTTGCTGAGATGTCAAATGCACTCAGTAGGAACAGCAGTGGTACTAACTGTGTTTTTGCACCCTAAAACACTGAGAAGGAATCCGGCAAAACACTTTCTTGCTCACCACCACGGGGCGCCTTTGATTAAATTTCAGCGGTTCGGTGAATTAACACTTTTTTCATCAAGGCAGAATTCTTAATCCGTTATGTTTTATTCACTTTGGGAAATCTACCTTTGTCAAAAATGGAACAGATTATTTTGGTGTCCGAAATTCACCTGACAAATGTCATTGTTGACATTTTTTCTTTTGGCATTTATAAAGAATAATTTCTATGTGTGTTTCATGTATCGGGATCTCTTCTGACTCCAGGATTTCATAGAATGAGAAATGGATTGTTAGGGCAATCTGAAGCTTTTACGAAAACTTTAATTCACTGAAGAGTCAAAACAATTGTGGGTTACTTAAAGAAAGAAAAGTGTCCTCAATCACCTTTTCCGTAGAGCAGGGAAAGAAATTCACACAACTCAATTCCTATTCTCCTCTGTAATTCATAAGTTTTGCATCAAAAGCGGTTTATTCGTTTTCTCTTCATTTCTAAGTCTTACAGAGTAATTATTTAGTTAAAATAATCTTTGTTAAGATCTAAAAGAAACAGATAAATTAGAAAATGATGAATAAGGGAGAGACACGGTGACAGAGTTAGCCTTAGAAACCATTATAATCCTCCTTTGTACAGTTAACAATTTAAATCTTTTGCGGTAACACATTCATTTCTAAGAACACTATAGGGAGATGGAGGAAAAGTTTTTTTCTAGAATCACATACACCAGCATAAAACTTCTGTATTATAGGACAAATCCTGCTTAGGGCATACATAGGTAATCATCGAGATCTGGTATCTCTCTGGGAGAAACTCAAAACGAATTCAGTGCGACATGACCTTATTTATAGTCCCAAGAAGTATGTCGATCCATAGGAAAAACGTCCTAGCAAAATAAACCTTGTAAAACAATTTTTATATTAAATTACACTTCTTTCTTGGGAGAGAATGCCTTTGGTGGGAAGGTTAAGAAAAATGTTTAAATATCTCCTTTTCCTCAAAAAGTAGGATGCAGCCTGAACCTCTCTGGGCACTTCTGCAGCGAGGAGCAGCAGTCCTGAGTGCCGTTCATGCGTTCGCGCCTTGCTCGGAATCATGGCACATGCCCACCTCACACAATGGGTGCCAAGGATACCAGCACTGCTCTTGCTCTCATCACGGATGACAGTTACACCCGACATTCCAAGCGCCATGCTTTCTCCGAGGCATTTTGAATGTATTGTTTACTATATCCTTCATATTCATTTTATCAAGGAAGGTCGGTTTTACTGTCCCTATGTTAAAATTGAGGGAATCACACGCCCAGTGAGGTTAAATCGTTTCCTGACGTGCCCTGGCGTCAAGGAAAAGAAGTGCGTGATGTGCGCCCAGCACTCTCTCCTGAAACCTGCGGTTTTAGCCACTGCATGTACTTCCCTGCTATTACAAAAACCTTTTTACACTTGATACTGATCACAATATTCAGGCATGAAAGCATTTTCAACATGACGTTATGGCAGGGACACGGAAAAATCCAGAGTATACCCAGGGTCTAGTTGTCAAAAAATTATCTATACTAAATCTTTTCAGTCATTCCCCTCATAAAAATGAATTCTGACGGTAGAACTTTTGCTGAGATGTCAAATGCACTCAGTAGGAACAGCAGTGGTACTAACTGTGTTTTTGCACCCTAAAACACTGAGAAGGAATCCGGCAAAACACTTTCTTGCTCACCAAAACGGGGCGCCTTTGATTAAATTTCAGCGGTTCGGTGAATTAACACTTTTTTCATCAAGGCAGAATTCTTAATCCGTTATGTTTTATTCACTTTGGGAAATCTACCTTTGTCAAAAATGGAACAGATTATTTTGGTGTCCGAAATTCACCTGACAAATGTCATTGTTGACATTTTTTCTTTTGGCATTTATAAAGAATAATTTCTATGGGTGTTTCATGTAACGGGATCTCTTCTGACTCCAGGATTTCATAGAATGAGAAATGGATTGTTAGGGCAATCTGAAGCTTTTACGAAAACTTTAATTCACTGAAGAGTCAAAACAATTGTGGGTTACTTAAAGAAAGAAAAGTGTCCTCAATCACCTTTTCCGTAGAGCAGGGAAAGAAATTCACACAACTCAATTCCTATTCTCCTCTGTAATTCATAAGTTTTGCATCAAAAGCGGTTTATTCGTTTTCTCTTCATTTCTAAGTCTTACAGAGTAATTATTTAGTTAAAATAATCTTTGTTAAGATCTAAAAGAAACAGATAAATTAGAAAATGATGAATAAGGGAGAGACACGGTGACAGAGTTAGCCTTAGAAACCATTATAATCCTCCTTTGTACAGTTAACAATTTAAATCTTTTGCGGTAACACATTCATTTCTAAGAACACTATAGGGAGATGGAGGAAAAGGTTTTTTCTAGAATCACATACACCAGCATAAAACTTCTGTATTATAGGACAAATCCTGCTTAGGGCATACATAGGTAATCATCGAGATCTGGTATCTCTCTGGGAGAAACTCAAAACGAATTCACTGCGACATGACCTTATTTATAGTCCCAAGAAGTATGTCGATCCATAGGAAAAACGTCCTAGCAAAATAAACCTTGTAAAACAATTTTTATATTAAATTACACTTCTTTCTTGGGAGAGAATGCCTTTGGTGGGAAGGTTAAGAAAAATGTTTAAATATCTCCTTTTCCTCAAAAAGTAGGATGCAGCCTGAACCTCTCTGGGCACTTCTGCAGCGAGGAGCAGCAGTCCTGAGTGCCGTTCATGCGTTCGCGCCTTGCTCGGAATCATGGCACATGCCCACCTCACACAATGGGTGCCAAGGATACCAGCACTGCTCTTGTTCTCATCACGGATGACAGTTACACCCGACATTCCAAGCGCCATGCTTTCTCCGAGGCATTTTGAATGTATTGTTTACTATATCCTTCATATTCATTTTATCAAGGAAGGTCGGTTTTACTGTCCCTATGTTAAAATTGAGGGAATCACACGCCCAGTGAGGTTAAATCGTTTCCTGACGTGCCCTGGCGTCAAGGAAAAGAAGTGCATAATGTGCACCCAGCACTCTCTCTTGAAACCTGCGGTTTTAGCCACTGCCTGTACTTCACTGCCTTTACAAAAACCTTTTTACACTTGATACTGATCACAATATTCAGGCATGAAAGCATTTTCAACATGACTTTATGGCAGGGACACGGAAAAATCCAGAGTATACCCAGAGTCTTGTGGTCAAAAAATTATCTATACTAAATCTTTTCAGTCATTCCCCTCTTAAAAATGAATTCTGACGGTAGAACTTTTGCTGAGATGTCAAATGCACTCAGTAGGAACAGCAGTGGTACTAACTGTGTTTTTGCACCCTAAAACACTGAGAAGGAATCCGGCAAAACACTTTCTTGCTCACCAAAACGGGGCGCCTTTGATTAAATTTCAGCGGTTCGGTGAATTAACACTTTTTTCATCAAGGCAGAATTCTTAATCAGTTATGTTTTATTCACTTTGGGAAATCTACCTTTGTCAAAAATGGAACAGATTATTTTGGTGTCCGAAATTCACCTGACAAATGTCATTGTTGACATTTTTTCTTTTGGCATTTATAAAGAATAATTTCTATGGGTGTTTCATGTAACGGGATCTCTTCTGACTCCAGGATTTCATAGAATGAGAAATGGATTGTTAGGGCAATCTGAAGCTTTTACGAAAACTTTAATTCACTGAAGAGTCAAAACAATTGTGGGTTACTTAAAGAAAGAAAAGTGTCCTCAATCACCTTTTCCGTAGAGCAGGGAAAGAAATTCACATAACTCAATTCCTATTCTCCTCTGTAATTCATAAGTTTTGCATCAAAAGCGGTTTATTCGTTTTCTCTTCATTTCTAAGTCTTATAGAGTAATTATTTAGTTAAAATAATCTTTGTTAAGATCTAAAAGAAACAGATAAATTAGAAAATGATGAATAAGGGAGAGACACGGTGACAGAGTTAGCC
The DNA here is from genome assembly GCF_030020395.1 of Manis pentadactyla. NCBI lineage: Eukaryota > Metazoa > Chordata > Mammalia > Pholidota > Manidae > Manis > Manis pentadactyla. The sequence goes on from NC_080035.1 coordinate 4,359,228, forward strand.
TTAGAAACCATTATAATCCTCCTTTGTACAGTTAACAATTTAAATCTTTTGCGGTAACACATTCATTTCTAAGAACACTATAGGGAGATGGAGGAAAAGTTTTTTTCTAGAATCACATACACCAGCATAAAACTTCTGTATTATAAGACAAATCCTGCTTAGGGCATACATAGGTAATCATCGAGATCTGGTATCTCTCTGGGAGAAACTCAAAACGAATTCACTGCGACATGACCTTATTTATAGTCCCAAGAAGTATGTCGATCCATAGGAAAAACGTCCTAGCAAAATAAACCTTGTAAAACAATTTTTATATTAAATTACACTTCTTTCTTGGGAGAGAATGCCTTTGGTGGGAAGGTTAAGAAAAATGTTTAAATATCTCCTTTTCCTCAAAAAGTAGGATGCAGCCTGAACCTCTCTGGGCACTTCTGCAGCGAGGAGCAGCAGTCCTGAGTGCCGTTCATGCGTTCGCGCCTTGCTCGGAATCATGGCACATGCCCACCTCACACAATGGGTGCCAAGGATACCAGCACTGCTCTTGCTCTCATCACGGATGACAGTTACACCCGACATTCCAAGCGCCATGCTTTCTCCGAGGCATTTTGAATGTATTGTTTTCTATATCCTTCATATTCATTTTATCAAGGAAGGTCGGTTTTACTGTCCCTATGTTAAAATTGAGGGAATCACACGCCCAGTGAGGTTAAATCGTTTCCTGACGTGCCCTGGCGTCAAGGAAAAGAAGTGCGTGATGTGCGCCCAGCACTCTCTCCTGAAACGTGCGGTTTTAGCCACTGCATGTACTTCCCTGCTATTACAAAAACCTTTTTACACTTGATACTGATCACAATATTCAGGCATGAAAGCATTTTCAACATGACGTTATGGCAGGGACACGGAAAAATCCAGAGTATACCCAGGGTCTAGTTGTCAAAAAATTATCTATACTAAATCTTTTCAGTCATTCCCCTCATAAAAATGAATTCTGACGGTAGAACTTTTGCTGAGATGTCAAATGCACTCACTAGGAACAGCAGTGATACTAACTGTGTTTTTGCACCCTAAAACACTGAGAAGGAATCCGGCAAAACACTTTCTTGCTCACCACCACGGGGCGCCTTTGATTAAATTTCAGCGGTTCGGTGAATTAACACTTTTTTCATCAAGGCAGAATTCTTAATCCGTTATGTTTTATTCACTTTGGGAAATCTACCTTTGTCAAAGAAGGAACAGATTATTTTGGTGTCCGAAATTCACCTGACAAATGTCATTGTTGACATTTTTTCTTTTGGCATTTATAAAGAATAATTTCTATGGGTGTTTCATGTATCGTGATCTCTTCTGACTCCAGGATTTCATAGAATGAGAAATGGATTGTTAGGGCAATCTGAAGCTTTTACGAAAACTTTAATTCACTGAAGAGTCAAAACAATTGTGGGTTACTTAAAGAAAGAAAAGTGTCCTCAATCACCTTTTCCGTAGAGCAGGGAAAGAAATTCACATAACTTAATTCCTATTCTCCTTTGTCATTCATAAATTTTGCATCAAAAGCGGTTTATTCGTTTTCTCTTCATTTCTAAGTCTTACAGAGTAATTATTTAGTTAAAATAAAATTTGTTAAGATTTAAAAGAAACAGATAAATTAGAAAATGATGAATAAGGGAGAGACACGGTGACAGATTTAGCCTTAGAAACCATTATAATCCTCCTTTGTACAGTTAACAGTTTAAAACTTTTGCGGTAACACATTCATTTCTAAGAACACTATAGGGAGATGGAGGAAAAGTTTTTTTCTAGAATCACATACACCAGCATAAAACTTCTGTATTATAGGACAAATCCTGCTTAGTGCATACATAGGTAATCATCGAGATCTGGTATCTCTCTGGAAGAAACTCAAAAAGAATTCACTGCGACATGACCTTATTTATAGTGCCAAGAAGTATGTCGATCCATAGGATAAACGTCCTAGCAAAATAAACCTTGTAAAACAATTTTTATATTAAATTACACTTCTTTCTTGGGAGAGAATGCCTTTGGTGGGAAGGTTAAGAAAAATGTTTTAATATCTCCTTTTCCTCAAAAAGTAGGATGCAGCCTGAACCTCTCTGGGCACTTCTGCAGCGAGGAGCAGCATTCCTGAGTGCCGTTCATGCGTTCGCGCCTTGCTCGGAATCATGGCACATGCCCACCTCACACAATGGGTGCCAAGGATACCAGCACTGCTCTTGCTCTCATCACGGATGACAGTTACACCCGACATTCCAAGCGCCATGCTTTCTCCGAGGCATTTTGAATGTATTGTTTTCTATATCCTTCATATTCATTTTATCAAGGAAGGTCGGTTTCACTGTCCCTATGTTAAAATTGAGGGAATCACACGCCCAGTGAGGTTAAATCGTTTCCTGACGTGCCCTGGCGTCAAGGAAAAGAAGTGCGTGATGTGCGCCCAGCACTCTCTCCTGAAACCTGCTGTTTTAGCCACTGCATGTACTTCCCTGCTATTACAAAAACCTTTTTACACTAGATACTGATCACAATATTCAGGCATGAAAGCATTTTCAACATGACGTTATGGCAGGGACACGGAAAAATCCAGAGTATACCCAGGGTCTAGTTGTCAAAAAATTATCTATACTAAATCTTTTCAGTCATTCCCCTCATAAAAATGAATTCTGACGGTAGAACTTTTGCTGAGATGTCAAATGCACTCAGTAGGAACAGCAGTGGTACTAACTGTGTTTTTGCACCCTAAAACACTGAGAAGGAATCCGGCAAAACACTTTCTTGCTCACCACCACGGGGCGCCTTTGATTAAATTTCAGCGGTTCGGTGAATTAACACTTTTTTCATCAAGGCAGAATTCTTAATCCGTTATGTTTTATTCACTTTGGGAAATCTACCTTTGTCAAAAATGGAACAGATTATTTTGGTGTCCGAAATTCACCTGACAAATGTCATTGTTGACATTTTTTCTTTTGGCATTTATAAAGAATAATTTCTATGGGTGTTTCATGTAACGGGATCTCTTCTGACTCCAGGATTTCATAGAATGAGAAATGGATTGTTAGGGCAATCTGAAGCTTTTACGAAAACTTTAATTCACTGAAGAGTCAAAACAATTGTGGGTTACTTAAAGAAAGAAAAGTGTCCTCAATCACCTTTTCCGTAGAGCAGGGAAAGAAATTCACACAACTCAATTCCTATTCTCCTCTGTAATTCATAAGTTTTGCATCAAAAGCGGTTTATTCGTTTTCTCTTCATTTCTAAGTCTTACAGAGTAATTATTTAGTTAAAATAATCTTTGTTAAGATCTAAAAGAAACAGATAAATTAGAAAATGATGAATAAGGGAGAGACACGGTGACAGAGTTAGCCTTAGAAACCATTATAATCCTCCTTTGTACAGTTAACAATTTAAATCTTTTGCGGTAACACATTCATTTCTAAGAACACTATAGGGAGATGGAGGAAAAGTTTTTTTCTAGAATCACATACACCAGCATAAAACTTCTGTATTATAGGACAAATCCTGCTTAGGGCATACATAGGTAATCATCGAGATCTGGTATCTCTCTGGGAGAAACTCAAAACGAATTCACTGCGACATGACCTTATTTATAGTCCCAAGAAGTATGTCGATCCATAGGAAAAACGTCCTAGCAAAATAAACCTTGTAAAACAATTTTTATATTAAATTACACTTCTTTCTTGGGAGAGAATGCCTTTGGTGGGAAGGTTAAGAAAAATGTTTAAATATCTCCTTTTCCTCAAAAAGTAGGATGCAGCCTGAACCTCTCTGGGCACTTCTGCAGCGAGGAGCAGCAGTCCTGAGTGCCGTTCATGCGTTCGCGCCTTGCTCGGAATCATGGCACATGCCCACCTCACACAATGGGTGCCAAGGATACCAGCACTGCTCTTGCTCTCATCACGGATGACAGTTACACCCGACATTCCAAGCGCCATGCTTTCTCCGAGGCATTTTGAATGTATTGTTTACTATATCCTTCATATTCATTTTATCAAGGAAGGTCGGTTTTACTGTCCCTATGTTAAAATTGAGGGAATCACACGCCCAGTGAGGTTAAATCGTTTCCTGACGTGCCCTGGCGTCAAGGAAAACAAGTGCATAATGTGCGCCCAGCACTCTCTCTTGAAACCTGCGGTTTTAGCCACTGCATGTACTTCCCTGCCATTACAAAAACCTTTTTACACTTGATACTGATCACAATATTCAGGCATGAAAGCATTTTCAACATGACGTTATGGCAGGGACACGGAAAAATCCAGAGTATACCCAGGGTCTAGTTGTCAAAAAATTATCTATACTAAATCTTTTCAGTCATTCCCCTCATAAAAATGAATTCTGACGGTAGAACTTTTGCTGAGATGTCAAATGCACTCAGTAGGAACAGCAGTGGTACTAACTGTGTTTTTGCACCCTAAAACACTGAGAAGGAATCCGGCAAAACACTTTCTTGCTCACCACCACGGGGCGCCTTTGATTAAATTTCAGCGGTTCGGTGAATTAACACTTTTTTCATCAAGGCAGAATTCTTAATCCGTTATGTTTTATTCACTTTGGGAAATCTACCTTTGTCAAAAATGGAACAGATTATTTTGGTGTCCGAAATTCACCTGACAAATGTCATTGTTGACATTTTTTCTTTTGGCATTTATAAAGAATAATTTCTATGTGTGTTTCATGTATCGGGATCTCTTCTGACTCCAGGATTTCATAGAATGAGAAATGGATTGTTAGGGCAATCTGAAGCTTTTACGAAAACTTTAATTCACTGAAGAGTCAAAACAATTGTGGGTTACTTAAAGAAAGAAAAGTGTCCTCAATCACCTTTTCCGTAGAGCAGGGAAAGAAATTCACACAACTCAATTCCTATTCTCCTCTGTAATTCATAAGTTTTGCATCAAAAGCGGTTTATTCGTTTTCTCTTCATTTCTAAGTCTTACAGAGTAATTATTTAGTTAAAATAATCTTTGTTAAGATCTAAAAGAAACAGATAAATTAGAAAATGATGAATAAGGGAGAGACACGGTGACAGAGTTAGCCTTAGAAACCATTATAATCCTCCTTTGTACAGTTAACAATTTAAATCTTTTGCGGTAACACATTCATTTCTAAGAACACTATAGGGAGATGGAGGAAAAGTTTTTTTCTAGAATCACATACACCAGCATAAAACTTCTGTATTATAGGACAAATCCTGCTTAGGGCATACATAGGTAATCATCGAGATCTGGTATCTCTCTGGGAGAAACTCAAAACGAATTCAGTGCGACATGACCTTATTTATAGTCCCAAGAAGTATGTCGATCCATAGGAAAAACGTCCTAGCAAAATAAACCTTGTAAAACAATTTTTATATTAAATTACACTTCTTTCTTGGGAGAGAATGCCTTTGGTGGGAAGGTTAAGAAAAATGTTTAAATATCTCCTTTTCCTCAAAAAGTAGGATGCAGCCTGAACCTCTCTGGGCACTTCTGCAGCGAGGAGCAGCAGTCCTGAGTGCCGTTCATGCGTTCGCGCCTTGCTCGGAATCATGGCACATGCCCACCTCACACAATGGGTGCCAAGGATACCAGCACTGCTCTTGCTCTCATCACGGATGACAGTTACACCCGACATTCCAAGCGCCATGCTTTCTCCGAGGCATTTTGAATGTATTGTTTACTATATCCTTCATATTCATTTTATCAAGGAAGGTCGGTTTTACTGTCCCTATGTTAAAATTGAGGGAATCACACGCCCAGTGAGGTTAAATCGTTTCCTGACGTGCCCTGGCGTCAAGGAAAAGAAGTGCGTGATGTGCGCCCAGCACTCTCTCCTGAAACCTGCGGTTTTAGCCACTGCATGTACTTCCCTGCTATTACAAAAACCTTTTTACACTTGATACTGATCACAATATTCAGGCATGAAAGCATTTTCAACATGACGTTATGGCAGGGACACGGAAAAATCCAGAGTATACCCAGGGTCTAGTTGTCAAAAAATTATCTATACTAAATCTTTTCAGTCATTCCCCTCATAAAAATGAATTCTGACGGTAGAACTTTTGCTGAGATGTCAAATGCACTCAGTAGGAACAGCAGTGGTACTAACTGTGTTTTTGCACCCTAAAACACTGAGAAGGAATCCGGCAAAACACTTTCTTGCTCACCAAAACGGGGCGCCTTTGATTAAATTTCAGCGGTTCGGTGAATTAACACTTTTTTCATCAAGGCAGAATTCTTAATCCGTTATGTTTTATTCACTTTGGGAAATCTACCTTTGTCAAAAATGGAACAGATTATTTTGGTGTCCGAAATTCACCTGACAAATGTCATTGTTGACATTTTTTCTTTTGGCATTTATAAAGAATAATTTCTATGGGTGTTTCATGTAACGGGATCTCTTCTGACTCCAGGATTTCATAGAATGAGAAATGGATTGTTAGGGCAATCTGAAGCTTTTACGAAAACTTTAATTCACTGAAGAGTCAAAACAATTGTGGGTTACTTAAAGAAAGAAAAGTGTCCTCAATCACCTTTTCCGTAGAGCAGGGAAAGAAATTCACACAACTCAATTCCTATTCTCCTCTGTAATTCATAAGTTTTGCATCAAAAGCGGTTTATTCGTTTTCTCTTCATTTCTAAGTCTTACAGAGTAATTATTTAGTTAAAATAATCTTTGTTAAGATCTAAAAGAAACAGATAAATTAGAAAATGATGAATAAGGGAGAGACACGGTGACAGAGTTAGCCTTAGAAACCATTATAATCCTCCTTTGTACAGTTAACAATTTAAATCTTTTGCGGTAACACATTCATTTCTAAGAACACTATAGGGAGATGGAGGAAAAGGTTTTTTCTAGAATCACATACACCAGCATAAAACTTCTGTATTATAGGACAAATCCTGCTTAGGGCATACATAGGTAATCATCGAGATCTGGTATCTCTCTGGGAGAAACTCAAAACGAATTCACTGCGACATGACCTTATTTATAGTCCCAAGAAGTATGTCGATCCATAGGAAAAACGTCCTAGCAAAATAAACCTTGTAAAACAATTTTTATATTAAATTACACTTCTTTCTTGGGAGAGAATGCCTTTGGTGGGAAGGTTAAGAAAAATGTTTAAATATCTCCTTTTCCTCAAAAAGTAGGATGCAGCCTGAACCTCTCTGGGCACTTCTGCAGCGAGGAGCAGCAGTCCTGAGTGCCGTTCATGCGTTCGCGCCTTGCTCGGAATCATGGCACATGCCCACCTCACACAATGGGTGCCAAGGATACCAGCACTGCTCTTGTTCTCATCACGGATGACAGTTACACCCGACATTCCAAGCGCCATGCTTTCTCCGAGGCATTTTGAATGTATTGTTTACTATATCCTTCATATTCATTTTATCAAGGAAGGTCGGTTTTACTGTCCCTATGTTAAAATTGAGGGAATCACACGCCCAGTGAGGTTAAATCGTTTCCTGACGTGCCCTGGCGTCAAGGAAAAGAAGTGCATAATGTGCACCCAGCACTCTCTCTTGAAACCTGCGGTTTTAGCCACTGCCTGTACTTCACTGCCTTTACAAAAACCTTTTTACACTTGATACTGATCACAATATTCAGGCATGAAAGCATTTTCAACATGACTTTATGGCAGGGACACGGAAAAATCCAGAGTATACCCAGAGTCTTGTGGTCAAAAAATTATCTATACTAAATCTTTTCAGTCATTCCCCTCTTAAAAATGAATTCTGACGGTAGAACTTTTGCTGAGATGTCAAATGCACTCAGTAGGAACAGCAGTGGTACTAACTGTGTTTTTGCACCCTAAAACACTGAGAAGGAATCCGGCAAAACACTTTCTTGCTCACCAAAACGGGGCGCCTTTGATTAAATTTCAGCGGTTCGGTGAATTAACACTTTTTTCATCAAGGCAGAATTCTTAATCAGTTATGTTTTATTCACTTTGGGAAATCTACCTTTGTCAAAAATGGAACAGATTATTTTGGTGTCCGAAATTCACCTGACAAATGTCATTGTTGACATTTTTTCTTTTGGCATTTATAAAGAATAATTTCTATGGGTGTTTCATGTAACGGGATCTCTTCTGACTCCAGGATTTCATAGAATGAGAAATGGATTGTTAGGGCAATCTGAAGCTTTTACGAAAACTTTAATTCACTGAAGAGTCAAAACAATTGTGGGTTACTTAAAGAAAGAAAAGTGTCCTCAATCACCTTTTCCGTAGAGCAGGGAAAGAAATTCACATAACTCAATTCCTATTCTCCTCTGTAATTCATAAGTTTTGCATCAAAAGCGGTTTATTCGTTTTCTCTTCATTTCTAAGTCTTATAGAGTAATTATTTAGTTAAAATAATCTTTGTTAAGATCTAAAAGAAACAGATAAATTAGAAAATGATGAATAAGGGAGAGACACGGTGACAGAGTTAGCCTTAGAAACCATTATAATCCTCCTTTGTACAGTTAACAATTTAAATCTTTTGCGGTAACACATTCATTTCTAAGAACACTATAGGGAGATGGAGGAAAAGTTTTTTTCTAGAATCACATACACCAGCATAAAACTTCTGTATTATAAGACAAATCCTGCTTAGGGCATACATAGGTAATCATCGAGATCTGGTATCTCTCTGGGAGAAACTCAAAACGAATTCACTGCGACATGACCTTATTTATAGTCCCAAGAAGTATGTCGATCCATAGGAAAAACGTCCTAGCAAAATAAACCTTGTAAAACAATTTTTATATTAAATTACACTTCTTTCTTGGGAGAGAATGCCTTTGGTGGGAAGGTTAAGAAAAATGTTTAAATATCTCCTTTTCCTCAAAAAGTAGGATGCAGCCTGAACCTCTCTGGGCACTTCTGCAGCGAGGAGCAGCAGTCCTGAGTGCCGTTCATGCGTTCGCGCCTTGCTCGGAATCATGGCACATGCCCACCTCACACAATGGGTGCCAAGGATACCAGCACTGCTCTTGCTCTCATCACGGATGACAGTTACACCCGACATTCCAAGCGCCATGCTTTCTCCGAGGCATTTTGAATGTATTGTTTTCTATATCCTTCATATTCATTTTATCAAGGAAGGTCGGTTTTACTGTCCCTATGTTAAAATTGAGGGAATCACACGCCCAGTGAGGTTAAATCGTTTCCTGACGTGCCCTGGCGTCAAGGAAAAGAAGTGCGTGATGTGCGCCCAGCACTCTCTCCTGAAACGTGCGGTTTTAGCCACTGCATGTACTTCCCTGCTATTACAAAAACCTTTTTACACTTGATACTGATCACAATATTCAGGCATGAAAGCATTTTCAACATGACGTTATGGCAGGGACACGGAAAAATCCAGAGTATACCCAGGGTCTAGTTGTCAAAAAATTATCTATACTAAATCTTTTCAGTCATTCCCCTCATAAAAATGAATTCTGACGGTAGAACTTTTGCTGAGATGTCAAATGCACTCACTAGGAACAGCAGTGATACTAACTGTGTTTTTGCACCCTAAAACACTGAGAAGGAATCCGGCAAAACACTTTCTTGCTCACCACCACGGGGCGCCTTTGATTAAATTTCAGCGGTTCGGTGAATTAACACTTTTTTCATCAAGGCAGAATTCTTAATCCGTTATGTTTTATTCACTTTGGGAAATCTACCTTTGTCAAAGAAGGAACAGATTATTTTGGTGTCCGAAATTCACCTGACAAATGTCATTGTTGACATTTTTTCTTTTGGCATTTATAAAGAATAATTTCTATGGGTGTTTCATGTATCGTGATCTCTTCTGACTCCAGGATTTCATAGAATGAGAAATGGATTGTTAGGGCAATCTGAAGCTTTTACGAAAACTTTAATTCACTGAAGAGTCAAAACAATTGTGGGTTACTTAAAGAAAGAAAAGTGTCCTCAATCACCTTTTCCGTAGAGCAGGGAAAGAAATTCACATAACTTAATTCCTATTCTCCTTTGTCATTCATAAATTTTGCATCAAAAGCGGTTTATTCGTTTTCTCTTCATTTCTAAGTCTTACAGAGTAATTATTTAGTTAAAATAAAATTTGTTAAGATTTAAAAGAAACAGATAAATTAGAAAATGATGAATAAGGGAGAGACACGGTGACAGATTTAGCCTTAGAAACCATTATAATCCTCCTTTGTACAGTTAACAGTTTAAAACTTTTGCGGTAACACATTCATTTCTAAGAACACTATAGGGAGATGGAGGAAAAGTTTTTTTCTAGAATCACATACACCAGCATAAAACTTCTGTATTATAGGACAAATCCTGCTTAGTGCATACATAGGTAATCATCGAGATCTGGTATCTCTCTGGAAGAAACTCAAAAAGAATTCACTGCGACATGACCTTATTTATAGTGCCAAGAAGTATGTCGATCCATAGGATAAACGTCCTAGCAAAATAAACCTTGTAAAACAATTTTTATATTAAATTACACTTCTTTCTTGGGAGAGAATGCCTTTGGTGGGAAGGTTAAGAAAAATGTTTTAATATCTCCTTTTCCTCAAAAAGTAGGATGCAGCCTGAACCTCTCTGGGCACTTCTGCAGCGAGGAGCAGCATTCCTGAGTGCCGTTCATGCGTTCGCGCCTTGCTCGGAATCATGGCACATGCCCACCTCACACAATGGGTGCCAAGGATACCAGCACTGCTCTTGCTCTCATCACGGATGACAGTTACACCCGACATTCCAAGCGCCATGCTTTCTCCGAGGCATTTTGAATGTATTGTTTTCTATATCCTTCATATTCATTTTATCAAGGAAGGTCGGTTTTACTGTCCCTATGTTAAAATTGAGGGAATCACACGCCCAGTGAGGTTAAATCGTTTCCTGACGTGCCCTGGCGTCAAGGAAAAGAAGTGCGTGATGTGCGCCCAGCACTCTCTCCTGAAACCTGCTGTTTTAGCCACTGCATGTACTTCCCTGCTATTACAAAAACCTTTTTACACTTGATACTGATCACAATATTCAGGCATGAAAGCATTTTCAACATGACGTTATGGCAGGGACACGGAAAAATCCAGAGTATACCCAGGGTCTAGTTGTCAAAAAATTATCTATACTAAATCTTTTCAGTCATTCCCCTCATAAAAATGAATTCTGACGGTAGAACTTTTGCTGAGATGTCAAATGCACTCAGTAGGAACAGCAGTGGTACTAACTGTGTTTTTGCACCCTAAAACACTGAGAAGGAATCCGGCAAAACACTTTCTTGCTCACCACCACGGGGCGCCTTTGATTAAATTTCAGCGGTTCGGTGAATTAACACTTTTTTCATCAAGGCAGAATTCTTAATCCGTTATGTTTTATTCACTTTGGGAAATCTACCTTTGTCAAAAATGGAACAGATTATTTTGGTGTCCGAAATTCACCTGACAAATGTCATTGTTGACATTTTTTCTTTTGGCATTTATAAAGAATAATTTCTATGGGTGTTTCATGTAACGGGATCTCTTCTGACTCCAGGATTTCATAGAATGAGAAATGGATTGTTAGGGCAATCTGAAGCTTTTACGAAAACTTTAATTCACTGAAGAGTCAAAACAATTGTGGGTTACTTAAAGAAAGAAAAGTGTCCTCAATCACCTTTTCCGTAGAGCAGGGAAAGAAATTCACACAACTCAATTCCTATTCTCCTCTGTAATTCATAAGTTTTGCATCAAAAGCGGTTTATTCGTTTTCTCTTCATTTCTAAGTCTTACAGAGTAATTATTTAGTTAAAATAATCTTTGTTAAGATCTAAAAGAAACAGATAAATTAGAAAATGATGAATAAGGGAGAGACACGGTGACAGAGTTAGCCTTAGAAACCATTATAATCCTCCTTTGTACAGTTAACAATTTAAATCTTTTGCGGTAACACATTCATTTCTAAGAACACTATAGGGAGATGGAGGAAAAGTTTTTTTCTAGAATCACATACACCAGCATAAAACTTCTGTATTATAGGACAAATCCTGCTTAGGGCATATATAGGTAATCATCGAGATCTGGTATCTCTCTGGGAGAAACTCAAAACGAATTCACTGCGACATGACCTTATTTATAGTCCCAAGAAGTATGTCGATCCATAGGAAAAACGTCCTAGCAAAATAAACCTTGTAAAACAATTTTTATATTAAATTACACTTCTTTCTTGGGAGAGAATGCCTTTGGTGGGAAGGTTAAGAAAAATGTTTAAATATCTCCTTTTCCTCAAAAAGTAGGATGCAGCCTGAACCTCTCTGGGCACTTCTGCAGCGAGGAGCAGCAGTCCTGAGTGCCGTTCATGCGTTCGCGCCTTGCTCGGAATCATGGCACATGCCCACCTCACACAATGGGTGCCAAGGATACCAGCACTGCTCTTGCTCTCATCACGGATGACAGTTACACCCGACATTCCAAGCGCCATGCTTTCTCCGAGGCATTTTGAATGTATTGTTTACTATATCCTTCATATTCATTTTATCAAGGAAGGTCGGTTTTACTGTCCCTATGTTAAAATTGAGGGAATCACACGCCCAGTGAGGTTAAATCGTTTCCTGACGTGCCCTGGCGTCAAGGAAAAGAAGTGCGTGATGTGCGCCCAGCACTCTCTCCTGAAACCTGCGGTTTTAGCCACTGCATGTACTTCCCTGCCATTACAAAAACCTTTTTACACTTGATACTGATCACAATATTCAGGCATGAAAGCATTTTCAACATGACGTTATGGCAGGGACACGGAAAAATCCAGAGTATACCCAGGGTCTAGTTGTCAAAAAATTATCTATACTAAATCTTTTCAGTCATTCCCCTCATAAAAATGAATTCTGACGGTAGAACTTTTGCTGAGATGTCAAATGCACTCAGTAGGAACAGCAGTGGTACTAACTGTGTTTTTGCACCCTAAAACACTGAGAAGGAATCCGGCAAAACACTTTCTTGCTCACCACCACGGGGCGCCTTTGATTAAATTTCAGCGGTTCGGTGAATTAACACTTTTTTCATCAAGGCAGAATTCTTAATCCGTTATGTTTTATTCACTTTGGGAAATCTACCTTTGTCAAAAATGGAACAGATTATTTTGGTGTCCGAAATTCACCTGACAAATGTCATTGTTGACATTTTTTCTTTTGGCATTTATAAAGAATAATTTCTATGGGTGTTTCATGTAACGGGATCTCTTCTGACTCCAGGATTTCATAGAATGAGAAATGGATTGTTAGGGCAATCTGAAGCTTTTACGAAAACTTTAATTCACTGAAGAGTCAAAACAATTGTGGGTTACTTAAAGAAAGAAAAGTGTCCTCAATCACCTTTTCCGTAGAGCAGGGAAAGAAATTCACACAACTCAATTCCTATTCTCCTCTGTAATTCATAAGTTTTGCATCAAAAGCGGTTTATTCGTTTTCTCTTCATTTCTAAGTCTTACAGAGTAATTATTTAGTTAAAATAATCTTTGTTAAGATCTAAAAGAAACAGATAAATTAGAAAATGATGAATAAGGGAGAGACACGGTGACAGAGTTAGCCTTAGAAACCATTATAATCCTCCTTTGTACAGTTAACAATTTAAATCTTTTGCGGTAACACATTCATTTCTAAGAACACTATAGGGAGATGGAGGAAAAGTTTTTTTCTAGAATCACATACACCAGCATAAAACTTCTGTATTATAGGACAAATCCTGCTTAGGGCATACATAGGTAATCATCGAGATCTGGTATCTCTCTGGGAGAAACTCAAAACGAATTCACTGCGACATGACCTTATTTATAGTCCCAAGAAGTATGTCGATCCATAGGAAAAACGTCCTAGCAAAATAAACCTTGTAAAACAATTTTTATATTAAATTACACTTCTTTCTTGGGAGAGAATGCCTTTGGTGGGAAGGTTAAGAAAAATGTTTAAATATCTCCTTTTCCTCAAAAAGTAGGATGCAGCCTGAACCTCTCTGGGCACTTCTGCAGCGAGGAGCAGCAGTCCTGAGTGCCGTTCATGCGTTCGCGCCTTGCTCGGAATCATGGCACATGCCCACCTCACACAATGGGTGCCAAGGATACCAGCACTGCTCTTGCTCTCATCACGGATGACAGTTACACCCGACATTCCAAGCGCCATGCTTTCTCCGAGGCATTTTGAATGTATTGTTTACTATATCCTTCATATTCATTTTATCAAGGAAGGTCGGTTTTACTGTCCCTATGTTAAAATTGAGGGAATCACACGCCCAGTGAGGTTAAATCGTTTCCTGACGTGCCCTGGCGTCAAGGAAAAGAAGTGCGTGATGTGCGCCCAGCACTCTCTCCTGAAACCTGCGGTTTTAGCCACTGCATGTACTTCCCTGCCATTACAAAAACCTTTTTACACTTGATACTGATCACAATATTCAGGCATGAAAGCATTTTCAACATGACGTTATGGCAGGGACACGGAAAAATCCAGAGTATACCCAGGGTCTAGTTGTCAAAAAATTATCTATACTAAATCTTTTCAGTCATTCCCCTCATAAAAATGAATTCTGACGGTAGAACTTTTGCTGAGATGTCAAATGCACTCAGTAGGAACAGCAGTGGTACTAACTGTGTTTTTGCACCCTAAAACACTGAGAAGGAATCCGGCAAAACACTTTCTTGCTCACCACCACGGGGCGCCTTTGATTAAATTTCAGCGGTTCGGTGAATTAACACTTTTTTCATCAAGGCAGAATTCTTAATCCGTTATGTTTTATTCACTTTGGGAAATCTACCTTTGTCAAAAATGGAACAGATTATTTTGGTGTCCGAAATTCACCTGACAAATGTCATTGTTGACATTTTTTCTTTTGGCATTTATAAAGAATAATTTCTATGGGTGTTTCATGTAACGGGATCTCTTCTGACTCCAGGATTTCATAGAATGAGAAATGGATTGTTAGGGCAATCTGAAGCTTTTACGAAAACTTTAATTCACTGAAGAGTCAAAACAATTGTGGGTTACTTAAAGAAAGAAAAGTGTCCTCAATCACCTTTTCCGTAGAGCAGGGAAAGAAATTCACACAACTCAATTCCTATTCTCCTCTGTAATTCATAAGTTTTGCATCAAAAGCGGTTTATTCGTTTTCTCTTCATTTCTAAGTCTTACAGAGTAATTATTTAGTTAAAATAATCTTTGTTAAGATCTAAAAGAAACAGATAAATTAGAAAATGATGAATAAGGGAGAGACACGGTGACAGAGTTAGCCTTAGAGACCATTATAATCCTCCTTTGTACAGTTAACAATTTAAATCTTTTGCGGTAACACATTCATTTCTAAGAACACTATAGGGAGATGGAGGAAAAGTTTTTTTCTAGAATCACATACACCAGCATAAAACTTCTGTATTATATGACAAATCCTGCTTAGGGCATACATAGGTAATCATCGAGATCTGGTATCTCTCTGGGAGAAACTCAAAACGAATTCACTGCGACATGACCTTATTTATAGTCCCAAGAAGTATGTCGATCCATAGGAAAAACGTCCTAGCAAAATAAACCTTGTAAAACAATTTTTATATTAAATTACACTTCTTTCTTGGGAGAGAATGCCTTTGGTGGGAAGGTTAAGAAAAATGTTTAAATATCTCCTTTTCCTCAAAAAGTAGGATGCAGCCTGAACCTCTCTGGGCACTTCTGCAGCGAGGAGCAGCAGTCCTGAGTGCCGTTCATGCGTTCGCGCCTTGCTCGGAATCATGGCACATGCCCACCTCACACAATGGGTGCCAAGGATACCAGCACTGCTCTTGCTCTCATCACGGATGACAGTTACACCCGACATTCCAAGCGCCATGCTTTCTCCGAGGCATTTTGAATGTATTGTTTACTATATCCTTCATATTCATTTTATCAAGGAAGGTCGGTTTTACTGTCCCTATGTTAAAATTGAGGGAATCACACGCCCAGTGAGGTTAAATCGTTTCCTGACGTGCCCTGGCGTCAAGGAAAAGAAGTGCGTGATGTGCGCCCAGCACTCTCTCCTGAAACCTGCGGTTTTAGCCACTGCATGTACTTCCCTGCCATTACAAAAACCTTTTTACACTTGATACTGATCACAATATTCAGGCATGAAAGCATTTTCAACATGACGTTATGGCAGGGACACGGAAAAATCCAGAGTATACCCAGGGTCTAGTTGTCAAAAAATTATCTATACTAAATCTTTTCAGTCATTCCCCTCATAAAAATGAATTCTGACGGTAGAACTTTTGCTGAGATGTCAAATGCACTCAGTAGGAACAGCAGTGGTACTAACTGTGTTTTTGCACCCTAAAACACTGAGAAGGAATCCGGCAAAACACTTTCTTGCTCACCACCACGGGGCGCCTTTGATTAAATTTCAGCGGTTCGGTGAATTAACACTTTTTTCATCAAGGCAGAATTCTTAATCCGTTATGTTTTATTCACTTTGGGAAATCTACCTTTGTCAAAAATGGAACAGATTATTTTGGTGTCCGAAATTCACCTGACAAATGTCATTGTTGACATTTTTTCTTTTGGCATTTATAAAGAATAATTTCTATGGGTGTTTCATGTAACGGGATCTCTTCTGACTCCAGGATTTCATAGAATGAGAAATGGATTGTTAGGGCAATCTGAAGCTTTTACGAAAACTTTAATTCACTGAAGAGTCAAAACAATTGTGGGTTACTTAAAGAAAGAAAAGTGTCCTCAATCACCTTTTCCGTAGAGCAGGGAAAGAAATTCACACAACTCAATTCCTATTCTCCTCTGTAATTCATAAGTTTTGCATCAAAAGCGGTTTATTCGTTTTCTCTTCATTTCTAAGTCTTACAGAGTAATTATTTAGTTAAAATAATCTTTGTTAAGATCTAAAAGAAACAGATAAATTAGAAAATGATGAATAAGGGAGAGACACGGTGACAGAGTTAGCCTTAGAGACCATTATAATCCTCCTTTGTACAGTTAACAATTTAAATCTTTTGCGGTAACACATTCATTTCTAAGAACACTATAGGGAGATGGAGGAAAAGGTTTTTTCTAGAATCACATACACCAGCATAAAACTTCTGTATTATAGGACAAATCCTGCTTAGGGCATACATAGGTAATCATCGAGATCTGGTATCTCTCTGGGAGAAACTCAAAACGAATTCACTGCGACATGACCTTATTTATAGTCCCAAGAAGTATGTCGATCCATAGGAAAAACGTCCTAGCAAAATAAACCTTGTAAAACAATTTTTATATTAAATTACACTTCTTTCTTGGGAGAGAATGCCTTTGGTGGGAAGGTTAAGAAAAATGTTTAAATATCTCCTTTTCCTCAAAAAGTAGGATGCAGCCTGAACCTCTCTGGGCACTTCTGCAGCGAGGAGCAGCAGTCCTGAGTGCCGTTCATGCGTTCGCGCCTTGCTCGGAATCATGGCACATGCCCACCTCACACAATGGGTGCCAAGGATACCAGCACTGCTCTTGCTCTCATCACGGATGACAGTTACACCCGACATTCCAAGCGCCATGCTTTCTCCGAGGCATTTTGAATGTATTGTTTACTATATCCTTCATATTCATTTTATCAAGGAAGGTCGGTTTTACTGTCCCTATGTTAAAATTGAGGGAATCACACGCCCAGTGAGGTTAAATCGTTTCCTGACGTGCCCTGGCGTCAAGGAAAAGAAGTGCGTGATGTGCGCCCAGCACTCTCTCCTGAAACCTGCGGTTTTAGCCACTGCATGTACTTCCCTGCCATTACAAAAACCTTTTTACACTTGATACTGATCACAATATTCAGGCATGAAAGCATTTTCAACATGACGTTATGGCAGGGACACGGAAAAATCCAGAGTATACCCAGGGTCTAGTTGTCAAAAAATTATCTATACTAAATCTTTTCAGTCATTCCCCTCATAAAAATGAATTCTGACGGTAGAACTTTTGCTGAGATGTCAAATGCACTCAGTAGGAACAGCAGTGGTACTAACTGTGTTTTTGCACCCTAAAACACTGAGAAGGAATCCGGCAAAACACTTTCTTGCTCACCACCACGGGGCGCCTTTGATTAAATTTCAGCGGTTCGGTGAATTAACACTTTTTTCATCAAGGCAGAATTCTTAATCCGTTATGTTTTATTCACTTTGGGAAATCTACCTTTGTCAAAAATGGAACAGATTATTTTGGTGTCCGAAATTCACCTGACAAATGTCATTGTTGACATTTTTTCTTTTGGCATTTATAAAGAATAATTTCTATGGGTGTTTCATGTAACGGGATCTCTTCTGACTCCAGGATTTCATAGAATGAGAAATGGATTGTTAGGGCAATCTGAAGCTTTTACGAAAACTTTAATTCACTGAAGAGTCAAAACAATTGTGGGTTACTTAAAGAAAGAAAAGTGTCCTCAATCACCTTTTCCGTAGAGCAGGGAAAGAAATTCACACAACTCAATTCCTATTCTCCTCTGTAATTCATAAGTTTTGCATCAAAAGCGGTTTATTCGTTTTCTCTTCATTTCTAAGTCTTACAGAGTAATTATTTAGTTAAAATAATCTTTGTTAAGATCTAAAAGAAACAGATAAATTAGAAAATGATGAATAAGGGAGAGACACGGTGACAGAGTTAGCCTTAGAGACCATTATAATCCTCCTTTGTACAGTTAACAATTTAAATCTTTTGCGGTAACACATTCATTTCTAAGAACACTATAGGGAGATGGAGGAAAAGGTTTTTTCTAGAATCACATACACCAGCATAAAACTTCTGTATTATAGGACAAATCCTGCTTAGGGCATACATAGGTAATCATCGAGATCTGGTATCTCTCTGGGAGAAACTCAAAACGAATTCACTGCGACATGACCTTATTTATAGTCCCAAGAAGTATGTCGATCCATAGGAAAAACGTCCTAGCAAAATAAACCTTGTAAAACAATTTTTATATTAAATTACACTTCTTTCTTGGGAGAGAATGCCTTTGGTGGGAAGGTTAAGAAAAATGTTTAAATATCTCCTTTTCCTCAAAAAGTAGGATGCAGCCTGAACCTCTCTGGGCACTTCTGCAGCGAGGAGCAGCAGTCCTGAGTGCCGTTCATGCGTTCGCGCCTTGCTCGGAATCATGGCACATGCCCACCTCACACAATGGGTGCCAAGGATACCAGCACTGCTCTTGCTCTCATCACGGATGACAGTTACACCCGACATTCCAAGCGCCATGCTTTCTCCGAGGCATTTTGAATGTATTGTTTACTATATCCTTCATATTCATTTTATCAAGGAAGGTCGGTTTTACTGTCCCTATGTTAAAATTGAGGGAATCACACGCCCAGTGAGGTTAAATCGTTTCCTGACGTGCCCTGGCGTCAAGGAAAAGAAGTGCGTGATGTGCGCCCAGCACTCTCTCCTGAAACCTGCGGTTTTAGCCACTGCATGTACTTCCCTGCCATTACAAAAACCTTTTTACACTTGATACTGATCACAATATTCAGGCATGAAAGCATTTTCAACATGACGTTATGGCAGGGACACGGAAAAATCCAGAGTATACCCAGGGTCTAGTTGTCAAAAAATTATCTATACTAAATCTTTTCAGTCATTCCCCTCATAAAAATGAATTCTGACGGTAGAACTTTTGCTGAGATGTCAAATGCACTCAGTAGGAACAGCAGTGGTACTAACTGTGTTTTTGCACCCTAAAACACTGAGAAGGAATCCGGCAAAACACTTTCTTGCTCACCACCACGGGGCGCCTTTGATTAAATTTCAGCGGTTCGGTGAATTAACACTTTTTTCATCAAGGCAGAATTCTTAATCCGTTATGTTTTATTCACTTTGGGAAATCTACCTTTGTCAAAAATGGAACAGATTATTTTGGTGTCCGAAATTCACCTGACAAATGTCATTGTTGACATTTTTTCTTTTGGCATTTATAAAGAATAATTTCTATGTGTGTTTCATGTATCGGGATCTCTTCTGACTCCAGGATTTCATAGAATGAGAAATGGATTGTTAGGGCAATCTGAAGCTTTTACGAAAACTTTAATTCACTGAAGAGTCAAAACAATTGTGGGTTACTTAAAGAAAGAAAAGTGTCCTCAATCACCTTTTCCGTAGAGCAGGGAAAGAAATTCACACAACTCAATTCCTATTCTCCTCTGTAATTCATAAGTTTTGCATCAAAAGCGGTTTATTCGTTTTCTCTTCATTTCTAAGTCTTACAGAGTAATTATTTAGTTAAAATAATCTTTGTTAAGATCTAAAAGAAACAGATAAATTAGAAAATGATGAATAAGGGAGAGACACGGTGACAGAGTTAGCCTTAGAAACCATTATAATCCTCCTTTGTACAGTTAACAATTTAAATCTTTTGCGGTAACACATTCATTTCTAAGAACACTATAGGGAGATGGAGGAAAAGTTTTTTTCTAGAATCACATACACCAGCATAAAACTTCTGTATTATAGGACAAATCCTGCTTAGGGCATACATAGGTAATCATCGAGATCTGGTATCTCTCTGGGAGAAACTCAAAACGAATTCAGTGCGACATGACCTTATTTATAGTCCCAAGAAGTATGTCGATCCATAGGAAAAACGTCCTAGCAAAATAAACCTTGTAAAACAATTTTTATATTAAATTACACTTCTTTCTTGGGAGAGAATGCCTTTGGTGGGAAGGTTAAGAAAAATGTTTAAATATCTCCTTTTCCTCAAAAAGTAGGATGCAGCCTGAACCTCTCTGGGCACTTCTGCAGCGAGGAGCAGCAGTCCTGAGTGCCGTTCATGCGTTCGCGCCTTGCTCGGAATCATGGCACATGCCCACCTCACACAATGGGTGCCAAGGATACCAGCACTGCTCTTGCTCTCATCACGGATGACAGTTACACCCGACATTCCAAGCGCCATGCTTTCTCCGAGGCATTTTGAATGTATTGTTTACTATATCCTTCATATTCATTTTATCAAGGAAGGTCGGTTTTACTGTCCCTATGTTAAAATTGAGGGAATCACACGCCCAGTGAGGTTAAATCGTTTCCTGACGTGCCCTGGCGTCAAGGAAAAGAAGTGCGTGATGTGCGCCCAGCACTCTCTCCTGAAACCTGCGGTTTTAGCCACTGCATGTACTTCCCTGCTATTACAAAAACCTTTTTACACTTGATACTGATCACAATATTCAGGCATGAAAGCATTTTCAACATGACGTTATGGCAGGGACACGGAAAAATCCAGAGTATACCCAGGGTCTAGTTGTCAAAAAATTATCTATACTAAATCTTTTCAGTCATTCCCCTCATAAAAATGAATTCTGACGGTAGAACTTTTGCTGAGATGTCAAATGCACTCAGTAGGAACAGCAGTGGTACTAACTGTGTTTTTGCACCCTAAAACACTGAGAAGGAATCCGGCAAAACACTTTCTTGCTCACCAAAACGGGGCGCCTTTGATTAAATTTCAGCGGTTCGGTGAATTAACACTTTTTTCATCAAGGCAGAATTCTTAATCCGTTATGTTTTATTCACTTTGGGAAATCTACCTTTGTCAAAAATGGAACAGATTATTTTGGTGTCCGAAATTCACCTGACAAATGTCATTGTTGACATTTTTTCTTTTGGCATTTATAAAGAATAATTTCTATGGGTGTTTCATGTAACGGGATCTCTTCTGACTCCAGGATTTCATAGAATGAGAAATGGATTGTTAGGGCAATCTGAAGCTTTTACGAAAACTTTAATTCACTGAAGAGTCAAAACAATTGTGGGTTACTTAAAGAAAGAAAAGTGTCCTCAATCACCTTTTCCGTAGAGCAGGGAAAGAAATTCACACAACTCAATTCCTATTCTCCTCTGTAATTCATAAGTTTTGCATCAAAAGCGGTTTATTCGTTTTCTCTTCATTTCTAAGTCTTACAGAGTAATTATTTAGTTAAAATAATCTTTGTTAAGATCTAAAAGAAACAGATAAATTAGAAAATGATGAATAAGGGAGAGACACGGTGACAGAGTTAGCCTTAGAAACCATTATAATCCTCCTTTGTACAGTTAACAATTTAAATCTTTTGCGGTAACACATTCATTTCTAAGAACACTATAGGGAGATGGAGGAAAAGTTTTTTTCTAGAATCACATACACCAGCATAAAACTTCTGTATTATAGGACAAATCCTGCTTAGGGCATACATAGGTAATCATCGAGATCTGGTATCTCTCTGGGAGAAACTCAAAACGAATTCACTGCGACATGACCTTATTTATAGTCCCAAGAAGTATGTCGATCCATAGGAAAAACGTCCTAGCAAAATAAACCTTGTAAAACAATTTTTATATTAAATTACACTTCTTTCTTGGGAGAGAATGCCTTTGGTGGGAAGGTTAAGAAAAATGTTTAAATATCTCCTTTTCCTCAAAAAGTAGGATGCAGCCTGAACCTCTCTGGGCACTTCTGCAGCGAGGAGCAGCAGTCCTGAGTGCCGTTCATGCGTTCGCGCCTTGCTCGGAATCATGGCACATGCCCACCTCACACAATGGGTGCCAAGGATACCAGCACTGCTCTTGTTCTCATCACGGATGACAGTTACACCCGACATTCCAAGCGCCATGCTTTCTCCGAGGCATTTTGAATGTATTGTTTACTATATCCTTCATATTCATTTTATCAAGGAAGGTCGGTTTTACTGTCCCTATGTTAAAATTGAGGGAATCACACGCCCAGTGAGGTTAAATCGTTTCCTGACGTGCCCTGGCGTCAAGGAAAAGAAGTGCATAATGTGCACCCAGCACTCTCTCTTGAAACCTGCGGTTTTAGCCACTGCCTGTACTTCACTGCATTTACAAAAACCTTTTTACACTTGATACTGATCACAATATTCAGGCATGAAAGCATTTTCAACATGACTTTATGGCAGGGACACGGAAAAATCCAGAGTATACCCAGAGTCTAGTTGTCAAAAAATTATCTATACTAAATCTTTTCAGTCATTCCCCTCTTAAACATGAATTCTGACGGTAGAACTTTTGCTGAGATGTCAAATGCACTCAGTAGGAACAGCAGTGGTACTAACTGTGTTTTTGCACCCTAAAACACTGAGAAGGAATCCGGCAAAACACTTTCTTGCTCACCAAAACGGGGCGCCTTTGATTAAATTTCAGCGGTTCGGTGAATTAACACTTTTTTCATCAAGGCAGAATTCTTAATCAGTTATGTTTTATTCACTTTGGGAAATCTACCTTTGTCAAAAATGGAACAGATTATTTTGGTGTCCGAAATTCACCTGACAAATGTCATTGTTGACATTTTTTCTTTTGGCATTTATAAAGAATAATTTCTATGGGTGTTTCATGTAACGGGATCTCTTCTGACTCCAGGATTTCATAGAATGAGAAATGGATTGTTAGGGCAATCTGAAGCTTTTACGAAAACTTTAATTCACTGAAGAGTCAAAACAATTGTGGGTTACTTAAAGAAAGAAAAGTGTCCTCAATCACCTTTTCCGTAGAGCAGGGAAAGAAATTCACATAACTCAATTCCTATTCTCCTCTGTAATTCATAAGTTTTGCATCAAAAGCGGTTTATTCGTTTTCTCTTCATTTCTAAGTCTTACAGAGTAATTATTTAGTTAAAATAATCTTTGTTAAGATCTAAAAGAAACAGATAAATTAGAAAATGATGAATAAGGGAGAGACACGGTGACAGAGTTAGCCTTAGAAACCATTATAATCCTCCTTTTTTACAGTTAACAATTTAAATCTTTTGCGGTAACACATTCATTTCTAAGAACACTATAGGGAGATGGAGGAAAAGTTTTTTTCTAGAATCACATACACCAGCATAAAACTTCTGTATTATAGGACAAATCCTGCTTAGGGCATACATAGGTAATCATCGAGATCTGGTATCTCTCTGGGAGAAACTCAAAACGAATTCACTGCGACATGACCTTATTTATAGTCCCAAGAAGTATGTCGATCCATAGGAAAAACGTCCTAGCAAAATAAACCTTGTAAAACAATTTTTATATTAAATTACACTTCTTTCTTGGGAGAGAATGCCTTTGGTGGGAAGGTTAAGAAAAATGTTTAAATATCGGCTTTTCCTCAAAAAGTAGGATGCAGCCTGAACCTCTCTGGGCACTTCTGCAGCGAGGAGCAGCAGTCCTGAGTGCCGTTCATGCGTTCGCGCCTTGCTCGGAATCATGGCACATGCCCACCTCACACAATGGGTGCCAAGGATACCAGCACTGCTCTTGCTCTCATCACGGATGACAGTTACACCCGACATTCCAAGCGCCATGCTTTCTCCGAGGCATTTTGAATGTATTGTTTTCTATATCCTTCATATTCATTTCATCAAGGAAGGTCGGTTTTACTGTCCCTATGTTAAAATTGAGGGAATCACACGCCCAGTGAGGTTAAATCGTTTCCTGACGTGCCCTGGCGTCAAGGAAAAGAAGTGCATAATGTGCACCCAGCACTCTCTCTTGAAACCTGCGGTTTTAGCCACTGCCTGTACTTCACTGCCTTTACAAAAACCTTTTTACACTTGATACTGATCACAATATTCAGGCATGAAAGCATTTTCAACATGACTTTATGGCAGGGACACGGAAAAATCCAGAGTATACCCAGAGTCTAGTTGTCAAAAAATTATCTATACTAAATCTTTTCAGTCATTCCCCTCATAAAAATGAATTCTGACGGTAGAACTTTTGCTGAGATGTCAAATGCACTCAGTAGGAACAGCAGTGGTACTAACTGTGTTTTTGCACCCTAAAACACTGAGAAGGAATCCGGCAAAACACTTTCTTGCTCACCAAAACGGGGCGCCTTTGATTAAATTTCAGCGGTTCGGTGAATTAACACTTTTTTCATCAAGGCAGAATTCTTAATCAGTTATGTTTTATTCACTTTGGGAAATCTACCTTTGTCAAAAATGGAACAGATTATTTTGGTGTCCGAAATTCACCTGACAAATGTCATTGTTGACATTTTTTCTTTTGGCATTTATAAAGAATAATTTCTATGGGTGTTTCATGTAACGGGATCTCTTCTGACTCCAGGATTTCATAGAATGAGAAATGGATTGTTAGGGCAATCTGAAGCTTTTACGAAAACTTTAATTCACTGAAGAGTCAAAACAATTGTGGGTTACTTAAAGAAAGAAAAGTGTCCTCAATCACCTTTTCCGTAGAGCAGGGAAAGAAATTCACATAACTCAATTCCTATTCTCCTCTGTAATTCATAAGTTTTGCATCAAAAGCGGTTTATTCGTTTTCTCTTCATTTCTAAGTCTTACAGAGTAATTATTTAGTTAAAATAATCTTTGTTAAGATCTAAAAGAAACAGATAAATTAGAAAATGATGAATAAGGGAGAGACACGGTGACAGAGTTAGCCTTAGAAACCATTATAATCCTCCTTTGTACAGTTAACAATTTAAATCTTTTGCGGTAACACATTCATTTCTAAGAACACTATAGGGAGATGGAGGAAAAGTTTTTTTCTAGAATCACATACACCAGCATAAAACTTCTGTATTATAGGACAAATCCTGCTTAGGGCATACATAGGTAATCATCGAGATCTGGTATCTCTCTGGGAGAAACTCAAAACGAATTCACTGCGACATGACCTTATTTATAGTCCCAAGAAGTATGTCGATCCATAGGAAAAACGTCCTAGCAAAATAAACCTTGTAAAACAATTTTTATATTAAATTACACTTCTTTCTTGGGAGAGAATGCCTTTGGTGGGAAGGTTAAGAAAAATGTTTAAATATCTCCTTTTCCTCAAAAAGTAGGATGCAGCCTGAACCTCTCTGGGCACTTCTGCAGCGAGGAGCAGCAGTCCTGAGTGCCGTTCATGCGTTCGCGCCTTGCTCGGAATCATGGCACATGCCCACCTCACACAATGGGTGCCAAGGATACCAGCACTGCTCTTGCTCTCATCACGGATGACAGTTACACCCGACATTCCAAGCGCCATGCTTTCTCCGAGGCATTTTGAATGTATTGTTTACTATATCCTTCATATTCATTTTATCAAGGAAGGTCGGTTTTACTGTCCCTATGTTAAAATTGAGGGAATCACACGCCCAGTGAGGTTAAATCGTTTCCTGACGTGCCCTGGCGTCAAGGAAAAGAAGTGCGTGATGTGCGCCCAGCACTCTCTCCTGAAACCTGCGGTTTTAGCCACTGCATGTACTTCCCTGCCATTACAAAAACCTTTTTACACTTGATACTGATCACAATATTCAGGCATGAAAGCATTTTCAACATGACGTTATGGCAGGGACACGGAAAAATCCAGAGTATACCCAGGGTCTAGTTGTCAAAAAATTATCTATACTAAATCTTTTCAGTCATTCCCCTCATAAAAATGAATTCTGACGGTAGAACTTTTGCTGAGATGTCAAATGCACTCAGTAGGAACAGCAGTGGTACTAACTGTGTTTTTGCACCCTAAAACACTGAGAAGGAATCCGGCAAAACACTTTCTTGCTCACCACCACGGGGCGCCTTTGATTAAATTTCAGCGGTTCGGTGAATTAACACTTTTTTCATCAAGGCAGAATTCTTAATCCGTTATGTTTTATTCACTTTGGGAAATCTACCTTTGTCAAAAATGGAACAGATTATTTTGGTGTCCGAAATTCACCTGACAAATGTCATTGTTGACATTTTTTCTTTTGGCATTTATAAAGAATAATTTCTATGGGTGTTTCATGTAACGGGATCTCTTCTGACTCCAGGATTTCATAGAATGAGAAATGGATTGTTAGGGCAATCTGAAGCTTTTACGAAAACTTTAATTCACTGAAGAGTCAAAACAATTGTGGGTTACTTAAAGAAAGAAAAGTGTCCTCAATCACCTTTTCCGTAGAGCAGGGAAAGAAATTCACATAACTCAATTCCTATTCTCCTCTGTAATTCATAAGTTTTGCATCAAAAGCGGTTTATTCGTTTTCTCTTCATTTCTAAGTCTTACAGAGTAATTATTTAGTTAAAATAATCTTTGTTAAGATCTAAAAGAAACAGATAAATTAGAAAATGATGAATAAGGGAGAGACACGGTGACAGAGTTAGCCTTAGAAACCATTATAATCCTCCTTTGTACAGTTAACAATTTAAATCTTTTGCGGTAACACATTCATTTCTAAGAACACTATAGGGAGATGGAGGAAAAGTTTTTTTCTAGAATCACATACACCAGCATAAAACTTCTGTATTATAGGACAAATCCTGCTTAGGGCATACATAGGTAATCATCGAGATCTGGTATCTCTCTGGGAGAAACTCAAAACGAATTCACTGCGACATGACCTTATTTATAGTCCCAAGAAGTATGTCGATCCATAGGAAAAACGTCCTAGCAAAATAAACCTTGTAAAACAATTTTTATATTAAATTACACTTCTTTCTTGGGAGAGAATGCCTTTGGTGGGAAGGTTAAGAAAAATGTTTAAATATCTCCTTTTCCTCAAAAAGTAGGATGCAGCCTGAACCTCTCTGGGCACTTCTGCAGCGAGGAGCAGCAGTCCTGAGTGCCGTTCATGCGTTCGCGCCTTGCTCGGAATCATGGCACATGCCCACCTCACACAATGGGTGCCAAGGATACCAGCACTGCTCTTGCTCTCATCACGGATGACAGTTACACCCGACATTCCAAGCGCCATGCTTTCTCCGAGGCATTTTGAATGTATTGTTTACTATATCCTTCATATTCATTTTATCAAGGAAGGTCGGTTTTACTGTCCCTATGTTAAAATTGAGGGAATCACACGCCCAGTGAGGTTAAATCGTTTCCTGACGTGCCCTGGCGTCAAGGAAAAGAAGTGCGTGATGTGCGCCCAGCACTCTCTCCTGAAACCTGCGGTTTTAGCCACTGCATGTACTTCCCTGCCATTACAAAAACCTTTTTACACTTGATACTGATCACAATATTCAGGCATGAAAGCATTTTCAACATGACGTTATGGCAGGGACACGGAAAAATCCAGAGTATACCCAGGGTCTAGTTGTCAAAAAATTATCTATACTAAATCTTTTCAGTCATTCCCCTCATAAAAATGAATTCTGACGGTAGAACTTTTGCTGAGATGTCAAATGCACTCAGTAGGAACAGCAGTGGTACTAACTGTGTTTTTGCACCCTAAAACACTGAGAAGGAATCCGGCAAAACACTTTCTTGCTCACCACCACGGGGCGCCTTTGATTAAATTTCAGCGGTTCGGTGAATTAACACTTTTTTCATCAAGGCAGAATTCTTAATCCGTTATGTTTTATTCACTTTGGGAAATCTACCTTTGTCAAAAATGGAACAGATTATTTTGGTGTCCGAAATTCACCTGACAAATGTCATTGTTGACATTTTTTCTTTTGGCATTTATAAAGAATAATTTCTATGGGTGTTTCATGTAACGGGATCTCTTCTGACTCCAGGATTTCATAGAATGAGAAATGGATTGTTAGGGCAATCTGAAGCTTTTACGAAAACTTTAATTCACTGAAGAGTCAAAACAATTGTGGGTTACTTAAAGAAAGAAAAGTGTCCTCAATCACCTTTTCCGTAGAGCAGGGAAAGAAATTCACACAACTCAATTCCTATTCTCCTCTGTAATTCATAAGTTTTGCATCAAAAGCGGTTTATTCGTTTTCTCTTCATTTCTAAGTCTTACAGAGTAATTATTTAGTTAAAATAATCTTTGTTAAGATCTAAAAGAAACAGATAAATTAGAAAATGATGAATAAGGGAGAGACACGGTGACAGAGTTAGCCTTAGAAACCATTATAATCCTCCTTTGTACAGTTAACAATTTAAATCTTTTGCGGTAACACATTCATTTCTAAGAACACTATAGGGAGATGGAGGAAAAGTTTTTTTCTAGAATCACATACACCAGCATAAAACTTCTGTATTATAGGACAAATCCTGCTTAGGGCATACATAGGTAATCATCGAGATCTGGTATCTCTCTGGGAGAAACTCAAAACGAATTCACTGCGACATGACCTTATTTATAGTCCCAAGAAGTATGTCGATCCATAGGAAAAACGTCCTAGCAAAATAAACCTTGTAAAACAATTTTTATATTAAATTACACTTCTTTCTTGGGAGAGAATGCCTTTGGTGGGAAGGTTAAGAAAAATGTTTAAATATCTCCTTTTCCTCAAAAAGTAGGATGCAGCCTGAACCTCTCTGGGCACTTCTGCAGCGAGGAGCAGCAGTCCTGAGTGCCGTTCATGCGTTCGCGCCTTGCTCGGAATCATGGCACATGCCCACCTCACACAATGGGTGCCAAGGATACCAGCACTGCTCTTGCTCTCATCACGGATGACAGTTACACCCGACATTCCAAGCGCCATGCTTTCTCCGAGGCATTTTGAATGTATTGTTTACTATATCCTTCATATTCATTTTATCAAGGAAGGTCGGTTTTACTGTCCCTATGTTAAAATTGAGGGAATCACACGCCCAGTGAGGTTAAATCGTTTCCTGACGTGCCCTGGCGTCAAGGAAAAGAAGTGCGTGATGTGCGCCCAGCACTCTCTCCTGAAACCTGCGGTTTTAGCCACTGCATGTACTTCCCTGCCATTACAAAAACCTTTTTACACTTGATACTGATCACAATATTCAGGCATGAAAGCATTTTCAACATGACGTTATGGCAGGGACACGGAAAAATCCAGAGTATACCCAGGGTCTAGTTGTCAAAAAATTATCTATACTAAATCTTTTCAGTCATTCCCCTCATAAAAATGAATTCTGACGGTAGAACTTTTGCTGAGATGTCAAATGCACTCAGTAGGAACAGCAGTGGTACTAACTGTGTTTTTGCACCCTAAAACACTGAGAAGGAATCCGGCAAAACACTTTCTTGCTCACCACCACGGGGCGCCTTTGATTAAATTTCAGCGGTTCGGTGAATTAACACTTTTTTCATCAAGGCAGAATTCTTAATCCGTTATGTTTTATTCACTTTGGGAAATCTACCTTTGTCAAAAATGGAACAGATTATTTTGGTGTCCGAAATTCACCTGACAAATGTCATTGTTGACATTTTTTCTTTTGGCATTTATAAAGAATAATTTCTATGGGTGTTTCATGTAACGGGATCTCTTCTGACTCCAGGATTTCATAGAATGAGAAATGGATTGTTAGGGCAATCTGAAGCTTTTACGAAAACTTTAATTCACTGAAGAGTCAAAACAATTGTGGGTTACTTAAAGAAAGAAAAGTGTCCTCAATCACCTTTTCCGTAGAGCAGGGAAAGAAATTCACACAACTCAATTCCTATTCTCCTCTGTAATTCATAAGTTTTGCATCAAAAGCGGTTTATTCGTTTTCTCTTCATTTCTAAGTCTTACAGAGTAATTATTTAGTTAAAATAATCTTTGTTAAGATCTAAAAGAAACAGATAAATTAGAAAATGATGAATAAGGGAGAGACACGGTGACAGAGTTAGCCTTAGAAACCATTATAATCCTCCTTTGTACAGTTAACAATTTAAATCTTTTGCGGTAACACATTCATTTCTAAGAACACTATAGGGAGATGGAGGAAAAGTTTTTTTCTAGAATCACATACACCAGCATAAAACTTCTGTATTATAGGACAAATCCTGCTTAGGGCATACATAGGTAATCATCGAGATCTGGTATCTCTCTGGGAGAAACTCAAAACGAATTCACTGCGACATGACCTTATTTATAGTCCCAAGAAGTATGTCGATCCATAGGAAAAACGTCCTAGCAAAATAAACCTTGTAAAACAATTTTTATATTAAATTACACTTCTTTCTTGGGAGAGAATGCCTTTGGTGGGAAGGTTAAGAAAAATGTTTAAATATCTCCTTTTCCTCAAAAAGTAGGATGCAGCCTGAACCTCTCTGGGCACTTCTGCAGCGAGGAGCAGCAGTCCTGAGTGCCGTTCATGCGTTCGCGCCTTGCTCGGAATCATGGCACATGCCCACCTCACACAATGGGTGCCAAGGATACCAGCACTGCTCTTGCTCTCATCACGGATGACAGTTACACCCGACATTCCAAGCGCCATGCTTTCTCCGAGGCATTTTGAATGTATTGTTTACTATATCCTTCATATTCATTTTATCAAGGAAGGTCGGTTTTACTGTCCCTATGTTAAAATTGAGGGAATCACACGCCCAGTGAGGTTAAATCGTTTCCTGACGTGCCCTGGCGTCAAGGAAAAGAAGTGCGTGATGTGCGCCCAGCACTCTCTCCTGAAACCTGCGGTTTTAGCCACTGCATGTACTTCCCTGCCATTACAAAAACCTTTTTACACTTGATACTGATCACAATATTCAGGCATGAAAGCATTTTCAACATGACGTTATGGCAGGGACACGGAAAAATCCAGAGTATACCCAGGGTCTAGTTGTCAAAAAATTATCTATACTAAATCTTTTCAGTCATTCCCCTCATAAAAATGAATTCTGACGGTAGAACTTTTGCTGAGATGTCAAATGCACTCAGTAGGAACAGCAGTGGTACTAACTGTGTTTTTGCACCCTAAAACACTGAGAAGGAATCCGGCAAAACACTTTCTTGCTCACCACCACGGGGCGCCTTTGATTAAATTTCAGCGGTTCGGTGAATTAACACTTTTTTCATCAAGGCAGAATTCTTAATCCGTTATGTTTTATTCACTTTGGGAAATCTACCTTTGTCAAAAATGGAACAGATTATTTTGGTATCCGAAATTCACCTGACAAATGTCATTGTTGACATTTTTTCTTTTGGCATTTATAAAGAATAATTTCTATGGGTGTTTCATGTAACGGGATCTCTTCTGACTCCAGGATTTCATAGAATGAGAAATGGATTGTTAGGGCAATCTGAAGCTTTTACGAAAACTTTAATTCACTGAAGAGTCAAAACAATTGTGGGTTACTTAAAGAAAGAAAAGTGTCCTCAATCACCTTTTCCGTAGAGCAGGGAAAGAAATTCACACAACTCAATTCCTATTCTCCTCTGTAATTCATAAGTTTTG
The DNA here is from genome assembly GCF_030020395.1 of Manis pentadactyla. Lineage (NCBI taxonomy): Eukaryota > Metazoa > Chordata > Mammalia > Pholidota > Manidae > Manis > Manis pentadactyla. Next base: position 4,391,194 of record NC_080035.1, read on the forward strand.
CATCAAAAGCGGTTTATTCGTTTTCTCTTCATTTCTAAGTCTTACAGAGTAATTATTTAGTTAAAATAATCTTTGTTAAGATCTAAAAGAAACAGATAAATTAGAAAATGATGAATAAGGGAGAGACACGGTGACAGAGTTAGCCTTAGAGACCATTATAATCCTCCTTTGTACAGTTAACAATTTAAATCTTTTGCGGTAACACATTCATTTCTAAGAACACTATAGGGAGATGGAGGAAAAGTTTTTTTCTAGAATCACATACACCAGCATAAAACTTCTGTATTATAGGACAAATCCTGCTTAGGGCATACATAGGTAATCATCGAGATCTGGTATCTCTCTGGGAGAAACTCAAAACGAATTCACTGCGACATGACCTTATTTATAGTCCCAAGAAGTATGTCGATCCATAGGAAAAACGTCCTAGCAAAATAAACCTTGTAAAACAATTTTTATATTAAATTACACTTCTTTCTTGGGAGAGAATGCCTTTGGTGGGAAGGTTAAGAAAAATGTTTAAATATCTCCTTTTCCTCAAAAAGTAGGATGCAGCCTGAACCTCTCTGGGCACTTCTGCAGCGAGGAGCAGCAGTCCTGAGTGCCGTTCATGCGTTCGCGCCTTGCTCGGAATCATGGCACATGCCCACCTCACACAATGGGTGCCAAGGATACCAGCACTGCTCTTGCTCTCATCACGGATGACAGTTACACCCGACATTCCAAGCGCCATGCTTTCTCCGAGGCATTTTGAATGTATTGTTTACTATATCCTTCATATTCATTTTATCAAGGAAGGTCGGTTTTACTGTCCCTATGTTAAAATTGAGGGAATCACACGCCCAGTGAGGTTAAATCGTTTCCTGACGTGCCCTGGCGTCAAGGAAAAGAAGTGCGTGATGTGCGCCCAGCACTCTCTCCTGAAACCTGCGGTTTTAGCCACTGCCTGTACTTCCCTGCCATTACAAAAACCTTTTTACACTTGATACTGATCACAATATTCAGGCATGAAAGCATTTTCAACATGACGTTATGGCAGGGACACGGAAAAATCCAGAGTATACCCAGGGTCTAGTTGTCAAAAAATTATCTATACTAAATCTTTTCAGTCATTCCCCTCATAAAAATGAATTCTGACGGTAGAACTTTTGCTGAGATGTCAAATGCACTCAGTAGGAACAGCAGTGGTACTAACTGTGTTTTTGCACCCTAAAACACTGAGAAGGAATCCGGCAAAACACTTTCTTGCTCACCACCACGGGGCGCCTTTGATTAAATTTCAGCGGTTCGGTGAATTAACACTTTTTTCATCAAGGCAGAATTCTTAATCCGTTATGTTTTATTCACTTTGGGAAATCTACCTTTGTCAAAAATGGAACAGATTATTTTGGTGTCCGAAATTCACCTGACAAATGTCATTGTTGACATTTTTTCTTTTGGCATTTATAAAGAATAATTTCTATGGGTGTTTCATGTAACGGGATCTCTTCTGACTCCAGGATTTCATAGAATGAGAAATGGATTGTTAGGGCAATCTGAAGCTTTTACGAAAACTTTAATTCACTGAAGAGTCAAAACAATTGTGGGTTACTTAAAGAAAGAAAAGTGTCCTCAATCACCTTTTCCGTAGAGCAGGGAAAGAAATTCACATAACTCAATTCCTATTCTCCTCTGTAATTCATAAGTTTTGCATCAAAAGTGGTTTATTCGTTTTCTCTTCATTTCTAAGTCTTACAGAGTAATTATTTAGTTAAAATAATCTTTGTTAAGATCTAAAAGAAACAGATAAATTAGAAAATGATGAATAAGGGAGAGACACGGTGACAGAGTTAGCCTTAGAAACCATTATAATCCTCCTTTGTACAGTTAACAATTTAAATCTTCTGCGGTAACACATTCATTTCTAAGAACACTATAGGGAGATGGAGGAAAAGTTTTTTTCTAGAATCACATACACCAGCATAAAACTTCTGTATTATAAGACAAATCCTGCTTAGGGCATACATAGGTAATCATCGAGATCTGGTATCTCTCTGGGAGAAACTCAAAACGAATTCAGTGCGACATGACCTTATTTATAGTCCCAAGAAGTATGTCGATCCATAGGAAAAACGTCCTAGCAAAATAAACCTTGTAAAACAATTTTTATATTAAATTACACTTCTTTCTTGGGAGAGAATGCCTTTGGTGGGAAGGTTAAGAAAAATGTTTAAATATCTCCTTTTCCTCAAAAAGTAGGATGCAGCCTGAACCTCTCTGGGCACTTCTGCAGCGAGGAGCAGCAGTCCTGAGTGCCGTTCATGCGTTCGCGCCTTGCTCGGAATCATGGCACATGCCCACCTCACACAATGGGTGCCAAGGATACCAGCACTGCTCTTGCTCTCATCACGGATGACAGTTACACCCGACATTCCAAGCGCCATGCTTTCTCCGAGGCATTTTGAATGTATTGTTTACTATATCCTTCATATTCATTTTATCAAGGAAGGTCGGTTTTACTGTCCCTATGTTAAAATTGAGGGAATCACACGCCCAGTGAGGTTAAATCGTTTCCTGACGTGCCCTGGCGTCAAGGAAAAGAAGTGCGTGATGTGCGCCCAGCACTCTCTCCTGAAACCTGCGGTTTTAGCCACTGCATGTACTTCCCTGCCATTACAAAAACCTTTTTACACTTGATACTGATCACAATATTCAGGCATGAAAGCATTTTCAACATGACGTTATGGCAGGGACACGGAAAAATCCAGAGTATACCCAGGGTCTAGTTGTCAAAAAATTATCTATACTAAATCTTTTCAGTCATTCCCCTCATAAAAATGAATTCTGACGGTAGAACTTTTGCTGAGATGTCAAATGCACTCAGTAGGAACAGCAGTGGTACTAACTGTGTTTTTGCACCCTAAAACACTGAGAAGGAATCCGGCAAAACACTTTCTTGCTCACCACCACGGGGCGCCTTTGATTAAATTTCAGCGGTTCGGTGAATTAACACTTTTTTCATCAAGGCAGAATTCTTAATCCGTTATGTTTTATTCACTTTGGGAAATCTACCTTTGTCAAAAATGGAACAGATTATTTTGGTATCCGAAATTCACCTGACAAATGTCATTGTTGACATTTTTTCTTTTGGCATTTATAAAGAATAATTTCTATGGGTGTTTCATGTAACGGGATCTCTTCTGACTCCAGGATTTCATAGAATGAGAAATGGATTGTTAGGGCAATCTGAAGCTTTTACGAAAACTTTAATTCACTGAAGAGTCAAAACAATTGTGGGTTACTTAAAGAAAGAAAAGTGTCCTCAATCACCTTTTCCGTAGAGCAGGGAAAGAAATTCACACAACTCAATTCCTATTCTCCTCTGTAATTCATAAGTTTTGCATCAAAAGCGGTTTATTCGTTTTCTCTTCATTTCTAAGTCTTACAGAGTAATTATTTAGTTAAAATAATCTTTGTTAAGATCTAAAAGAAACAGATAAATTAGAAAATGATGAATAAGGGAGAGACACGGTGACAGAGTTAGCCTTAGAGACCATTATAATCCTCCTTTGTACAGTTAACAATTTAAATCTTTTGCGGTAACACATTCATTTCTAAGAACACTATAGGGAGATGGAGGAAAAGTTTTTTTCTAGAATCACATACACCAGCATAAAACTTCTGTATTATAGGACAAATCCTGCTTAGGGCATACATAGGTAATCATCGAGATCTGGTATCTCTCTGGGAGAAACTCAAAACGAATTCACTGCGACATGACCTTATTTATAGTCCCAAGAAGTATGTCGATCCATAGGAAAAACGTCCTAGCAAAATAAACCTTGTAAAACAATTTTTATATTAAATTACACTTCTTTCTTGGGAGAGAATGCCTTTGGTGGGAAGGTTAAGAAAAATGTTTAAATATCTCCTTTTCCTCAAAAAGTAGGATGCAGCCTGAACCTCTCTGGGCACTTCTGCAGCGAGGAGCAGCAGTCCTGAGTGCCGTTCATGCGTTCGCGCCTTGCTCGGAATCATGGCACATGCCCACCTCACACAATGGGTGCCAAGGATACCAGCACTGCTCTTGCTCTCATCACGGATGACAGTTACACCCGACATTCCAAGCGCCATGCTTTCTCCGAGGCATTTTGAATGTATTGTTTACTATATCCTTCATATTCATTTTATCAAGGAAGGTCGGTTTTACTGTCCCTATGTTAAAATTGAGGGAATCACACGCCCAGTGAGGTTAAATCGTTTCCTGACGTGCCCTGGCGTCAAGGAAAAGAAGTGCGTGATGTGCGCCCAGCACTCTCTCCTGAAACCTGCGGTTTTAGCCACTGCATGTACTTCCCTGCCATTACAAAAACCTTTTTACACTTGATACTGATCACAATATTCAGGCATGAAAGCATTTTCAACATGACGTTATGGCAGGGACACGGAAAAATCCAGAGTATACCCAGGGTCTAGTTGTCAAAAAATTATCTATACTAAATCTTTTCAGTCATTCCCCTCATAAAAATGAATTCTGACGGTAGAACTTTTGCTGAGATGTCAAATGCACTCAGTAGGAACAGCAGTGGTACTAACTGTGTTTTTGCACCCTAAAACACTGAGAAGGAATCCGGCAAAACACTTTCTTGCTCACCACCACGGGGCGCCTTTGATTAAATTTCAGCGGTTCGGTGAATTAACACTTTTTTCATCAAGGCAGAATTCTTAATCCGTTATGTTTTATTCACTTTGGGAAATCTACCTTTGTCAAAAATGGAACAGATTATTTTGGTGTCCGAAATTCACCTGACAAATGTCATTGTTGACATTTTTTCTTTTGGCATTTATAAAGAATAATTTCTATGGGTGTTTCATGTAACGGGATCTCTTCTGACTCCAGGATTTCATAGAATGAGAAATGGATTGTTAGGGCAATCTGAAGCTTTTACGAAAACTTTAATTCACTGAAGAGTCAAAACAATTGTGGGTTACTTAAAGAAAGAAAAGTGTCCTCAATCACCTTTTCCGTAGAGCAGGGAAAGAAATTCACACAACTCAATTCCTATTCTCCTCTGTAATTCATAAGTTTTGCATCAAAAGCGGTTTATTCGTTTTCTCTTCATTTCTAAGTCTTACAGAGTAATTATTTAGTTAAAATAATCTTTGTTAAGATCTAAAAGAAACAGATAAATTAGAAAATGATGAATAAGGGAGAGACACGGTGACAGAGTTAGCCTTAGAGACCATTATAATCCTCCTTTGTACAGTTAACAATTTAAATCTTTTGCGGTAACACATTCATTTCTAAGAACACTATAGGGAGATGGAGGAAAAGTTTTTTTCTAGAATCACATACACCAGCATAAAACTTCTGTATTATAGGACAAATCCTGCTTAGGGCATACATAGGTAATCATCGAGATCTGGTATCTCTCTGGGAGAAACTCAAAACGAATTCACTGCGACATGACCTTATTTATAGTCCCAAGAAGTATGTCGATCCATAGGAAAAACGTCCTAGCAAAATAAACCTTGTAAAACAATTTTTATATTAAATTACACTTCTTTCTTGGGAGAGAATGCCTTTGGTGGGAAGGTTAAGAAAAATGTTTAAATATCTCCTTTTCCTCAAAAAGTAGGATGCAGCCTGAACCTCTCTGGGCACTTCTGCAGCGAGGAGCAGCAGTCCTGAGTGCCGTTCATGCGTTCGCGCCTTGCTCGGAATCATGGCACATGCCCACCTCACACAATGGGTGCCAAGGATACCAGCACTGCTCTTGCTCTCATCACGGATGACAGTTACACCCGACATTCCAAGCGCCATGCTTTCTCCGAGGCATTTTGAATGTATTGTTTACTATATCCTTCATATTCATTTTATCAAGGAAGGTCGGTTTTACTGTCCCTATGTTAAAATTGAGGGAATCACACGCCCAGTGAGGTTAAATCGTTTCCTGACGTGCCCTGGCGTCAAGGAAAAGAAGTGCGTGATGTGCGCCCAGCACTCTCTCCTGAAACCTGCGGTTTTAGCCACTGCCTGTACTTCCCTGCCATTACAAAAACCTTTTTACACTTGATACTGATCACAATATTCAGGCATGAAAGCATTTTCAACATGACGTTATGGCAGGGACACGGAAAAATCCAGAGTATACCCAGGGTCTAGTTGTCAAAAAATTATCTATACTAAATCTTTTCAGTCATTCCCCTCATAAAAATGAATTCTGACGGTAGAACTTTTGCTGAGATGTCAAATGCACTCAGTAGGAACAGCAGTGGTACTAACTGTGTTTTTGCACCCTAAAACACTGAGAAGGAATCCGGCAAAACACTTTCTTGCTCACCACCACGGGGCGCCTTTGATTAAATTTCAGCGGTTCGGTGAATTAACACTTTTTTCATCAAGGCAGAATTCTTAATCAGTTATGTTTTATTCACTTTGGGAAATCTACCTTTGTCAAAAATGGAACAGATTATTTTGGTGTCCGAAATTCACCTGACAAATGTCATTGTTGACATTTTTTCTTTTGGCATTTATAAAGAATAATTTCTATGGGTGTTTCATGTAACGGGATCTCTTCTGACTCCAGGATTTCATAGAATGAGAAATGGATTGTTAGGGCAATCTGAAGCTTTTACGAAAACTTTAATTCACTGAAGAGTCAAAACAATTGTGGGTTACTTAAAGAAAGAAAAGTGTCCTCAATCACCTTTTCCGTAGAGCAGGGAAAGAAATTCACATAACTCAATTCCTATTCTCCTCTGTAATTCATAAGTTTTGCATCAAAAGTGGTTTATTCGTTTTCTCTTCATTTCTAAGTCTTACAGAGTAATTATTTAGTTAAAATAATCTTTGTTAAGATCTAAAAGAAACAGATAAATTAGAAAATGATGAATAAGGGAGAGACACGGTGACAGAGTTAGCCTTAGAAACCATTATAATCCTCCTTTGTACAGTTAACAATTTAAATCTTCTGCGGTAACACATTCATTTCTAAGAACACTATAGGGAGATGGAGGAAAAGTTTTTTTCTAGAATCACATACACCAGCATAAAACTTCTGTATTATAAGACAAATCCTGCTTAGGGCATACATAGGTAATCATCGAGATCTGGTATCTCTCTGGGAGAAACTCAAAACGAATTCACTGCGACATGACCTTATTTATAGTCCCAAGAAGTATGTCGATCCATAGGAAAAACGTCCTAGCAAAATAAACATTGTAAAACAATTTTTATATTAAATTACACTTCTTTCTTGGGAGAGAATGCCTTTGGTGGGAAGGTTAAGAAAAATGTTTAAATATCTCCTTTTCCTCAAAAAGTAGGATGCAGCCTGAACCTCTCTGGGCACTTCTGCAGCGAGGAGCAGCAGTCCTGAGTGCCGTTCATGCGTTCGCGCCTTGCTCGGAATCATGGCACATGCCCACCTCACACAATGGGTGCCAAGGATACCAGCACTGCTCTTGCTCTCATCACGGATGACAGTTACACCCGACATTCCAAGCGCCATGCTTTCTCCGAGGCATTTTGAATGTATTGTTTTCTATATCCTTCATATTCATTTCATCAAGGAAGGTCGGTTTTACTGTCCCTATGTTAAAATTGAGGGAATCACACGCCCAGTGAGGTTAAATCGTTTCCTGACGTGCCCTGGCGTCAAGGAAAAGAAGTGCGTGATGTGCGCCCAGCACTCTCTCCTGAAACCTGCGGTTTTAGCCACTGCCTGTACTTCCCTGCCATTACAAAAACCTTTTTACACTTGATACTGATCACAATATTCAGGCATGAAAGCATTTTCAACATGACGTTATGGCAGGGACACGGAAAAATCCAGAGTATACCCAGGGTCTAGTTGTCAAAAAATTATCTATACTAAATCTTTTCAGTCATTCCCCTCTTAAAAATGAATTCTGACGGTAGAACTTTTGCTGAGATGTCAAATGCACTCAGTAGGAACAGCAGTGGTACTAACTGTGTTTTTGCACCCTAAAACACTGAGAAGGAATCCGGCAAAACACTTTCTTGCTCACCACCACGGGGCGCCTTTGATTAAATTTCAGCGGTTCGGTGAATTAACACTTTTTTCATCAAGGCAGAATTCTTAATCCGTTATGTTTTATTCACTTTGGGAAATCTACCTTTGTCAAAAATGGAACAGATTATTTTGGTGTCCGAAATTCACCTGACAAATGTCATTGTTGACATTTTTTCTTTTGGCATTTATAAAGAATAATTTCTATGGGTGTTTCATGTATCGGGATCTCTTCTGACTCCAGGATTTCATAGAATGAGAAATGGATTGTTAGGGCAATCTGAAGCTTTTACGAAAACTTTAATTCACTGAAGAGTCAAAACAATTGTGGGTTACTTAAAGAAAGAAAAGTGTCCTCAATCACCTTTTCCGTAGAGCAAGGAAACAAATTCACATAACTTAATTCCTATTCTCCTTTGTCATTCATAAATTTTGCATCAAAAGCGGTTTATTCGTTTTCTCTTCATTTCTAAGTCTTACAGAGTAATTATTTAGTTAAAATAAAATTTGTTAAGATTTAAAAGAAACAGATAAATTAGAAAATGATGAATAAGGGAGAGACACGGTGACAGAGTTAGCCTTAGAAACCATTATAATCCTCCTTTGTACAGTTAACAGTTTAAATCTTTTGCGGTAACACATTCATTTCTAAGAACACTATAGGGAGATGGAGGAAAAGTTTTTTTCTAGAATCACATACACCAGCATAAAACTTCTGTATTATAGGACAAATCCTGCTTAGTGCATACATAGGTAATCATCGAGATCTGGTATCTCTCTGGAAGAAACTCAAAACGAATTCACTGCGACATGACCTTATTTATAGTCCCAAGAAGTATGTCGATCCATAGGAAAAACGTCCTAGCAAAATAAACCTTGTAAAACAATTTTTATATTAAATTACACTTCTTTCTTGGGAGAGAATGCCTTTGGTGGGAAGGTTAAGAAAAATATTTAAATATCTCCTTTTCCTCAAAAAGTAGGATGCAGCCTGAACCTCTCTGGGCACTTCTGCAGCGAGGAGCAGCAGTCCTGAGTGCCGTTCATGCGTTCGCGCCTTGCTCGGAATCATGGCACATGCCCACCTCACACAATGGGTGCCAAGGATACCAGCACTGCTCTTGCTCTCATCACGGATGACAGTTACACCCGACATTCCAAGCGCCATGCTTTCTCCGAGGCATTTTGAATGTATTGTTTTCTATATCCTTCATATTCATTTCATCAAGGAAGGTCGGTTTTACTGTCCCTATGTTAAAATTGAGGGAATCACACGCCCAGTGAGGTTAAATCGTTTCCTGACGTGCCCTGGCGTCAAGGAAAAGAAGTGCGTGATGTGCGCCCAGCACTCTCTCCTGAAACGTGCGGTTTTAGCCACTGCATGTACTTCCCTGCTATTACAAAAACCTTTTTACACTTGATACTGATCACAATATTCAGGCATGAAAGCATTTTCAACATGACGTTATGGCAGGGACACGGAAAAATCCAGAGTATACCCAGGGTCTAGTTGTCAAAAAATTATCTATACTAAATCTTTTCAGTCATTCCCCTCATAAAAATGAATTCTGACGGTAGAACTTTTGCTGAGATGTCAAATGCACTCACTAGGAACAGCAGTGATACTAACTGTGTTTTTGCACCCTAAAACACTGAGAAGGAATCCGGCAAAACACTTTCTTGCTCACCACCACGGGGCGCCTTTGATTAAATTTCAGCGGTTCGGTGAATTAACACTTTTTTCATCAAGGCAGAATTCTTAATCCGTTATGTTTTATTCACTTTGGGAAATCTACCTTTGTCAAAGAAGGAACAGATTATTTTGGTGTCCGAAATTCACCTGACAAATGTCATTGTTGACATTTTTTCTTTTGGCATTTATAAAGAATAATTTCTATGGGTGTTTCATGTATCGTGATCTCTTCTGACTCCAGGATTTCATAGAATGAGAAATGGATTGTTAGGGCAATCTGAAGCTTTTACGAAAACTTTAATTCACTGAAGAGTCAAAACAATTGTGGGTTACTTAAAGAAAGAAAAGTGTCCTCAATCACCTTTTCCGTAGAGCAGGGAAAGAAATTCACATAACTTAATTCCTATTCTCCTTTGTCATTCATAAATTTTGCATCAAAAGCGGTTTATTCGTTTTCTCTTCATTTCTAAGTCTTACAGAGTAATTATTTAGTTAAAATAAAATTTGTTAAGATTTAAAAGAAACAGATAAATTAGAAAATGATGAATAAGGGAGAGACACGGTGACAGATTTAGCCTTAGAAACCATTATAATCCTCCTTTGTACAGTTAACAGTTTAAAACTTTTGCGGTAACACATTCATTTCTAAGAACACTATAGGGAGATGGAGGAAAAGTTTTTTTCTAGAATCACATACACCAGCATAAAACTTCTGTATTATAGGACAAATCCTGCTTAGTGCATACATAGGTAATCATCGAGATCTGGTATCTCTCTGGAAGAAACTCAAAAAGAATTCACTGCGACATGACCTTATTTATAGTGCCAAGAAGTATGTCGATCCATAGGATAAACGTCCTAGCAAAATAAACCTTGTAAAACAATTTTTATATTAAATTACACTTCTTTCTTGGGAGAGAATGCCTTTGGTGGGAAGGTTAAGAAAAATGTTTTAATATCTCCTTTTCCTCAAAAAGTAGGATGCAGCCTGAACCTCTCTGGGCACTTCTGCAGCGAGGAGCAGCATTCCTGAGTGCCGTTCATGCGTTCGCGCCTTGCTCGGAATCATGGCACATGCCCACCTCACACAATGGGTGCCAAGGATACCAGCACTGCTCTTGCTCTCATCACGGATGACAGTTACACCCGACATTCCAAGCGCCATGCTTTCTCCGAGGCATTTTGAATGTATTGTTTTCTATATCCTTCATATTCATTTTATCAAGGAAGGTCGGTTTTACTGTCCCTATGTTAAAATTGAGGGAATCACACGCCCAGTGAGGTTAAATCGTTTCCTGACGTGCCCTGGCGTCAAGGAAAAGAAGTGCGTGATGTGCGCCCAGCACTCTCTCCTGAAACCTGCTGTTTTAGCCACTGCATGTACTTCCCTGCTATTACAAAAACCTTTTTACACTTGATACTGATCACAATATTCAGGCATGAAAGCATTTTCAACATGACGTTATGGCAGGGACACGGAAAAATCCAGAGTATACCCAGGGTCTAGTTGTCAAAAAATTATCTATACTAAATCTTTTCAGTCATTCCCCTCATAAAAATGAATTCTGACGGTAGAACTTTTGCTGAGATGTCAAATGCACTCAGTAGGAACAGCAGTGGTACTAACTGTGTTTTTGCACCCTAAAACACTGAGAAGGAATCCGGCAAAACACTTTCTTGCTCACCACCACGGGGCGCCTTTGATTAAATTTCAGCGGTTCGGTGAATTAACACTTTTTTCATCAAGGCAGAATTCTTAATCCGTTATGTTTTATTCACTTTGGGAAATCTACCTTTGTCAAAAATGGAACAGATTATTTTGGTGTCCGAAATTCACCTGACAAATGTCATTGTTGACATTTTTTCTTTTGGCATTTATAAAGAATAATTTCTATGGGTGTTTCATGTAACGGGATCTCTTCTGACTCCAGGATTTCATAGAATGAGAAATGGATTGTTAGGGCAATCTGAAGCTTTTACGAAAACTTTAATTCACTGAAGAGTCAAAACAATTGTGGGTTACTTAAAGAAAGAAAAGTGTCCTCAATCACCTTTTCCGTAGAGCAGGGAAAGAAATTCACACAACTCAATTCCTATTCTCCTCTGTAATTCATAAGTTTTGCATCAAAAGCGGTTTATTCGTTTTCTCTTCATTTCTAAGTCTTACAGAGTAATTATTTAGTTAAAATAATCTTTGTTAAGATCTAAAAGAAACAGATAAATTAGAAAATGATGAATAAGGGAGAGACACGGTGACAGAGTTAGCCTTAGAAACCATTATAATCCTCCTTTGTACAGTTAACAATTTAAATCTTTTGCGGTAACACATTCATTTCTAAGAACACTATAGGGAGATGGAGGAAAAGTTTTTTTCTAGAATCACATACACCAGCATAAAACTTCTGTATTATAGGACAAATCCTGCTTAGGGCATACATAGGTAATCATCGAGATCTGGTATCTCTCTGGGAGAAACTCAAAACGAATTCACTGCGACATGACCTTATTTATAGTCCCAAGAAGTATGTCGATCCATAGGAAAAACGTCCTAGCAAAATAAACCTTGTAAAACAATTTTTATATTAAATTACACTTCTTTCTTGGGAGAGAATGCCTTTGGTGGGAAGGTTAAGAAAAATGTTTAAATATCTCCTTTTCCTCAAAAAGTAGGATGCAGCCTGAACCTCTCTGGGCACTTCTGCAGCGAGGAGCAGCAGTCCTGAGTGCCGTTCATGCGTTCGCGCCTTGCTCGGAATCATGGCACATGCCCACCTCACACAATGGGTGCCAAGGATACCAGCACTGCTCTTGCTCTCATCACGGATGACAGTTACACCCGACATTCCAAGCGCCATGCTTTCTCCGAGGCATTTTGAATGTATTGTTTACTATATCCTTCATATTCATTTTATCAAGGAAGGTCGGTTTTACTGTCCCTATGTTAAAATTGAGGGAATCACACGCCCAGTGAGGTTAAATCGTTTCCTGACGTGCCCTGGCGTCAAGGAAAAGAAGTGCGTGATGTGCGCCCAGCACTCTCTCCTGAAACCTGCGGTTTTAGCCACTGCATGTACTTCCCTGCCATTACAAAAACCTTTTTACACTTGATACTGATCACAATATTCAGGCATGAAAGCATTTTCAACATGACGTTATGGCAGGGACACGGAAAAATCCAGAGTATACCCAGGGTCTAGTTGTCAAAAAATTATCTATACTAAATCTTTTCAGTCATTCCCCTCATAAAAATGAATTCTGACGGTAGAACTTTTGCTGAGATGTCAAATGCACTCAGTAGGAACAGCAGTGGTACTAACTGTGTTTTTGCACCCTAAAACACTGAGAAGGAATCCGGCAAAACACTTTCTTGCTCACCACCACGGGGCGCCTTTGATTAAATTTCAGCGGTTCGGTGAATTAACACTTTTTTCATCAAGGCAGAATTCTTAATCCGTTATGTTTTATTCACTTTGGGAAATCTACCTTTGTCAAAAATGGAACAGATTATTTTGGTGTCCGAAATTCACCTGACAAATGTCATTGTTGACATTTTTTCTTTTGGCATTTATAAAGAATAATTTCTATGGGTGTTTCATGTAACGGGATCTCTTCTGACTCCAGGATTTCATAGAATGAGAAATGGATTGTTAGGGCAATCTGAAGCTTTTACGAAAACTTTAATTCACTGAAGAGTCAAAACAATTGTGGGTTACTTAAAGAAAGAAAAGTGTCCTCAATCACCTTTTCCGTAGAGCAGGGAAAGAAATTCACACAACTCAATTCCTATTCTCCTCTGTAATTCATAAGTTTTGCATCAAAAGCGGTTTATTCGTTTTCTCTTCATTTCTAAGTCTTACAGAGTAATTATTTAGTTAAAATAATCTTTGTTAAGATCTAAAAGAAACAGATAAATTAGAAAATGATGAATAAGGGAGAGACACGGTGACAGAGTTAGCCTTAGAAACCATTATAATCCTCCTTTGTACAGTTAACAATTTAAATCTTTTGCGGTAACACATTCATTTCTAAGAACACTATAGGGAGATGGAGGAAAAGTTTTTTTCTAGAATCACATACACCAGCATAAAACTTCTGTATTATAGGACAAATCCTGCTTAGGGCATACATAGGTAATCATCGAGATCTGGTATCTCTCTGGGAGAAACTCAAAACGAATTCACTGCGACATGACCTTATTTATAGTCCCAAGAAGTATGTCGATCCATAGGAAAAACGTCCTAGCAAAATAAACCTTGTAAAACAATTTTTATATTAAATTACACTTCTTTCTTGGGAGAGAATGCCTTTGGTGGGAAGGTTAAGAAAAATGTTTAAATATCTCCTTTTCCTCAAAAAGTAGGATGCAGCCTGAACCTCTCTGGGCACTTCTGCAGCGAGGAGCAGCAGTCCTGAGTGCCGTTCATGCGTTCGCGCCTTGCTCGGAATCATGGCACATGCCCACCTCACACAATGGGTGCCAAGGATACCAGCACTGCTCTTGCTCTCATCACGGATGACAGTTACACCCGACATTCCAAGCGCCATGCTTTCTCCGAGGCATTTTGAATGTATTGTTTACTATATCCTTCATATTCATTTTATCAAGGAAGGTCGGTTTTACTGTCCCTATGTTAAAATTGAGGGAATCACACGCCCAGTGAGGTTAAATCGTTTCCTGACGTGCCCTGGCGTCAAGGAAAAGAAGTGCGTGATGTGCGCCCAGCACTCTCTCCTGAAACCTGCGGTTTTAGCCACTGCATGTACTTCCCTGCCATTACAAAAACCTTTTTACACTTGATACTGATCACAATATTCAGGCATGAAAGCATTTTCAACATGACGTTATGGCAGGGACACGGAAAAATCCAGAGTATACCCAGGGTCTAGTTGTCAAAAAATTATCTATACTAAATCTTTTCAGTCATTCCCCTCATAAAAATGAATTCTGACGGTAGAACTTTTGCTGAGATGTCAAATGCACTCAGTAGGAACAGCAGTGGTACTAACTGTGTTTTTGCACCCTAAAACACTGAGAAGGAATCCGGCAAAACACTTTCTTGCTCACCACCACGGGGCGCCTTTGATTAAATTTCAGCGGTTCGGTGAATTAACACTTTTTTCATCAAGGCAGAATTCTTAATCCGTTATGTTTTATTCACTTTGGGAAATCTACCTTTGTCAAAAATGGAACAGATTATTTTGGTGTCCGAAATTCACCTGACAAATGTCATTGTTGACATTTTTTCTTTTGGCATTTATAAAGAATAATTTCTATGGGTGTTTCATGTAACGGGATCTCTTCTGACTCCAGGATTTCATAGAATGAGAAATGGATTGTTAGGGCAATCTGAAGCTTTTACGAAAACTTTAATTCACTGAAGAGTCAAAACAATTGTGGGTTACTTAAAGAAAGAAAAGTGTCCTCAATCACCTTTTCCGTAGAGCAGGGAAAGAAATTCACACAACTCAATTCCTATTCTCCTCTGTAATTCATAAGTTTTGCATCAAAAGCGGTTTATTCGTTTTCTCTTCATTTCTAAGTCTTACAGAGTAATTATTTAGTTAAAATAATCTTTGTTAAGATCTAAAAGAAACAGATAAATTAGAAAATGATGAATAAGGGAGAGACACGGTGACAGAGTTAGCCTTAGAGACCATTATAATCCTCCTTTGTACAGTTAACAATTTAAATCTTCTGCGGTAACACATTCATTTCTAAGAACACTATAGGGAGATGGAGGAAAAGTTTTTTTCTAGAATCACATACACCAGCATAAAACTTCTGTATTATAGGACAAATCCTGCTTAGGGCATACATAGGTAATCATCGAGATCTGGTATCTCTCTGGGAGAAACTCAAAACGAATTCACTGCGACATGACCTTATTTATAGTCCCAAGAAGTATGTCGATCCATAGGAAAAACGTCCTAGCAAAATAAACCTTGTAAAACAATTTTTATATTAAATTACACTTCTTTCTTGGGAGAGAATGCCTTTGGTGGGAAGGTTAAGAAAAATGTTTAAATATCTCCTTTTCCTCAAAAAGTAGGATGCAGCCTGAACCTCTCTGGGCACTTCTGCAGCGAGGAGCAGCAGTCCTGAGTGCCGTTCATGCGTTCGCGCCTTGCTCGGAATCATGGCACATGCCCACCTCACACAATGGGTGCCAAGGATACCAGCACTGCTCTTGCTCTCATCACGGATGACAGTTACACCCGACATTCCAAGCGCCATGCTTTCTCCGAGGCATTTTGAATGTATTGTTTACTATATCCTTCATATTCATTTTATCAAGGAAGGTCGGTTTTACTGTCCCTATGTTAAAATTGAGGGAATCACACGCCCAGTGAGGTTAAATCGTTTCCTGACGTGCCCTGGCGTCAAGGAAAAGAAGTGCGTGATGTGCGCCCAGCACTCTCTCCTGAAACCTGCGGTTTTAGCCACTGCATGTACTTCCCTGCCATTACAAAAACCTTTTTACACTTGATACTGATCACAATATTCAGGCATGAAAGCATTTTCAACATGACGTTATGGCAGGGACACGGAAAAATCCAGAGTATACCCAGGGTCTAGTTGTCAAAAAATTATCTATACTAAATCTTTTCAGTCATTCCCCTCATAAAAATGAATTCTGACGGTAGAACTTTTGCTGAGATGTCAAATGCACTCAGTAGGAACAGCAGTGGTACTAACTGTGTTTTTGCACCCTAAAACACTGAGAAGGAATCCGGCAAAACACTTTCTTGCTCACCACCACGGGGCGCCTTTGATTAAATTTCAGCGGTTCGGTGAATTAACACTTTTTTCATCAAGGCAGAATTCTTAATCCGTTATGTTTTATTCACTTTGGGAAATCTACCTTTGTCAAAAATGGAACAGATTATTTTGGTGTCCGAAATTCACCTGACAAATGTCATTGTTGACATTTTTTCTTTTGGCATTTATAAAGAATAATTTCTATGGGTGTTTCATGTAACGGGATCTCTTCTGACTCCAGGATTTCATAGAATGAGAAATGGATTGTTAGGGCAATCTGAAGCTTTTACGAAAACTTTAATTCACTGAAGAGTCAAAACAATTGTGGGTTACTTAAAGAAAGAAAAGTGTCCTCAATCACCTTTTCCGTAGAGCAGGGAAAGAAATTCACACAACTCAATTCCTATTCTCCTCTGTAATTCATAAGTTTTGCATCAAAAGCGGTTTATTCGTTTTCTCTTCATTTCTAAGTCTTACAGAGTAATTATTTAGTTAAAATAATCTTTGTTAAGATCTAAAAGAAACAGATAAATTAGAAAATGATGAATAAGGGAGAGACACGGTGACAGAGTTAGCCTTAGAGACCATTATAATCCTCCTTTGTACAGTTAACAATTTAAATCTTTTGCGGTAACACATTCATTTCTAAGAACACTATAGGGAGATGGAGGAAAAGGTTTTTTCTAGAATCACATACACCAGCATAAAACTTCTGTATTATAGGACAAATCCTGCTTAGGGCATACATAGGTAATCATCGAGATCTGGTATCTCTCTGGGAGAAACTCAAAACGAATTCACTGCGACATGACCTTATTTATAGTCCCAAGAAGTATGTCGATCCATAGGAAAAACGTCCTAGCAAAATAAACCTTGTAAAACAATTTTTATATTAAATTACACTTCTTTCTTGGGAGAGAATGCCTTTGGTGGGAAGGTTAAGAAAAATGTTTAAATATCTCCTTTTCCTCAAAAAGTAGGATGCAGCCTGAACCTCTCTGGGCACTTCTGCAGCGAGGAGCAGCAGTCCTGAGTGCCGTTCATGCGTTCGCGCCTTGCTCGGAATCATGGCACATGCCCACCTCACACAATGGGTGCCAAGGATACCAGCACTGCTCTTGCTCTCATCACGGATGACAGTTACACCCGACATTCCAAGCGCCATGCTTTCTCCGAGGCATTTTGAATGTATTGTTTACTATATCCTTCATATTCATTTTATCAAGGAAGGTCGGTTTTACTGTCCCTATGTTAAAATTGAGGGAATCACACGCCCAGTGAGGTTAAATCGTTTCCTGACGTGCCCTGGCGTCAAGGAAAAGAAGTGCGTGATGTGCGCCCAGCACTCTCTCCTGAAACCTGCGGTTTTAGCCACTGCATGTACTTCCCTGCCATTACAAAAACCTTTTTACACTTGATACTGATCACAATATTCAGGCATGAAAGCATTTTCAACATGACGTTATGGCAGGGACACGGAAAAATCCAGAGTATACCCAGGGTCTAGTTGTCAAAAAATTATCTATACTAAATCTTTTCAGTCATTCCCCTCATAAAAATGAATTCTGACGGTAGAACTTTTGCTGAGATGTCAAATGCACTCAGTAGGAACAGCAGTGGTACTAACTGTGTTTTTGCACCCTAAAACACTGAGAAGGAATCCGGCAAAACACTTTCTTGCTCACCACCACGGGGCGCCTTTGATTAAATTTCAGCGGTTCGGTGAATTAACACTTTTTTCATCAAGGCAGAATTCTTAATCCGTTATGTTTTATTCACTTTGGGAAATCTACCTTTGTCAAAAATGGAACAGATTATTTTGGTGTCCGAAATTCACCTGACAAATGTCATTGTTGACATTTTTTCTTTTGGCATTTATAAAGAATAATTTCTATGTGTGTTTCATGTATCGGGATCTCTTCTGACTCCAGGATTTCATAGAATGAGAAATGGATTGTTAGGGCAATCTGAAGCTTTTACGAAAACTTTAATTCACTGAAGAGTCAAAACAATTGTGGGTTACTTAAAGAAAGAAAAGTGTCCTCAATCACCTTTTCCGTAGAGCAGGGAAAGAAATTCACACAACTCAATTCCTATTCTCCTCTGTAATTCATAAGTTTTGCATCAAAAGCGGTTTATTCGTTTTCTCTTCATTTCTAAGTCTTACAGAGTAATTATTTAGTTAAAATAATCTTTGTTAAGATCTAAAAGAAACAGATAAATTAGAAAATGATGAATAAGGGAGAGACACGGTGACAGAGTTAGCCTTAGAAACCATTATAATCCTCCTTTGTACAGTTAACAATTTAAATCTTTTGCGGTAACACATTCATTTCTAAGAACACTATAGGGAGATGGAGGAAAAGTTTTTTTCTAGAATCACATACACCAGCATAAAACTTCTGTATTATAGGACAAATCCTGCTTAGGGCATACATAGGTAATCATCGAGATCTGGTATCTCTCTGGGAGAAACTCAAAACGAATTCAGTGCGACATGACCTTATTTATAGTCCCAAGAAGTATGTCGATCCATAGGAAAAACGTCCTAGCAAAATAAACCTTGTAAAACAATTTTTATATTAAATTACACTTCTTTCTTGGGAGAGAATGCCTTTGGTGGGAAGGTTAAGAAAAATGTTTAAATATCTCCTTTTCCTCAAAAAGTAGGATGCAGCCTGAACCTCTCTGGGCACTTCTGCAGCGAGGAGCAGCAGTCCTGAGTGCCGTTCATGCGTTCGCGCCTTGCTCGGAATCATGGCACATGCCCACCTCACACAATGGGTGCCAAGGATACCAGCACTGCTCTTGCTCTCATCACGGATGACAGTTACACCCGACATTCCAAGCGCCATGCTTTCTCCGAGGCATTTTGAATGTATTGTTTACTATATCCTTCATATTCATTTTATCAAGGAAGGTCGGTTTTACTGTCCCTATGTTAAAATTGAGGGAATCACACGCCCAGTGAGGTTAAATCGTTTCCTGACGTGCCCTGGCGTCAAGGAAAAGAAGTGCGTGATGTGCGCCCAGCACTCTCTCCTGAAACCTGCGGTTTTAGCCACTGCATGTACTTCCCTGCTATTACAAAAACCTTTTTACACTTGATACTGATCACAATATTCAGGCATGAAAGCATTTTCAACATGACGTTATGGCAGGGACACGGAAAAATCCAGAGTATACCCAGGGTCTAGTTGTCAAAAAATTATCTATACTAAATCTTTTCAGTCATTCCCCTCATAAAAATGAATTCTGACGGTAGAACTTTTGCTGAGATGTCAAATGCACTCAGTAGGAACAGCAGTGGTACTAACTGTGTTTTTGCACCCTAAAACACTGAGAAGGAATCCGGCAAAACACTTTCTTGCTCACCAAAACGGGGCGCCTTTGATTAAATTTCAGCGGTTCGGTGAATTAACACTTTTTTCATCAAGGCAGAATTCTTAATCCGTTATGTTTTATTCACTTTGGGAAATCTACCTTTGTCAAAAATGGAACAGATTATTTTGGTGTCCGAAATTCACCTGACAAATGTCATTGTTGACATTTTTTCTTTTGGCATTTATAAAGAATAATTTCTATGGGTGTTTCATGTAACGGGATCTCTTCTGACTCCAGGATTTCATAGAATGAGAAATGGATTGTTAGGGCAATCTGAAGCTTTTACGAAAACTTTAATTCACTGAAGAGTCAAAACAATTGTGGGTTACTTAAAGAAAGAAAAGTGTCCTCAATCACCTTTTCCGTAGAGCAGGGAAAGAAATTCACACAACTCAATTCCTATTCTCCTCTGTAATTCATAAGTTTTGCATCAAAAGCGGTTTATTCGTTTTCTCTTCATTTCTAAGTCTTACAGAGTAATTATTTAGTTAAAATAATCTTTGTTAAGATCTAAAAGAAACAGATAAATTAGAAAATGATGAATAAGGGAGAGACACGGTGACAGAGTTAGCCTTAGAAACCATTATAATCCTCCTTTGTACAGTTAACAATTTAAATCTTTTGCGGTAACACATTCATTTCTAAGAACACTATAGGGAGATGGAGGAAAAGGTTTTTTCTAGAATCACATACACCAGCATAAAACTTCTGTATTATAGGACAAATCCTGCTTAGGGCATACATAGGTAATCATCGAGATCTGGTATCTCTCTGGGAGAAACTCAAAACGAATTCACTGCGACATGACCTTATTTATAGTCCCAAGAAGTATGTCGATCCATAGGAAAAACGTCCTAGCAAAATAAACCTTGTAAAACAATTTTTATATTAAATTACACTTCTTTCTTGGGAGAGAATGCCTTTGGTGGGAAGGTTAAGAAAAATGTTTAAATATCTCCTTTTCCTCAAAAAGTAGGATGCAGCCTGAACCTCTCTGGGCACTTCTGCAGCGAGGAGCAGCAGTCCTGAGTGCCGTTCATGCGTTCGCGCCTTGCTCGGAATCATGGCACATGCCCACCTCACACAATGGGTGCCAAGGATACCAGCACTGCTCTTGTTCTCATCACGGATGACAGTTACACCCGACATTCCAAGCGCCATGCTTTCTCCGAGGCATTTTGAATGTATTGTTTACTATATCCTTCATATTCATTTTATCAAGGAAGGTCGGTTTTACTGTCCCTATGTTAAAATTGAGGGAATCACACGCCCAGTGAGGTTAAATCGTTTCCTGACGTGCCCTGGCGTCAAGGAAAAGAAGTGCATAATGTGCACCCAGCACTCTCTCTTGAAACCTGCGGTTTTAGCCACTGCCTGTACTTCACTGCCTTTACAAAAACCTTTTTACACTTGATACTGATCACAATATTCAGGCATGAAAGCATTTTCAACATGACTTTATGGCAGGGACACGGAAAAATCCAGAGTATACCCAGAGTCTAGTTGTCAAAAAATTATCTATACTAAATCTTTTCAGTCATTCCCCTCTTAAACATGAATTCTGACGGTAGAACTTTTGCTGAGATGTCAAATGCACTCAGTAGGAACAGCAGTGGTACTAACTGTGTTTTTGCACCCTAAAACACTGAGAAGGAATCCGGCAAAACACTTTCTTGCTCACCAAAACGGGGCGCCTTTGATTAAATTTCAGCGGTTCGGTGAATAAACACTTTTTTCATCAAGGCAGAATTCTTAATCAGTTATGTTTTATTCACTTTGGGAAATCTACCTTTGTCAAAAATGGAACAGATTATTTTGGTGTCCGAAATTCACCTGACAAATGTCATTGTTGACATTTTTTCTTTTGGCATTTATAAAGAATAATTTCTATGGGTGTTTCATGTAACGGGATCTCTTCTGACTCCAGGATTTCATAGAATGAGAAATGGATTGTTAGGGCAATCTGAAGCTTTTACGAAAACTTTAATTCATTGAAGAGTCAAAACAATTGTGGGTTACTTAAAGAAAGAAAAGTGTCCTCAATCACCTTTTCCGTAGAGCAGGGAAAGAAATTCACATAACTCAATTCCTATTCTCCTCTGTAATTCATAAGTTTTGCATCAAAAGCGGTTTATTCGTTTTCTCTTCATTTCTAAGTCTTACAGAGTAATTATTTAGTTAAAATAATCTTTGTTAAGATCTAAAAGAAACAGATAAATTAGAAAATGATGAATAAGGGAGAGACACGGTGACAGAGTTAGCCTTAGAAACCATTATAATCCTCCTTTGTACAGTTAACAATTTAAATCTTTTGCGGTAACACATTCATTTCTAAGAACACTATAGGGAGATGGAGGAAAAGGTTTTTTCTAGAATCACATACACCAGCATAAAACTTCTGTATTATAGGACAAATCCTGCTTAGGGCATACATAGGTAATCATCGAGATCTGGTATCTCTCTGGGAGAAACTCAAAACGAATTCACTGCGACATGACCTTATTTATAGTCCCAAGAAGTATGTCGATCCATAGGAAAAACGTCCTAGCAAAATAAACCTTGTAAAACAATTTTTATATTAAATTACACTTCTTTCTTGGGAGAGAATGCCTTTGGTGGGAAGGTTAAGAAAAATGTTTAAATATCTCCTTTTCCTCAAAAAGTAGGATGCAGCCTGAACCTCTCTGGGCACTTCTGCAGCGAGGAGCAGCAGTCCTGAGTGCCGTTCATGCGTTCGCGCCTTGCTCGGAATCATGGCACATGCCCACCTCACACAATGGGTGCCAAGGATACCAGCACTGCTCTTGCTCTCATCACGGATGACAGTTACACCCGACATTCCAAGCGCCATGCTTTCTCCGAGGCATTTTGAATGTATTGTTTACTATATCCTTCATATTCATTTTATCAAGGAAGGTCGGTTTTACTGTCCCTATGTTAAAATTGAGGGAATCACACGCCCAGTGAGGTTAAATCGTTTCCTGACGTGCCCTGGCGTCAAGGAAAAGAAGTGCGTGATGTGCGCCCAGCACTCTCTCCTGAAACCTGCGGTTTTAGCCACTGCATGTACTTCCCTGCCATTACAAAAACCTTTTTACACTTGATACTGATCACAATATTCAGGCATGAAAGCATTTTCAACATGACGTTATGGCAGGGACACGGAAAAATCCAGAGTATACCCAGGGTCTAGTTGTCAAAAAATTATCTATACTAAATCTTTTCAGTCATTCCCCTCATAAAAATGAATTCTGACGGTAGAACTTTTGCTGAGATGTCAAATGCACTCAGTAGGAACAGCAGTGGTACTAACTGTGTTTTTGCACCCTAAAACACTGAGAAGGAATCCGGCAAAACACTTTCTTGCTCACCACCACGGGGCGCCTTTGATTAAATTTCAGCGGTTCGGTGAATTAACACTTTTTTCATCAAGGCAGAATTCTTAATCCGTTATGTTTTATTCACTTTGGGAAATCTACCTTTGTCAAAAATGGAACAGATTATTTTGGTGTCCGAAATTCACCTGACAAATGTCATTGTTGACATTTTTTCTTTTGGCATTTATAAAGAATAATTTCTATGTGTGTTTCATGTATCGGGATCTCTTCTGACTCCAGGATTTCATAGAATGAGAAATGGATTGTTAGGGCAATCTGAAGCTTTTACGAAAACTTTAATTCACTGAAGAGTCAAAACAATTGTGGGTTACTTAAAGAAAGAAAAGTGTCCTCAATCACCTTTTCCGTAGAGCAGGGAAAGAAATTCACACAACTCAATTCCTATTCTCCTCTGTAATTCATAAGTTTTGCATCAAAAGCGGTTTATTCGTTTTCTCTTCATTTCTAAGTCTTACAGAGTAATTATTTAGTTAAAATAATCTTTGTTAAGATCTAAAAGAAACAGATAAATTAGAAAATGATGAATAAGGGAGAGACACGGTGACAGAGTTAGCCTTAGAAACCATTATAATCCTCCTTTGTACAGTTAACAATTTAAATCTTTTGCGGTAACACATTCATTTCTAAGAACACTATAGGGAGATGGAGGAAAAGTTTTTTTCTAGAATCACATACACCAGCATAAAACTTCTGTATTATAGGACAAATCCTGCTTAGGGCATACATAGGTAATCATCGAGATCTGGTATCTCTCTGGGAGAAACTCAAAACGAATTCAGTGCGACATGACCTTATTTATAGTCCCAAGAAGTATGTCGATCCATAGGAAAAACGTCCTAGCAAAATAAACCTTGTAAAACAATTTTTATATTAAATTACACTTCTTTCTTGGGAGAGAATGCCTTTGGTGGGAAGGTTAAGAAAAATGTTTAAATATCTCCTTTTCCTCAAAAAGTAGGATGCAGCCTGAACCTCTCTGGGCACTTCTGCAGCGAGGAGCAGCAGTCCTGAGTGCCGTTCATGCGTTCGCGCCTTGCTCGGAATCATGGCACATGCCCACCTCACACAATGGGTGCCAAGGATACCAGCACTGCTCTTGCTCTCATCACGGATGACAGTTACACCCGACATTCCAAGCGCCATGCTTTCTCCGAGGCATTTTGAATGTATTGTTTACTATATCCTTCATATTCATTTTATCAAGGAAGGTCGGTTTTACTGTCCCTATGTTAAAATTGAGGGAATCACACGCCCAGTGAGGTTAAATCGTTTCCTGACGTGCCCTGGCGTCAAGGAAAAGAAGTGCGTGATGTGCGCCCAGCACTCTCTCCTGAAACCTGCGGTTTTAGCCACTGCATGTACTTCCCTGCTATTACAAAAACCTTTTTACACTTGATACTGATCACAATATTCAGGCATGAAAGCATTTTCAACATGACGTTATGGCAGGGACACGGAAAAATCCAGAGTATACCCAGGGTCTAGTTGTCAAAAAATTATCTATACTAAATCTTTTCAGTCATTCCCCTCATAAAAATGAATTCTGACGGTAGAACTTTTGCTGAGATGTCAAATGCACTCAGTAGGAACAGCAGTGGTACTAACTGTGTTTTTGCACCCTAAAACACTGAGAAGGAATCCGGCAAAACACTTTCTTGCTCACCAAAACGGGGCGCCTTTGATTAAATTTCAGCGGTTCGGTGAATTAACACTTTTTTCATCAAGGCAGAATTCTTAATCCGTTATGTTTTATTCACTTTGGGAAATCTACCTTTGTCAAAAATGGAACAGATTATTTTGGTGTCCGAAATTCACCTGACAAATGTCATTGTTGACATTTTTTCTTTTGGCATTTATAAAGAATAATTTCTATGGGTGTTTCATGTAACGGGATCTCTTCTGACTCCAGGATTTCATAGAATGAGAAATGGATTGTTAGGGCAATCTGAAGCTTTTACGAAAACTTTAATTCACTGAAGAGTCAAAACAATTGTGGGTTACTTAAAGAAAGAAAAGTGTCCTCAATCACCTTTTCCGTAGAGCAGGGAAAGAAATTCACACAACTCAATTCCTATTCTCCTCTGTAATTCATAAGTTTTGCATCAAAAGCGGTTTATTCGTTTTCTCTTCATTTCTAAGTCTTACAGAGTAATTATTTAGTTAAAATAATCTTTGTTAAGATCTAAAAGAAACAGATAAATTAGAAAATGATGAATAAGGGAGAGACACGGTGACAGAGTTAGCCTTAGAAACCATTATAATCCTCCTTTGTACAGTTAACAATTTAAATCTTTTGCGGTAACACATTCATTTCTAAGAACTCTATAGGGAGATGGAGGAAAAGTTTTTTTCTAGAATCACATACACCAGCATAAAACTTCTGTATTATAGGACAAATCCTGCTTAGGGCATACATAGGTAATCATCGAGATCTGGTATCTCTCTGGGAGAAACTCAAAACGAATTCACTGCGACATGACCTTATTTATAGTCCCAAGAAGTATGTCGATCCATAGGAAAAACGTCCTAGCAAAATAAACCTTGTAAAACAATTTTTATATTAAATTACACTTCTTTCTTGGGAGAGAATGCCTTTGGTGGGAAGGTTAAGAAAAATGTTTAAATATCTCCTTTTCCTCAAAAAGTAGGATGCAGCCTGAACCTCTCTGGGCACTTCTGCAGCGAGGAGCAGCAGTCCTGAGTGCCGTTCATGCGTTCGCGCCTTGCTCGGAATCATGGCACATGCCCACCTCACACAATGGGTGCCAAGGATACCAGCACTGCTCTTGTTCTCATCACGGATGACAGTTACACCCGACATTCCAAGCGCCATGCTTTCTCCGAGGCATTTTGAATGTATTGTTTACTATATCCTTCATATTCATTTTATCAAGGAAGGTCGGTTTTACTGTCCCTATGTTAAAATTGAGGGAATCACACGCCCAGTGAGGTTAAATCGTTTCCTGACGTGCCCTGGCGTCAAGGAAAAGAAGTGCATAATGTGCACCCAGCACTCTCTCTTGAAACCTGCGGTTTTAGCCACTGCCTGTACTTCACTGCATTTACAAAAACCTTTTTACACTTGATACTGATCACAATATTCAGGCATGAAAGCATTTTCAACATGACTTTATGGCAGGGACACGGAAAAATCCAGAGTATACCCAGAGTCTAGTTGTCAAAAAATTATCTATACTAAATCTTTTCAGTCATTCCCCTCTTAAACATGAATTCTGACGGTAGAACTTTTGCTGAGATGTCAAATGCACTCAGTAGGAACAGCAGTGGTACTAACTGTGTTTTTGCACCCTAAAACACTGAGAAGGAATCCGGCAAAACACTTTCTTGCTCACCAAAACGGGGCGCCTTTGATTAAATTTCAGCGGTTCGGTGAATTAACACTTTTTTCATCAAGGCAGAATTCTTAATCAGTTATGTTTTATTCACTTTGGGAAATCTACCTTTGTCAAAAATGGAACAGATTATTTTGGTGTCCGAAATTCACCTGACAAATGTCATTGTTGACATTTTTTCTTTTGGCATTTATAAAGAATAATTTCTATGGGTGTTTCATGTAACGGGATCTCTTCTGACTCCAGGATTTCATAGAATGAGAAATGGATTGTTAGGGCAATCTGAAGCTTTTACGAAAACTTTAATTCACTGAAGAGTCAAAACAATTGTGGGTTACTTAAAGAAAGAAAAGTGTCCTCAATCACCTTTTCCGTAGAGCAGGGAAAGAAATTCACATAACTCAATTCCTATTCTCCTCTGTAATTCATAAGTTTTGCATCAAAAGCGGTTTATTCGTTTTCTCTTCATTTCTAAGTCTTACAGAGTAATTATTTAGTTAAAATAATCTTTGTTAAGATCTAAAAGAAACAGATAAATTAGAAAATGATGAATAAGGGAGAGACACGGTGACAGAGTTAGCCTTAGAAACCATTATAATCCTCCTTTGTACAGTTAACAATTTAAATCTTTTGCGGTAACACATTCATTTCTAAGAACACTATAGGGAGATGGAGGAAAAGTTTTTTTCTAGAATCACATACACCAGCATAAAACTTCTGTATTATAGGACAAATCCTGCTTAGGGCATACATAGGTAATCATCGAGATCTGGTATCTCTCTGGGAGAAACTCAAAACGAATTCACTGCGACATGACCTTATTTATAGTCCCAAGAAGTATGTCGATCCATAGGAAAAACGTCCTAGCAAAATAAACCTTGTAAAACAATTTTTATATTAAATTACACTTCTTTCTTGGGAGAGAATGCCTTTGGTGGGAAGGTTAAGAAAAATGTTTAAATATCTCCT
This sequence comes from Manis pentadactyla, assembly GCF_030020395.1. Classification (NCBI taxonomy): domain Eukaryota; kingdom Metazoa; phylum Chordata; class Mammalia; order Pholidota; family Manidae; genus Manis; species Manis pentadactyla. The sequence continues at coordinate 4,418,766 of NC_080035.1, forward strand.
TTTCCTCAAAAAGTAGGATGCAGCCTGAACCTCTCTGGGCACTTCTGCAGCGAGGAGCAGCAGTCCTGAGTGCCGTTCATGCGTTCGCGCCTTGCTCGGAATCATGGCACATGCCCACCTCACACAATGGGTGCCAAGGATACCAGCACTGCTCTTGCTCTCATCACGGATGACAGTTACACCCGACATTCCAAGCGCCATGCTTTCTCCGAGGCATTTTGAATGTATTGTTTACTATATCCTTCATATTCATTTTATCAAGGAAGGTCGGTTTTACTGTCCCTATGTTAAAATTGAGGGAATCACACGCCCAGTGAGGTTAAATCGTTTCCTGACGTGCCCTGGCGTCAAGGAAAAGAAGTGCATAATGTGCACCCAGCACTCTCTCTTGAAACCTGCGGTTTTAGCCACTGCCTGTACTTCACTGCATTTACAAAAACCTTTTTACACTTGATACTGATCACAATATTCAGGCATGAAAGCATTTTCAACATGACTTTATGGCAGGGACACGGAAAAATCCAGAGTATACCCAGAGTCTAGTTGTCAAAAAATTATCTATACTAAATCTTTTCAGTCATTCCCCTCTTAAACATGAATTCTGACGGTAGAACTTTTGCTGAGATGTCAAATGCACTCAGTAGGAACAGCAGTGGTACTAACTGTGTTTTTGCACCCTAAAACACTGAGAAGGAATCCGGCAAAACACTTTCTTGCTCACCAAAACGGGGCGCCTTTGATTAAATTTCAGCGGTTCGGTGAATTAACACTTTTTTCATCAAGGCAGAATTCTTAATCAGTTATGTTTTATTCACTTTGGGAAATCTACCTTTGTCAAAAATGGAACAGATTATTTTGGTGTCCGAAATTCACCTGACAAATGTCATTGTTGACATTTTTTCTTTTGGCATTTATAAAGAATAATTTCTATGGGTGTTTCATGTAACGGGATCTCTTCTGACTCCAGGATTTCATAGAATGAGAAATGGATTGTTAGGGCAATCTGAAGCTTTTACGAAAACTTTAATTCACTGAAGAGTCAAAACAATTGTGGGTTACTTAAAGAAAGAAAAGTGTCCTCAATCACCTTTTCCGTAGAGCAGGGAAAGAAATTCACATAACTCAATTCCTATTCTCCTCTGTAATTCATAAGTTTTGCATCAAAAGCGGTTTATTCGTTTTCTCTTCATTTCTAAGTCTTACAGAGTAATTATTTAGTTAAAATAATCTTTGTTAAGATCTAAAAGAAACAGATAAATTAGAAAATGATGAATAAGGGAGAGACACGGTGACAGAGTTAGCCTTAGAAACCATTATAATCCTCCTTTGTACAGTTAACAATTTAAATCTTTTGCGGTAACACATTCATTTCTAAGAACACTATAGGGAGATGGAGGAAAAGTTTTTTTCTAGAATCACATACACCAGCATAAAACTTCTGTATTATAGGACAAATCCTGCTTAGGGCATACATAGGTAATCATCGAGATCTGGTATCTCTCTGGGAGAAACTCAAAACGAATTCACTGCGACATGACCTTATTTATAGTCCCAAGAAGTATGTCGATCCATAGGAAAAACGTCCTAGCAAAATAAACCTTGTAAAACAATTTTTATATTAAATTACACTTCTTTCTTGGGAGAGAATGCCTTTGGTGGGAAGGTTAAGAAAAATGTTTAAATATCTCCTTTTCCTCAAAAAGTAGGATGCAGCCTGAACCTCTCTGGGCACTTCTGCAGCGAGGAGCAGCAGTCCTGAGTGCCGTTCATGCGTTCGCGCCTTGCTCGGAATCATGGCACATGCCCACCTCACACAATGGGTGCCAAGGATACCAGCACTGCTCTTGCTCTCATCACGGATGACAGTTACACCCGACATTCCAAGCGCCATGCTTTCTCCGAGGCATTTTGAATGTATTGTTTACTATATCCTTCATATTCATTTTATCAAGGAAGGTCGGTTTTACTGTCCCTATGTTAAAATTGAGGGAATCACACGCCCAGTGAGGTTAAATCGTTTCCTGACGTGCCCTGGCGTCAAGGAAAAGAAGTGCGTGATGTGCGCCCAGCACTCTCTCCTGAAACCTGCGGTTTTAGCCACTGCATGTACTTCCCTGCCATTACAAAAACCTTTTTACACTTGATACTGATCACAATATTCAGGCATGAAAGCATTTTCAACATGACGTTATGGCAGGGACACGGAAAAATCCAGAGTATACCCAGGGTCTAGTTGTCAAAAAATTATCTATACTAAATCTTTTCAGTCATTCCCCTCATAAAAATGAATTCTGACGGTAGAACTTTTGCTGAGATGTCAAATGCACTCAGTAGGAACAGCAGTGGTACTAACTGTGTTTTTGCACCCTAAAACACTGAGAAGGAATCCGGCAAAACACTTTCTTGCTCACCACCACGGGGCGCCTTTGATTAAATTTCAGCGGTTCGGTGAATTAACACTTTTTTCATCAAGGCAGAATTCTTAATCCGTTATGTTTTATTCACTTTGGGAAATCTACCTTTGTCAAAAATGGAACAGATTATTTTGGTGTCCGAAATTCACCTGACAAATGTCATTGTTGACATTTTTTCTTTTGGCATTTATAAAGAATAATTTCTATGTGTGTTTCATGTATCGGGATCTCTTCTGACTCCAGGATTTCATAGAATGAGAAATGGATTGTTAGGGCAATCTGAAGCTTTTACGAAAACTTTAATTCACTGAAGAGTCAAAACAATTGTGGGTTACTTAAAGAAAGAAAAGTGTCCTCAATCACCTTTTCCGTAGAGCAGGGAAAGAAATTCACACAACTCAATTCCTATTCTCCTCTGTAATTCATAAGTTTTGCATCAAAAGCGGTTTATTCGTTTTCTCTTCATTTCTAAGTCTTACAGAGTAATTATTTAGTTAAAATAATCTTTGTTAAGATCTAAAAGAAACAGATAAATTAGAAAATGATGAATAAGGGAGAGACACGGTGACAGAGTTAGCCTTAGAAACCATTATAATCCTCCTTTGTACAGTTAACAATTTAAATCTTTTGCGGTAACACATTCATTTCTAAGAACACTATAGGGAGATGGAGGAAAAGTTTTTTTCTAGAATCACATACACCAGCATAAAACTTCTGTATTATAGGACAAATCCTGCTTAGGGCATACATAGGTAATCATCGAGATCTGGTATCTCTCTGGGAGAAACTCAAAACGAATTCAGTGCGACATGACCTTATTTATAGTCCCAAGAAGTATGTCGATCCATAGGAAAAACGTCCTAGCAAAATAAACCTTGTAAAACAATTTTTATATTAAATTACACTTCTTTCTTGGGAGAGAATGCCTTTGGTGGGAAGGTTAAGAAAAATGTTTAAATATCTCCTTTTCCTCAAAAAGTAGGATGCAGCCTGAACCTCTCTGGGCACTTCTGCAGCGAGGAGCAGCAGTCCTGAGTGCCGTTCATGCGTTCGCGCCTTGCTCGGAATCATGGCACATGCCCACCTCACACAATGGGTGCCAAGGATACCAGCACTGCTCTTGCTCTCATCACGGATGACAGTTACACCCGACATTCCAAGCGCCATGCTTTCTCCGAGGCATTTTGAATGTATTGTTTACTATATCCTTCATATTCATTTTATCAAGGAAGGTCGGTTTTACTGTCCCTATGTTAAAATTGAGGGAATCACACGCCCAGTGAGGTTAAATCGTTTCCTGACGTGCCCTGGCGTCAAGGAAAAGAAGTGCGTGATGTGCGCCCAGCACTCTCTCCTGAAACCTGCGGTTTTAGCCACTGCATGTACTTCCCTGCTATTACAAAAACCTTTTTACACTTGATACTGATCACAATATTCAGGCATGAAAGCATTTTCAACATGACGTTATGGCAGGGACACGGAAAAATCCAGAGTATACCCAGGGTCTAGTTGTCAAAAAATTATCTATACTAAATCTTTTCAGTCATTCCCCTCATAAAAATGAATTCTGACGGTAGAACTTTTGCTGAGATGTCAAATGCACTCAGTAGGAACAGCAGTGGTACTAACTGTGTTTTTGCACCCTAAAACACTGAGAAGGAATCCGGCAAAACACTTTCTTGCTCACCAAAACGGGGCGCCTTTGATTAAATTTCAGCGGTTCGGTGAATTAACACTTTTTTCATCAAGGCAGAATTCTTAATCCGTTATGTTTTATTCACTTTGGGAAATCTACCTTTGTCAAAAATGGAACAGATTATTTTGGTGTCCGAAATTCACCTGACAAATGTCATTGTTGACATTTTTTCTTTTGGCATTTATAAAGAATAATTTCTATGGGTGTTTCATGTAACGGGATCTCTTCTGACTCCAGGATTTCATAGAATGAGAAATGGATTGTTAGGGCAATCTGAAGCTTTTACGAAAACTTTAATTCACTGAAGAGTCAAAACAATTGTGGGTTACTTAAAGAAAGAAAAGTGTCCTCAATCACCTTTTCCGTAGAGCAGGGAAAGAAATTCACACAACTCAATTCCTATTCTCCTCTGTAATTCATAAGTTTTGCATCAAAAGCGGTTTATTCGTTTTCTCTTCATTTCTAAGTCTTACAGAGTAATTATTTAGTTAAAATAATCTTTGTTAAGATCTAAAAGAAACAGATAAATTAGAAAATGATGAATAAGGGAGAGACACGGTGACAGAGTTAGCCTTAGAAACCATTATAATCCTCCTTTGTACAGTTAACAATTTAAATCTTTTGCGGTAACACATTCATTTCTAAGAACACTATAGGGAGATGGAGGAAAAGTTTTTTTCTAGAATCACATACACCAGCATAAAACTTCTGTATTATAGGACAAATCCTGCTTAGGGCATACATAGGTAATCATCGAGATCTGGTATCTCTCTGGGAGAAACTCAAAACGAATTCACTGCGACATGACCTTATTTATAGTCCCAAGAAGTATGTCGATCCATAGGAAAAACGTCCTAGCAAAATAAACCTTGTAAAACAATTTTTATATTAAATTACACTTCTTTCTTGGGAGAGAATGCCTTTGGTGGGAAGGTTAAGAAAAATGTTTAAATATCTCCTTTTCCTCAAAAAGTAGGATGCAGCCTGAACCTCTCTGGGCACTTCTGCAGCGAGGAGCAGCAGTCCTGAGTGCCGTTCATGCGTTCGCGCCTTGCTCGGAATCATGGCACATGCCCACCTCACACAATGGGTGCCAAGGATACCAGCACTGCTCTTGTTCTCATCACGGATGACAGTTACACCCGACATTCCAAGCGCCATGCTTTCTCCGAGGCATTTTGAATGTATTGTTTACTATATCCTTCATATTCATTTTATCAAGGAAGGTCGGTTTTACTGTCCCTATGTTAAAATTGAGGGAATCACACGCCCAGTGAGGTTAAATCGTTTCCTGACGTGCCCTGGCGTCAAGGAAAAGAAGTGCATAATGTGCACCCAGCACTCTCTCTTGAAACCTGCGGTTTTAGCCACTGCCTGTACTTCACTGCATTTACAAAAACCTTTTTACACTTGATACTGATCACAATATTCAGGCATGAAAGCATTTTCAACATGACTTTATGGCAGGGACACGGAAAAATCCAGAGTATACCCAGAGTCTAGTTGTCAAAAAATTATCTATACTAAATCTTTTCAGTCATTCCCCTCTTAAACATGAATTCTGACGGTAGAACTTTTGCTGAGATGTCAAATGCACTCAGTAGGAACAGCAGTGGTACTAACTGTGTTTTTGCACCCTAAAACACTGAGAAGGAATCCGGCAAAACACTTTCTTGCTCACCAAAACGGGGCGCCTTTGATTAAATTTCAGCGGTTCGGTGAATTAACACTTTTTTCATCAAGGCAGAATTCTTAATCAGTTATGTTTTATTCACTTTGGGAAATCTACCTTTGTCAAAAATGGAACAGATTATTTTGGTGTCCGAAATTCACCTGACAAATGTCATTGTTGACATTTTTTCTTTTGGCATTTATAAAGAATAATTTCTATGGGTGTTTCATGTAACGGGATCTCTTCTGACTCCAGGATTTCATAGAATGAGAAATGGATTGTTAGGGCAATCTGAAGCTTTTACGAAAACTTTAATTCACTGAAGAGTCAAAACAATTGTGGGTTACTTAAAGAAAGAAAAGTGTCCTCAATCACCTTTTCCGTAGAGCAGGGAAAGAAATTCACATAACTCAATTCCTATTCTCCTCTGTAATTCATAAGTTTTGCATCAAAAGCGGTTTATTCGTTTTCTCTTCATTTCTAAGTCTTACAGAGTAATTATTTAGTTAAAATAATCTTTGTTAAGATCTAAAAGAAACAGATAAATTAGAAAATGATGAATAAGGGAGAGACACGGTGACAGAGTTAGCCTTAGAAACCATTATAATCCTCCTTTGTACAGTTAACAATTTAAATCTTTTGCGGTAACACATTCATTTCTAAGAACACTATAGGGAGATGGAGGAAAAGTTTTTTTCTAGAATCACATACACCAGCATAAAACTTCTGTATTATAGGACAAATCCTGCTTAGGGCATACATAGGTAATCATCGAGATCTGGTATCTCTCTGGGAGAAACTCAAAACGAATTCACTGCGACATGACCTTATTTATAGTCCCAAGAAGTATGTCGATCCATAGGAAAAACGTCCTAGCAAAATAAACCTTGTAAAACAATTTTTATATTAAATTACACTTCTTTCTTGGGAGAGAATGCCTTTGGTGGGAAGGTTAAGAAAAATGTTTAAATATCGGCTTTTCCTTAGAAAGTAGGATGCAGCCTGAACCTCTCTGGGCACTTCTGCAGCGAGGAGCAGCAGTCCTGAGTGCCGTTCATGCGTTCGCGCCTTGCTCGGAATCATGGCACATGCCCACCTCACACAATGGGTGCCAAGGATACCAGCACTGCTCTTGCTCTCATCACGGATGACAGTTACACCCGACATTCCAAGCGCCATGCTTTCTCCGAGGCATTTTGAATGTATTGTTTTCTATATCCTTCATATTCATTTCATCAAGGAAGGTCGGTTTTACTGTCCCTATGTTAAAATTGAGGGAATCACACGCCCAGTGAGGTTAAATCGTTTCCTGACGTGCCCTGGCGTCAAGGAAAAGAAGTGCATAATGTGCACCCAGCACTCTCTCTTGAAACCTGCGGTTTTAGCCACTGCCTGTACTTCACTGCCTTTACAAAAACCTTTTTACACTTGATACTGATCACAATATTCAGGCATGAAAGCATTTTCAACATGACTTTATGGCAGGGACACGGAAAAATCCAGAGTATACCCAGAGTCTAGTTGTCAAAAAATTATCTATACTAAATCTTTTCAGTCATTCCCCTCATAAAAATGAATTCTGACGGTAGAACTTTTGCTGAGATGTCAAATGCACTCAGTAGGAACAGCAGTGGTACTAACTGTGTTTTTGCACCCTAAAACACTGAGAAGGAATCCGGCAAAACACTTTCTTGCTCACCAAAACGGGGCGCCTTTGATTAAATTTCAGCGGTTCGGTGAATTAACACTTTTTTCATCAAGGCAGAATTCTTAATCAGTTATGTTTTATTCACTTTGGGAAATCTACCTTTGTCAAAAATGGAACAGATTATTTTGGTGTCCGAAATTCACCTGACAAATGTCATTGTTGACATTTTTTCTTTTGGCATTTATAAAGAATAATTTCTATGGGTGTTTCATGTAACGGGATCTCTTCTGACTCCAGGATTTCATAGAATGAGAAATGGATTGTTAGGGCAATCTGAAGCTTTTACGAAAACTTTAATTCACTGAAGAGTCAAAACAATTGTGGGTTACTTAAAGAAAGAAAAGTGTCCTCAATCACCTTTTCCGTAGAGCAGGGAAAGAAATTCACATAACTCAATTCCTATTCTCCTCTGTAATTCATAAGTTTTGCATCAAAAGCGGTTTATTCGTTTTCTCTTCATTTCTAAGTCTTACAGAGTAATTATTTAGTTAAAATAATCTTTGTTAAGATCTAAAAGAAACAGATAAATTAGAAAATGATGAATAAGGGAGAGACACGGTGACAGAGTTAGCCTTAGAAACCATTATAATCCTCCTTTGTACAGTTAACAATTTAAATCTTTTGCGGTAACACATTCATTTCTAAGAACACTATAGGGAGATGGAGGAAAAGTTTTTTTCTAGAATCACATACACCAGCATAAAACTTCTGTATTATAGGACAAATCCTGCTTAGGGCATACATAGGTAATCATCGAGATCTGGTATCTCTCTGGGAGAAACTCAAAACGAATTCACTGCGACATGACCTTATTTATAGTCCCAAGAAGTATGTCGATCCATAGGAAAAACGTCCTAGCAAAATAAACCTTGTAAAACAATTTTTATATTAAATTACACTTCTTTCTTGGGAGAGAATGCCTTTGGTGGGAAGGTTAAGAAAAATGTTTAAATATCTCCTTTTCCTCAAAAAGTAGGATGCAGCCTGAACCTCTCTGGGCACTTCTGCAGCGAGGAGCAGCAGTCCTGAGTGCCGTTCATGCGTTCGCGCCTTGCTCGGAATCATGGCACATGCCCACCTCACACAATGGGTGCCAAGGATACCAGCACTGCTCTTGCTCTCATCACGGATGACAGTTACACCCGACATTCCAAGCGCCATGCTTTCTCCGAGGCATTTTGAATGTATTGTTTACTATATCCTTCATATTCATTTTATCAAGGAAGGTCGGTTTTACTGTCCCTATGTTAAAATTGAGGGAATCACACGCCCAGTGAGGTTAAATCGTTTCCTGACGTGCCCTGGCGTCAAGGAAAAGAAGTGCGTGATGTGCGCCCAGCACTCTCTCCTGAAACCTGCGGTTTTAGCCACTGCATGTACTTCCCTGCCATTACAAAAACCTTTTTACACTTGATACTGATCACAATATTCAGGCATGAAAGCATTTTCAACATGACGTTATGGCAGGGACACGGAAAAATCCAGAGTATACCCAGGGTCTAGTTGTCAAAAAATTATCTATACTAAATCTTTTCAGTCATTCCCCTCATAAAAATGAATTCTGACGGTAGAACTTTTGCTGAGATGTCAAATGCACTCAGTAGGAACAGCAGTGGTACTAACTGTGTTTTTGCACCCTAAAACACTGAGAAGGAATCCGGCAAAACACTTTCTTGCTCACCACCACGGGGCGCCTTTGATTAAATTTCAGCGGTTCGGTGAATTAACACTTTTTTCATCAAGGCAGAATTCTTAATCCGTTATGTTTTATTCACTTTGGGAAATCTACCTTTGTCAAAAATGGAACAGATTATTTTGGTGTCCGAAATTCACCTGACAAATGTCATTGTTGACATTTTTTCTTTTGGCATTTATAAAGAATAATTTCTATGGGTGTTTCATGTAACGGGATCTCTTCTGACTCCAGGATTTCATAGAATGAGAAATGGATTGTTAGGGCAATCTGAAGCTTTTACGAAAACTTTAATTCACTGAAGAGTCAAAACAATTGTGGGTTACTTAAAGAAAGAAAAGTGTCCTCAATCACCTTTTCCGTAGAGCAGGGAAAGAAATTCACACAACTCAATTCCTATTCTCCTCTGTAATTCATAAGTTTTGCATCAAAAGCGGTTTATTCGTTTTCTCTTCATTTCTAAGTCTTACAGAGTAATTATTTAGTTAAAATAATCTTTGTTAAGATCTAAAAGAAACAGATAAATTAGAAAATGATGAATAAGGGAGAGACACGGTGACAGAGTTAGCCTTAGAAACCATTATAATCCTCCTTTGTACAGTTAACAATTTAAATCTTTTGCGGTAACACATTCATTTCTAAGAACACTATAGGGAGATGGAGGAAAAGTTTTTTTCTAGAATCACATACACCAGCATAAAACTTCTGTATTATAGGACAAATCCTGCTTAGGGCATACATAGGTAATCATCGAGATCTGGTATCTCTCTGGGAGAAACTCAAAACGAATTCACTGCGACATGACCTTATTTATAGTCCCAAGAAGTATGTCGATCCATAGGAAAAACGTCCTAGCAAAATAAACCTTGTAAAACAATTTTTATATTAAATTACACTTCTTTCTTGGGAGAGAATGCCTTTGGTGGGAAGGTTAAGAAAAATGTTTAAATATCTCCTTTTCCTCAAAAAGTAGGATGCAGCCTGATCCTCTCTGGGCACTTCTGCAGCGAGGAGCAGCAGTCCTGAGTGCCGTTCATGCGTTCGCGCCTTGCTCGGAATCATGGCACATGCCCACCTCACACAATGGGTGCCAAGGATACCAGCACTGCTCTTGTTCTCATCACGGATGACAGTTACACCCGACATTCCAAGCGCCATGCTTTCTCCGAGGCATTTTGAATGTATTGTTTACTATATCCTTCATATTCATTTTATCAAGGAAGGTCGGTTTTACTGTCCCTATGTTAAAATTGAGGGAATCACACGCCCAGTGAGGTTAAATCGTTTCCTGACGTGCCCTGGCGTCAAGGAAAAGAAGTGCATAATGTGCACCCAGCACTCTCTCTTGAAACCTGCGGTTTTAGCCACTGCCTGTACTTCACTGCATTTACAAAAACCTTTTTACACTTGATACTGATCACAATATTCAGGCATGAAAGCATTTTCAACATGACTTTATGGCAGGGACACGGAAAAATCCAGAGTATACCCAGAGTCTAGTTGTCAAAAAATTATCTATACTAAATCTTTTCAGTCATTCCCCTCTTAAACATGAATTCTGACGGTAGAACTTTTGCTGAGATGTCAAATGCACTCAGTAGGAACAGCAGTGGTACTAACTGTGTTTTTGCACCCTAAAACACTGAGAAGGAATCCGGCAAAACACTTTCTTGCTCACCACCACGGGGCGCCTTTGATTAAATTTCAGCGGTTCGGTGAATTAACACTTTTTTCATCAAGGCAGAATTCTTAATCAGTTATGTTTTATTCACTTTGGGAAATCTACCTTTGTCAAAAATGGAACAGATTATTTTGGTGTCCGAAATTCACCTGACAAATGTCATTGTTGACATTTTTTCTTTTGGCATTTATAAAGAATAATTTCTATGGGTGTTTCATGTAACGGGATCTCTTCTGACTCCAGGATTTCATAGAATGAGAAATGGATTGTTAGGGCAATCTGAAGCTTTTACGAAAACTTTAATTCACTGAAGAGTCAAAACAATTGTGGGTTACTTAAAGAAAGAAAAGTGTCCTCAATCACCTTTTCCGTAGAGCAGGGAAAGAAATTCACATAACTCAATTCCTATTCTCCTCTGTAATTCATAAGTTTTGCATCAAAAGCGGTTTATTCGTTTTCTCTTCATTTCTAAGTCTTACAGAGTAATTATTTAGTTAAAATAATTACTGTTAAGATCTAAAAGAAACAGATAAATTAGAAAATGATGAATAAGGGAGAGACACGGTGACAGAGTTAGCCTTAGAAACCATTATAATCCTCCTTTGTACAGTTAACAATTTAAATCTTTTGCGGTAACACATTCATTTCTAAGAACACTATAGGGAGATGGAGGAAAAGTTTTTTTCTAGAATCACATACACCAGCATAAAACTTCTGTATTATAGGACAAATCCTGCTTAGGGCATACATAGGTAATCATCGAGATCTGGTATCTCTCTGGGAGAAACTCAAAACGAATTCACTGCGACATGACCTTATTTATAGTCCCAAGAAGTATGTCGATCCATAGGAAAAACGTCCTAGCAAAATAAACCTTGTAAAACAATTTTTATATTAAATTACACTTCTTTCTTGGGAGAGAATGCCTTTGGTGGGAAGGTTAAGAAAAATGTTTAAATATCGGCTTTTCCTTAGAAAGTAGGATGCAGCCTGAACCTCTCTGGGCACTTCTGCAGCGAGGAGCAGCAGTCCTGAGTGCCGTTCATGCGTTCGCGCCTTGCTCGGAATCATGGCACATGCCCACCTCACACAATGGGTGCCAAGGATACCAGCACTGCTCTTGCTCTCATCACGGATGACAGTTACACCCGACATTCCAAGCGCCATGCTTTCTCCGAGGCATTTTGAATGTATTGTTTTCTATATCCTTCATATTCATTTCATCAAGGAAGGTCGGTTTTACTGTCCCTATGTTAAAATTGAGGGAATCACACGCCCAGTGAGGTTAAATCGTTTCCTGACGTGCCCTGGCGTCAAGGAAAAGAAGTGCATAATGTGCACCCAGCACTCTCTCTTGAAACCTGCGGTTTTAGCCACTGCCTGTACTTCACTGCCTTTACAAAAACCTTTTTACACTTGATACTGATCACAATATTCAGGCATGAAAGCATTTTCAACATGACTTTATGGCAGGGACACGGAAAAATCCAGAGTATACCCAGAGTCTAGTTGTCAAAAAATTATCTATACTAAATCTTTTCAGTCATTCCCCTCATAAAAATGAATTCTGACGGTAGAACTTTTGCTGAGATGTCAAATGCACTCAGTAGGAACAGCAGTGGTACTAACTGTGTTTTTGCACCCTAAAACACTGAGAAGGAATCCGGCAAAACACTTTCTTGCTCACCAAAACGGGGCGCCTTTGATTAAATTTCAGCGGTTCGGTGAATTAACACTTTTTTCATCAAGGCAGAATTCTTAATCAGTTATGTTTTATTCACTTTGGGAAATCTACCTTTGTCAAAAATGGAACAGATTATTTTGGTGTCCGAAATTCACCTGACAAATGTCATTGTTGACATTTTTTCTTTTGGCATTTATAAAGAATAATTTCTATGGGTGTTTCATGTAACGGGATCTCTTCTGACTCCAGGATTTCATAGAATGAGAAATGGATTGTTAGGGCAATCTGAAGCTTTTACGAAAACTTTAATTCACTGAAGAGTCAAAACAATTGTGGGTTACTTAAAGAAAGAAAAGTGTCCTCAATCACCTTTTCCGTAGAGCAGGGAAAGAAATTCACATAACTCAATTCCTATTCTCCTCTGTAATTCATAAGTTTTGCATCAAAAGCGGTTTATTCGTTTTCTCTTCATTTCTAAGTCTTACAGAGTAATTATTTAGTTAAAATAATCTTTGTTAAGATCTAAAAGAAACAGATAAATTAGAAAATGATGAATAAGGGAGAGACACGGTGACAGAGTTAGCCTTAGAAACCATTATAATCCTCCTTTGTACAGTTAACAATTTAAATCTTTTGCGGTAACACATTCATTTCTAAGAACACTATAGGGAGATGGAGGAAAAGTTTTTTTCTAGAATCACATACACCAGCATAAAACTTCTGTATTATAGGACAAATCCTGCTTAGGGCATACATAGGTAATCATCGAGATCTGGTATCTCTCTGGGAGAAACTCAAAACGAATTCACTGCGACATGACCTTATTTATAGTCCCAAGAAGTATGTCGATCCATAGGAAAAACGTCCTAGCAAAATAAACCTTGTAAAACAATTTTTATATTAAATTACACTTCTTTCTTGGGAGAGAATGCCTTTGGTGGGAAGGTTAAGAAAAATGTTTAAATATCTCCTTTTCCTCAAAAAGTAGGATGCAGCCTGAACCTCTCTGGGCACTTCTGCAGCGAGGAGCAGCAGTCCTGAGTGCCGTTCATGCGTTCGCGCCTTGCTCGGAATCATGGCACATGCCCACCTCACACAATGGGTGCCAAGGATACCAGCACTGCTCTTGCTCTCATCACGGATGACAGTTACACCCGACATTCCAAGCGCCATGCTTTCTCCGAGGCATTTTGAATGTATTGTTTACTATATCCTTCATATTCATTTTATCAAGGAAGGTCGGTTTTACTGTCCCTATGTTAAAATTGAGGGAATCACACGCCCAGTGAGGTTAAATCGTTTCCTGACGTGCCCTGGCGTCAAGGAAAAGAAGTGCGTGATGTGCGCCCAGCACTCTCTCCTGAAACCTGCGGTTTTAGCCACTGCATGTACTTCCCTGCCATTACAAAAACCTTTTTACACTTGATACTGATCACAATATTCAGGCATGAAAGCATTTTCAACATGACGTTATGGCAGGGACACGGAAAAATCCAGAGTATACCCAGGGTCTAGTTGTCAAAAAATTATCTATACTAAATCTTTTCAGTCATTCCCCTCATAAAAATGAATTCTGACGGTAGAACTTTTGCTGAGATGTCAAATGCACTCAGTAGGAACAGCAGTGGTACTAACTGTGTTTTTGCACCCTAAAACACTGAGAAGGAATCCGGCAAAACACTTTCTTGCTCACCACCACGGGGCGCCTTTGATTAAATTTCAGCGGTTCGGTGAATTAACACTTTTTTCATCAAGGCAGAATTCTTAATCCGTTATGTTTTATTCACTTTGGGAAATCTACCTTTGTCAAAAATGGAACAGATTATTTTGGTGTCCGAAATTCACCTGACAAATGTCATTGTTGACATTTTTTCTTTTGGCATTTATAAAGAATAATTTCTATGGGTGTTTCATGTAACGGGATCTCTTCTGACTCCAGGATTTCATAGAATGAGAAATGGATTGTTAGGGCAATCTGAAGCTTTTACGAAAACTTTAATTCACTGAAGAGTCAAAACAATTGTGGGTTACTTAAAGAAAGAAAAGTGTCCTCAATCACCTTTTCCGTAGAGCAGGGAAAGAAATTCACATAACTCAATTCCTATTCTCCTCTGTAATTCATAAGTTTTGCATCAAAAGCGGTTTATTCGTTTTCTCTTCATTTCTAAGTCTTACAGAGTAATTATTTAGTTAAAATAATCTTTGTTAAGATCTAAAAGAAACAGATAAATTAGAAAATGATGAATAAGGGAGAGACACGGTGACAGAGTTAGCCTTAGAAACCATTATAATCCTCCTTTGTACAGTTAACAATTTAAATCTTTTGCGGTAACACATTCATTTCTAAGAACACTATAGGGAGATGGAGGAAAAGTTTTTTTCTAGAATCACATACACCAGCATAAAACTTCTGTATTATAGGACAAATCCTGCTTAGGGCATACATAGGTAATCATCGAGATCTGGTATCTCTCTGGGAGAAACTCAAAACGAATTCACTGCGACATGACCTTATTTATAGTCCCAAGAAGTATGTCGATCCATAGGAAAAACGTCCTAGCAAAATAAACCTTGTAAAACAATTTTTATATTAAATTACACTTCTTTCTTGGGAGAGAATGCCTTTGGTGGGAAGGTTAAGAAAAATGTTTAAATATCTCCTTTTCCTCAAAAAGTAGGATGCAGCCTGAACCTCTCTGGGCACTTCTGCAGCGAGGAGCAGCAGTCCTGAGTGCCGTTCATGCGTTCGCGCCTTGCTCGGAATCATGGCACATGCCCACCTCACACAATGGGTGCCAAGGATACCAGCACTGCTCTTGCTCTCATCACGGATGACAGTTACACCCGACATTCCAAGCGCCATGCTTTCTCCGAGGCATTTTGAATGTATTGTTTACTATATCCTTCATATTCATTTTATCAAGGAAGGTCGGTTTTACTGTCCCTATGTTAAAATTGAGGGAATCACACGCCCAGTGAGGTTAAATCGTTTCCTGACGTGCCCTGGCGTCAAGGAAAAGAAGTGCGTGATGTGCGCCCAGCACTCTCTCCTGAAACCTGCGGTTTTAGCCACTGCATGTACTTCCCTGCCATTACAAAAACCTTTTTACACTTGATACTGATCACAATATTCAGGCATGAAAGCATTTTCAACATGACGTTATGGCAGGGACACGGAAAAATCCAGAGTATACCCAGGGTCTAGTTGTCAAAAAATTATCTATACTAAATCTTTTCAGTCATTCCCCTCATAAAAATGAATTCTGACGGTAGAACTTTTGCTGAGATGTCAAATGCACTCAGTAGGAACAGCAGTGGTACTAACTGTGTTTTTGCACCCTAAAACACTGAGAAGGAATCCGGCAAAACACTTTCTTGCTCACCACCACGGGGCGCCTTTGATTAAATTTCAGCGGTTCGGTGAATTAACACTTTTTTCATCAAGGCAGAATTCTTAATCCGTTATGTTTTATTCACTTTGGGAAATCTACCTTTGTCAAAAATGGAACAGATTATTTTGGTGTCCGAAATTCACCTGACAAATGTCATTGTTGACATTTTTTCTTTTGGCATTTATAAAGAATAATTTCTATGGGTGTTTCATGTAACGGGATCTCTTCTGACTCCAGGATTTCATAGAATGAGAAATGGATTGTTAGGGCAATCTGAAGCTTTTACGAAAACTTTAATTCACTGAAGAGTCAAAACAATTGTGGGTTACTTAAAGAAAGAAAAGTGTCCTCAATCACCTTTTCCGTAGAGCAGGGAAAGAAATTCACACAACTCAATTCCTATTCTCCTCTGTAATTCATAAGTTTTGCATCAAAAGCGGTTTATTCGTTTTCTCTTCATTTCTAAGTCTTACAGAGTAATTATTTAGTTAAAATAATCTTTGTTAAGATCTAAAAGAAACAGATAAATTAGAAAATGATGAATAAGGGAGAGACACGGTGACAGAGTTAGCCTTAGAAACCATTATAATCCTCCTTTGTACAGTTAACAATTTAAATCTTTTGCGGTAACACATTCATTTCTAAGAACACTATAGGGAGATGGAGGAAAAGTTTTTTTCTAGAATCACATACACCAGCATAAAACTTCTGTATTATAGGACAAATCCTGCTTAGGGCATACATAGGTAATCATCGAGATCTGGTATCTCTCTGGGAGAAACTCAAAACGAATTCACTGCGACATGACCTTATTTATAGTCCCAAGAAGTATGTCGATCCATAGGAAAAACGTCCTAGCAAAATAAACCTTGTAAAACAATTTTTATATTAAATTACACTTCTTTCTTGGGAGAGAATGCCTTTGGTGGGAAGGTTAAGAAAAATGTTTAAATATCTCCTTTTCCTCAAAAAGTAGGATGCAGCCTGAACCTCTCTGGGCACTTCTGCAGCGAGGAGCAGCAGTCCTGAGTGCCGTTCATGCGTTCGCGCCTTGCTCGGAATCATGGCACATGCCCACCTCACACAATGGGTGCCAAGGATACCAGCACTGCTCTTGCTCTCATCACGGATGACAGTTACACCCGACATTCCAAGCGCCATGCTTTCTCCGAGGCATTTTGAATGTATTGTTTACTATATCCTTCATATTCATTTTATCAAGGAAGGTCGGTTTTACTGTCCCTATGTTAAAATTGAGGGAATCACACGCCCAGTGAGGTTAAATCGTTTCCTGACGTGCCCTGGCGTCAAGGAAAAGAAGTGCGTGATGTGCGCCCAGCACTCTCTCCTGAAACCTGCGCTTTTAGCCACTGCATGTACTTCCCTGCCATTACAAAAACCTTTTTACACTTGATACTGATCACAATATTCAGGCATGAAAGCATTTTCAACATGACGTTATGGCAGGGACACGGAAAAATCCAGAGTATACCCAGGGTCTAGTTGTCAAAAAATTATCTATACTAAATCTTTTCAGTCATTCCCCTCATAAAAATGAATTCTGACGGTAGAACTTTTGCTGAGATGTCAAATGCACTCAGTAGGAACAGCAGTGGTACTAACTGTGTTTTTGCACCCTAAAACACTGAGAAGGAATCCGGCAAAACACTTTCTTGCTCACCACCACGGGGCGCCTTTGATTAAATTTCAGCGGTTCGGTGAATTAACACTTTTTTCATCAAGGCAGAATTCTTAATCCGTTATGTTTTATTCACTTTGGTAAATCTACCTTTGTCAAAAATGGAACAGATTATTTTGGTATCCGAAATTCACCTGACAAATGTCATTGTTGACATTTTTTCTTTTGGCATTTATAAAGAATAATTTCTATGGGTGTTTCATGTAACGGGATCTCTTCTGACTCCAGGATTTCATAGAATGAGAAATGGATTGTTAGGGCAATCTGAAGCTTTTACGAAAACTTTAATTCACTGAAGAGTCAAAACAATTGTGGGTTACTTAAAGAAAGAAAAGTGTCCTCAATCACCTTTTCCGTAGAGCAGGGAAAGAAATTCACACAACTCAATTCCTATTCTCCTTTGTCATTCATAAATTTTGCATCAAAAGCGGTTTATTCGTTTTCTCTTCATTTCTAAGTCTTACAGAGTAATTATTTAGTTAAAATAAAATTTGTTAAGATTTAAAAGAAACAGATAAATTAGAAAATGATGAATAAGGGAGAGACACGGTGACAGAGTTAGCCTTAGAAACCATTATAATCCTCCTTTGTACAGTTAACAGTTTAAATCTTTTGCGGTAACACATTCATTTCTAAGAACACTATAGGGAGATGGAGGAAAAGTTTTTTTCTAGAATCACATACACCAGCATAAAACTTCTGTATTATAGGACAAATCCTGCTTAGTGCATACATAGGTAATCATCGAGATCTGGTATCTCTCTGGAAGAAACTCAAAACGAATTCACTGCGACATGACCTTATTTATAGTCCCAAGAAGTATGTCGATCCATAGGAAAAACGTCCTAGCAAAATAAACCTTGTAAAACAATTTTTATATTAAATTACACTTCTTTCTTGGGAGAGAATGCCTTTGGTGGGAAGGTTAAGAAAAATATTTAAATATCTCCTTTTCCTCAAAAAGTAGGATGCAGCCTGAACCTCTCTGGGCACTTCTGCAGCGAGGAGCAGCATTCCTGAGTGCCGTTCATGCGTTCGCGCCTTGCTCGGAATCATGGCACATGCCCACCTCACACAATGGGTGCCAAGGATACCAGCACTGCTCTTGCTCTCATCACGGATGACATTTACACCCGAAATTCCAAGCGCCATGCTTTCTCCGAGGCATTTTGAATGTATTGTTTTCTATATCCTTCATATTCATTTTATCAAGGAAGGTCGGTTTTACTGTCCCTATGTTAAAATTGAGGGAATCACACGCCCAGTGAGGTTAAATCGTTTCCTGACGTGCCCTGGCGTCAAGGAAAAAAAGTGCGTGATGTGCGCCCAGCACTCTCTCCTGAAACCTGCTGTTTTAGCCACTGCATGTACTTCCCTGCTATTACAAAAACCTTTTTACACTAGATACTGATCACAATATTCAGGCATGAAAGCATTTTCAACATGACGTTATGGCAGGGACACGGAAAAATCCAGAGTATACCCAGGGTCTAGTTGTCAAAAAATTATCTATACTAAATCTTTTCAGTCATTCCCCTCATAAAAATGAATTCTGACGGTAGAACTTTTGCTGAGATGTCAAATGCACTCAGTAGGAACAGCAGTGGTACTAACTGTGTTTTTGCACCCTAAAACACTGAGAAGGAATCCGGCAAAACACTTTCTTGCTCACCAAAACGGGGCGCCTTTGATTAAATTTCAGCGGTTCGGTGAATTAACACTTTTTTCATCAAGGCAGAATTCTTAATCCGTTATGTTTTATTCACTTTGGGAAATCTACCTTTGTCAAAAATGGAACAGATTATTTTGGTGTCCGAAATTCACCTGACAAATGTAATTGTTGACATTTTTTCTTTTGGCATTTATAAAGAATAATTTCTATGGGTGTTTCATGTAACGGGATCTCTTCTGACTCCAGGATTTCATAGAATGAGAAATGGATTGTTAGGGCAATCTGAAGCTTTTACGAAAACTTTAATTCACTGAAGAGTCAAAACAATTGTGGGTTACTTAAAGAAAGAAAAGTGTCCTCAATCACCTTTTCCGTAGAGCAGGGAAAGAAATTCACACAACTCAATTCCTATTCTCCTCTGTAATTCATAAGTTTTGCATCAAAAGCGGTTTATTCGTTTTCTCTTCATTTCTAAGTCTTACAGAGTAATTATTTAGTTAAAATAATCTTTGTTAAGATCTAAAAGAAACAGATAAATTAGAAAATGATGAATAAGGGAGAGACACGGTGACAGAGTTAGCCTTAGAGACCATTATAATCCTCCTTTGTACAGTTAACAATTTAAATCTTTTGCGGTAACACATTCATTTCTAAGAACACTATAGGGAGATGGAGGAAAAGTTTTTTTCTAGAATCACATACACCAGCATAAAACTTCTGTATTATAGGACAAATCCTGCTTAGGGCATACATAGGTAATCATCGAGATCTGGTATCTCTCTGGGAGAAACTCAAAACGAATTCACTGCGACATGACCTTATTTATAGTCCCAAGAAGTATGTCGATCCATAGGAAAAACGTCCTAGCAAAATAAACCTTGTAAAACAATTTTTATATTAAATTACACTTCTTTCTTGGGAGAGAATGCCTTTGGTGGGAAGGTTAAGAAAAATGTTTAAATATCTCCTTTTCCTCAAAAAGTAGGATGCAGCCTGAACCTCTCTGGGCACTTCTGCAGCGAGGAGCAGCAGTCCTGAGTGCCGTTCATGCGTTCGCGCCTTGCTCGGAATCATGGCACATGCCCACCTCACACAATGGGTGCCAAGGATACCAGCACTGCTCTTGCTCTCATCACGGATGACAGTTACACCCGACATTCCAAGCGCCATGCTTTCTCCGAGGCATTTTGAATGTATTGTTTACTATATCCTTCATATTCATTTTATCAAGGAAGGTCGGTTTTACTGTCCCTATGTTAAAATTGAGGGAATCACACGCCCAGTGAGGTTAAATCGTTTCCTGACGTGCCCTGGCGTCAAGGAAAAGAAGTGCGTGATGTGCGCCCAGCACTCTCTCCTGAAACCTGCGGTTTTAGCCACTGCATGTACTTCCCTGCCATTACAAAAACCTTTTTACACTTGATACTGATCACAATATTCAGGCATGAAAGCATTTTCAACATGACGTTATGGCAGGGACACGGAAAAATCCAGAGTATACCCAGGGTCTAGTTGTCAAAAAATTATCTATACTAAATCTTTTCAGTCATTCCCCTCATAAAAATGAATTCTGACGGTAGAACTTTTGCTGAGATGTCAAATGCACTCAGTAGGAACAGCAGTGGTACTAACTGTGTTTTTGCACCCTAAAACACTGAGAAGGAATCCGGCAAAACACTTTCTTGCTCACCACCACGGGGCGCCTTTGATTAAATTTCAGCGGTTCGGTGAATTAACACTTTTTTCATCAAGGCAGAATTCTTAATCCGTTATGTTTTATTCACTTTGGGAAATCTACCTTTGTCAAAAATGGAACAGATTATTTTGGTGTCCGAAATTCACCTGACAAATGTCATTGTTGACATTTTTTCTTTTGGCATTTATAAAGAATAATTTCTATGGGTGTTTCATGTAACGGGATCTCTTCTGACTCCAGGATTTCATAGAATGAGAAATGGATTGTTAGGGCAATCTGAAGCTTTTACGAAAACTTTAATTCACTGAAGAGTCAAAACAATTGTGGGTTACTTAAAGAAAGAAAAGTGTCCTCAATCACCTTTTCCGTAGAGCAGGGAAAGAAATTCACACAACTCAATTCCTATTCTCCTCTGTAATTCATAAGTTTTGCATCAAAAGCGGTTTATTCGTTTTCTCTTCATTTCTAAGTCTTACAGAGTAATTATTTAGTTAAAATAATCTTTGTTAAGATCTAAAAGAAACAGATAAATTAGAAAATGATGAATAAGGGAGAGACACGGTGACAGAGTTAGCCTTAGAGACCATTATAATCCTCCTTTGTACAGTTAACAATTTAAATCTTTTGCGGTAACACATTCATTTCTAAGAACACTATAGGGAGATGGAGGAAAAGTTTTTTTCTAGAATCACATACACCAGCATAAAACTTCTGTATTATAGGACAAATCCTGCTTAGGGCATACATAGGTAATCATCGAGATCTGGTATCTCTCTGGGAGAAACTCAAAACGAATTCACTGCGACATGACCTTATTTATAGTCCCAAGAAGTATGTCGATCCATAGGAAAAACGTCCTAGCAAAATAAACCTTGTAAAACAATTTTTATATTAAATTACACTTCTTTCTTGGGAGAGAATGCCTTTGGTGGGAAGGTTAAGAAAAATGTTTAAATATCTCCTTTTCCTCAAAAAGTAGGATGCAGCCTGAACCTCTCTGGGCACTTCTGCAGCGAGGAGCAGCAGTCCTGAGTGCCGTTCATGCGTTCGCGCCTTGCTCGGAATCATGGCACATGCCCACCTCACACAATGGGTGCCAAGGATACCAGCACTGCTCTTGCTCTCATCACGGATGACAGTTACACCCGACATTCCAAGCGCCATGCTTTCTCCGAGGCATTTTGAATGTATTGTTTACTATATCCTTCATATTCATTTTATCAAGGAAGGTCGGTTTTACTGTCCCTATGTTAAAATTGAGGGAATCACACGCCCAGTGAGGTTAAATCGTTTCCTGACGTGCCCTGGCGTCAAGGAAAAGAAGTGCGTGATGTGCGCCCAGCACTCTCTCCTGAAACCTGCGGTTTTAGCCACTGCATGTACTTCCCTGCCATTACAAAAACCTTTTTACACTTGATACTGATAACAATATTCAGGCATGAAAGCATTTTCAACATGACGTTATGGCAGGGACACGGAAAAATCCAGAGTATACCCAGGGTCTAGTTGTCAAAAAATTATCTATACTAAATCTTTTCAGTCATTCCCCTCATAAAAATGAATTCTGACGGTAGAACTTTTGCTGAGATGTCAAATGCACTCAGTAGGAACAGCAGTGGTACTAACTGTGTTTTTGCACCCTAAAACACTGAGAAGGAATCCGGCAAAACACTTTCTTGCTCACCACCACGGGGCGCCTTTGATTAAATTTCAGCGGTTCGGTGAATTAACACTTTTTTCATCAAGGCAGAATTCTTAATCCGTTATGTTTTATTCACTTTGGGAAATCTACCTTTGTCAAAAATGGAACAGATTATTTTGGTGTCCGAAATTCACCTGACAAATGTCATTGTTGACATTTTTTCTTTTGGCATTTATAAAGAATAATTTCTATGGGTGTTTCATGTAACGGGATCTCTTCTGACTCCAGGATTTCATAGAATGAGAAATGGATTGTTAGGGCAATCTGAAGCTTTTACGAAAACTTTAATTCACTGAAGAGTCAAAACAATTGTGGGTTACTTAAAGAAAGAAAAGTGTCCTCAATCACCTTTTCCGTAGAGCAGGGAAAGAAATTCACACAACTCAATTCCTATTCTCCTCTGTAATTCATAAGTTTTGCATCAAAAGCGGTTTATTCGTTTTCTCTTCATTTCTAAGTCTTACAGAGTAATTATTTAGTTAAAATAATCTTTGTTAAGATCTAAAAGAAACAGATAAATTAGAAAATGATGAATAAGGGAGAGACACGGTGACAGAGTTAGCCTTAGAAACCATTATAATCCTCCTTTGTACAGTTAACAATTTAAATCTTTTGCGGTAACACATTCATTTCTAAGAACACTATAGGGAGATGGAGGAAAAGTTTTTTTCTAGAATCACATACACCAGCATAAAACTTCTGTATTATAGGACAAATCCTGCTTAGGGCATACATAGGTAATCATCGAGATCTGGTATCTCTCTGGGAGAAACTCAAAACGAATTCACTGCGACATGACCTTATTTATAGTCCCAAGAAGTATGTCGATCCATAGGAAAAACGTCCTAGCAAAATAAACCTTGTAAAACAATTTTTATATTAAATTACACTTCTTTCTTGGGAGAGAATGCCTTTGGTGGGAAGGTTAAGAAAAATGTTTAAATATCTCCTTTTCCTCAAAAAGTAGGATGCAGCCTGAACCTCTCTGGGCACTTCTGCAGCGAGGAGCAGCAGTCCTGAGTGCCGTTCATGCGTTCGCGCCTTGCTCGGAATCATGGCACATGCCCACCTCACACAATGGGTGCCAAGGATACCAGCACTGCTCTTGCTCTCATCACGGATGACAGTTACACCCGACATTCCAAGCGCCATGCTTTCTCCGAGGCATTTTGAATGTATTGTTTACTATATCCTTCATATTCATTTTATCAAGGAAGGTCGGTTTTACTGTCCCTATGTTAAAATTGAGGGAATCACACGCCCAGTGAGGTTAAATCGTTTCCTGACGTGCCCTGGCGTCAAGGAAAAGAAGTGCATAATGTGCACCCAGCACTCTCTCTTGAAACCTGCGGTTTTAGCCACTGCCTGTACTTCACTGCCTTTACAAAAACCTTTTTACACTTGATACTGATCACAATATTCAGGCATGAAAGCATTTTCAACATGACTTTATGGCAGGGACACGGAAAAATCCAGAGTATACCCAGAGTCTTGTGGTCAAAAAATTATCTATACTAAATCTTTTCAGTCATTCCCCTCTTAAAAATGAATTCTGACGGTAGAACTTTTGCTGAGATGTCAAATGCACTCAGTAGGAACAGCAGTGGTACTAACTGTGTTTTTGCACCCTAAAACACTGAGAAGGAATCCGGCAAAACACTTTCTTGCTCACCAAAACGGGGCGCCTTTGATTAAATTTCAGCGGTTCGGTGAATTAACACTTTTTTCATCAAGGCAGAATTCTTAATCAGTTATGTTTTATTCACTTTGGGAAATCTACCTTTGTCAAAAAAGGAGCAAATTATTTTGGTGTCCGAAATTCACCTGACAAATGTCATTGTTGACATTTTTTCTTTTGGCATTTATAAAGAATAATTTCTATGGGTGTTTCATGTAACGGGATCTCTTCTGACTCCAGGATTTCATAGAATGAGAAATGGATTGTTAGGGCAATCTGAAGCTTTTACGAAAACTTTAATTCACTGAAGAGTCAAAACAATTGTGGGTTACTTAAAGAAAGAAAAGTGTCCTCAATCACCTTTTCCGTAGAGCAGGGAAAGAAATTCACATAACTCAATTCCTATTCTCCTCTGTAATTCATAAGTTTTGCATCAAAAGTGGTTTATTCGTTTTCTCTTCATTTCTAAGTCTTACAGAGTAATTATTTAGTTAAAATAATCTTTGTTAAGATCTAAAAGAAACAGATAAATTAGAAAATGATGAATAAGGGAGAGACACGGTGACAGAGTTAGCCTTAGAAACCATTATAATCCTCCTTTGTACAGTTAACAATTTAAATCTTTTGCGGTAACACATTCATTTCTAAGAACACTATAGGGAGATGGAGGAAAAGTTTTTTTCTAGAATCACATACACCAGCATAAAACTTCTGTATTATAAGACAAATCCTGCTTAGGGCATACATAGGTAATCATCGAGATCTGGTATCTCTCTGGGAGAAACTCAAAACGAATTCACTGCGACATGACCTTATTTATAGTCCCAAGAAGTATGTCGATCCATAGGAAAAACGTCCTAGCAAAATAAACCTTGTAAAACAATTTTTATATTAAATTACACTTCTTTCTTGGGAGAGAATGCCTTTGGTGGGAAGGTTAAGAAAAATGTTTAAATATCTCCTTTTCCTCAAAAAGTAGGATGCAGCCTGATCCTCTCTGGGCACTTCTGCAGCGAGGAGCAGCAGTCCTGAGTGCCGTTCATGCGTTCGCGCCTTGCTCGGAATCATGGCACATGCCCACCTCACACAATGGGTGCCAAGGATACCAGCACTGCTCTTGCTCTCATCACGGATGACAGTTACACCCGACATTCCAAGCGCCATGCTTTCTCCGAGGCATTTTGAATGTATTGTTTTCTATATCCTTCATATTCATTTCATCAAGGAAGGTCGGTTTTACTGTCCCTATGTTAAAATTGAGGGAATCACACGCCCAGTGAGGTTAAATCGTTTCCTGACGTGCCCTGGCGTCAAGGAAAAGAAGTGCGTGATGTGCGCCCAGCACTCTCTCCTGAAACCTGCGGTTTTAGCCACTGCATGTACTTCCCTGCTATTACAAAAACCTTTTTACACTTGATACTGATCACAATATTCAGGCAAGAAAGCATTTTCAACATGACTTTAAGGCAGGGACACGGAAAAATCCAGAGTATACCCAGGGTCTAGTTGTCAAAAAATTATCTATACTAAATCTTTTCAGTCATTCCCCTCATAAAAATGAATTCTGACGGTAGAACTTTTGCTGAGATGTCAAATGCACTCAGTAGGAACAGCAGTGGTACTAACTGTGTTTTTGCACCCTAAAACACTGAGAAGGAATCCGGCAAAACACTTTCTTGCTCACCACCACGGGGCGCCTTTGATTAAATTTCAGCGGTTCGGTGAATTAACACTTTTTTCATCAAGGCAGAATTCTTAATCAGTTATGTTTTATTCACTTTGGGAAATCTACCTTTGTCAAAAAAGGAGCAGATTATTTTGGTGTCCGAAATTCACCTGACAAATGTCATTGTTGACATTTTTTCTTTTGGCATTTATAAAGAATAATTTC
Organism: Manis pentadactyla; assembly: GCF_030020395.1. Lineage (NCBI taxonomy): Eukaryota > Metazoa > Chordata > Mammalia > Pholidota > Manidae > Manis > Manis pentadactyla. The sequence continues at coordinate 4,445,044 of NC_080035.1, forward strand.
TATGGGTGTTTCATGTATCGGGATCTCTTCTGACTCCAGGATTTCATAGAATGAGAAATGGATTGTTAGGGCAATCTGAAGCTTTTACGAAAACTTTAATTCACTGAAGAGTCAAAACAATTGTGGGTTACTTAAAGAAAGAAAAGTGTCCTCAATCACCTTTTCCGTAGAGCAAGGAAACAAATTCACATAACTTAATTCCTATTCTCCTTTGTCATTCATAAATTTTGCATCAAAAGCGGTTTATTCGTTTTCTCTTCATTTCTAAGTCTTACAGAGTAATTATTTAGTTAAAATAAAATTTGTTAAGATTTAAAAGAAACAGATAAATTAGAAAATGATGAATAAGGGAGAGACACGGTGACAGAGTTAGCCTTAGAAACCATTATAATCCTCCTTTGTACAGTTAACAGTTTAAATCTTTTGCGGTAACACATTCATTTCTAAGAACACTATAGGGAGATGGAGGAAAAGTTTTTTTCTAGAATCACATACACCAGCATAAAACTTCTGTATTATAGGACAAATCCTGCTTAGTGCATACATAGGTAATCATCGAGATCTGGTATCTCTCTGGAAGAAACTCAAAACGAATTCACTGCGACATGACCTTATTTATAGTCCCAAGAAGTATGTCGATCCATAGGAAAAACGTCCTAGCAAAATAAACCTTGTAAAACAATTTTTATATTAAATTACACTTCTTTCTTGGGAGAGAATGCCTTTGGTGGGAAGGTTAAGAAAAATATTTAAATATCTCCTTTTCCTCAAAAAGTAGGATGCAGCCTGAACCTCTCTGGGCACTTCTGCAGCGAGGAGCAGCAGTCCTGAGTGCCGTTCATGCGTTCGCGCCTTGCTCGGAATCATGGCACATGCCCACCTCACACAATGGGTGCCAAGGATACCAGCACTGCTCTTGCTCTCATCACGGATGACATTTACACCCGAAATTCCAAGCGCCATGCTTTCTCCGAGGCATTTTGAATGTATTGTTTTCTATATCCTTCATATTCATTTTATCAAGGAAGGTCGGTTTTACTGTCCCTATGTTAAAATTGAGGGAATCACACGCCCAGTGAGGTTAAATCGTTTCCTGACGTGCCCTGGCGTCAAGGAAAAGAAGTGCGTGATGTGCGCCCAGCACTCTCTCCTGAAACCTGCTGTTTTAGCCACTGCATGTACTTCCCTGCTATTACAAAAACCTTTTTACACTAGATACTGATCACAATATTCAGGCATGAAAGCATTTTCAACATGACGTTATGGCAGGGACACGGAAAAATCCAGAGTATACCCAGGGTCTAGTTGTCAAAAAATTATCTATACTAAATCTTTTCAGTCATTCCCCTCATAAAAATGAATTCTGACGGTAGAACTTTTGCTGAGATGTCAAATGCACTCAGTAGGAACAGCAGTGGTACTAACTGTGTTTTTGCACCCTAAAACACTGAGAAGGAATCCGGCAAAACACTTTCTTGCTCACCAAAACGGGGCGCCTTTGATTAAATTTCAGCGGTTCGGTGAATTAACACTTTTTTCATCAAGGCAGAATTCTTAATCCGTTATGTTTTATTCACTTTGGGAAATCTACCTTTGTCAAAAATGGAACAGATTATTTTGGTGTCCGAAATTCACCTGACAAATGTCATTGTTGACATTTTTTCTTTTGGCATTTATAAAGAATAATTTCTATGGGTGTTTCATGTAACGGGATCTCTTCTGACTCCAGGATTTCATAGAATGAGAAATGGATTGTTAGGGCAATCTGAAGCTTTTACGAAAACTTTAATTCACTGAAGAGTCAAAACAATTGTGGGTTACTTAAAGAAAGAAAAGTGTCCTCAATCACCTTTTCCGTAGAGCATTGAAAGAAATTCACACAACTCAATTCCTATTCTCCTCTGTAATTCATAAGTTTTGCATCAAAAGCGGTTTATTCGTTTTCTCTTCATTTCTAAGTCTTACAGAGTAATTATTTAGTTAAAATAATCTTTGTTAAGATCTAAAAGAAACAGATAAATTAGAAAATGATGAATAAGGGAGAGACACGGTGACAGAGTTAGCCTTAGAAACCATTATAATCCTCCTTTGTACAGTTAACAATTTAAATCTTTTGCGGTAACACATTCATTTCTAAGAACACTATAGGGAGATGGAGGAAAAGTTTTTTTCTAGAATCACATACACCAGCATAAAACTTCTGTATTATAGGACAAATCCTGCTTAGGGCATACATAGGTAATCATCGAGATCTGGTATCTCTCTGGGAGAAACTCAAAACGAATTCACTGCGACATGACCTTATTTATAGTCCCAAGAAGTATGTCGATCCATAGGAAAAACGTCCTAGCAAAATAAACCTTGTAAAACAATTTTTATATTAAATTACACTTCTTTCTTGGGAGAGAATGCCTTTGGTGGGAAGGTTAAGAAAAATGTTTAAATATCTCCTTTTCCTCAAAAAGTAGGATGCAGCCTGAACCTCTCTGGGCACTTCTGCAGCGAGGAGCAGCAGTCCTGAGTGCCGTTCATGCGTTCGCGCCTTGCTCGGAATCATGGCACATGCCCACCTCACACAATGGGTGCCAAGGATACCAGCACTGCTCTTGCTCTCATCACGGATGACAGTTACACCCGACATTCCAAGCGCCATGCTTTCTCCGAGGCATTTTGAATGTATTGTTTACTATATCCTTCATATTCATTTTATCAAGGAAGGTCGGTTTTACTGTCCCTATGTTAAAATTGAGGGAATCACACGCCCAGTGAGGTTAAATCGTTTCCTGACGTGCCCTGGCGTCAAGGAAAAGAAGTGCATAATGTGCACCCAGCACTCTCTCCTGAAACCTGCTGTTTTAGCCACTGCATGTACTTCCCTGCTATTACAAAAACCTTTTTACACTAGATACTGATCACAATATTCAGGCATGAAAGCATTTTCAACATGACGTTATGGCAGGGACACGGAAAAATCCAGAGTATACCCAGGGTCTAGTTGTCAAAAAATTATCTATACTAAATCTTTTCAGTCATTCCCCTCATAAAAATGAATTCTGACGGTAGAACTTTTGCTGAGATGTCAAATGCACTCAGTAGGAACAGCAGTGGTACTAACTGTGTTTTTGCACCCTAAAACACTGAGAAGGAATCCGGCAAAACACTTTCTTGCTCACCACCACGGGGCGCCTTTGATTAAATTTCAGCGGTTCGGTGTATTAACACTTTTTTCATCAAGGCAGAATTCTTAATCCGTTATGTTTTATTCACTTTGGGAAATCTACCTTTGTCAAAAATGGAACAGATTATTTTGGTGTCCGAAATTCACCTGACAAATGTCATTGTTGACATTTTTTCTTTTGGCATTTATAAAGAATAATTTCTATGGGTGTTTCATGTAACGGGATCTCTTCTGACTCCAGGATTTCATAGAATGAGAAATGGATTGTTAGGGCAATCTGAAGCTTTTACGAAAACTTTAATTCACTGAAGAGTCAAAACAATTGTGGGTTACTTAAAGAAAGAAAAGTGTCCTCAATCACCTTTTCCGTAGAGCAGGGAAAGAAATTCACACAACTCAATTCCTATTCTCCTCTGTAATTCATAAGTTTTGCATCAAAAGCGGTTTATTCGTTTTCTCTTCATTTCTAAGTCTTACAGAGTAATTATTTAGTTAAAATAATCTTTGTTAAGATCTAAAAGAAACAGATAAATTAGAAAATGATGAATAAGGGAGAGACACGGTGACAGAGTTAGCCTTAGAAACCAATATAATCCTCCTTTGTACAGTTAACAATTTAAATCTTTTGCGGTAACACATTCATTTCTAAGAACACTATAGGGAGATGGAGGAAAAGTTTTTTTCTAGAATCACATACACCAGCATAAAACTTCTGTATTATAGGACAAATCCTGCTTAGGGCATACATAGGTAATCATCGAGATCTGGTATCTCTCTGGGAGAAACTCAAAACGAATTCAGTGCGACATGACCTTATTTATAGTCCCAAGAAGTATGTCGATCCATAGGAAAAACGTCCTAGCAAAATAAACCTTGTAAAACAATTTTTATATTAAATTACACTTCTTTCTTGGGAGAGAATGCCTTTGGTGGGAAGGTTAAGAAAAATGTTTAAATATCTCCTTTTCCTTAAAAAGTAGGATGCAGCCTGAACCTCTCTGGGCACTTCTGCAGCGAGGAGCAGCAGTCCTGAGTGCCGTTCATGCGTTCGCGCCTTGCTCGGAATCATGGCACATGCCCACCTCACACAATGGGTGCCAAGGATACCAGCACTGCTCTTGCTCTCATCACGGATGACAGTTACACCCGACATTCCAAGCGCCATGCTTTCTCCGAGGCATTTTGAATGTATTGTTTTCTATATCCTTCATATTCATTTCATCAAGGAAGGTCGGTTTTACTGTCCCTATGTTAAAATTGAGGGAATCACACGCCCAGTGAGGTTAAATCGTTTCCTGACGTGCCCTGGCGTCAAGGAAAAGAAGTGCGTGATGTGCGCCCAGCACTCTCTCCTGAAACCTACGGTTTTTGCCACTGCATGTACTTCCCTGCTATTACAAAAACCTTTTTACACTTGATACTGATCACAATATTCAGGCATGAAAGCATTTTCAACATGACGTTATGGCAGGGACACGGAAAAATCCAGAGTATACCCAGGGTCTAGTTGTCAAAAAATTATCTATACTAAATCTTTTCAGTCATTCCCCTCATAAAAATGAATTCTGACGGTAGAACTTTTGCTGAGATGTCAAATGCACTCAGTAGGAACAGCAGTGGTACTAACTGTGTTTTTGCACCCTAAAACACTGAGAAGGAATCCGGCAAAACACTTTCTTGCTCACCACCACGGGGCGCCTTTGATTAAATTTCAGCGGTTCGGTGAATTAACACTTTTTTCATCAAGGCAGAATTCTTAATCAGTTATGTTTTATTCACTTTGGGAAATCTACCTTTGTCAAAAAAGGAGCAGATTATTTTGGTGTCCGAAATTCACCTGACAAATGTCATTGTTGACATTTTTTCTTTTGGCATTTATAAAGAATAATTTCTATGGGTGTTTCATGTATCGGGATCTCTTCTGACTCCAGGATTTCATAGAATGAGAAATGGATTGTTAGGGCAATCTGAAGCTTTTACGAAAACTTTAATTCACTGAAGAGTCAAAACAATTGTGGGTTACTTAAAGAAAGAAAAGTGTCCTCAATCACCTTTTCCGTAGAGCAAGGAAACAAATTCACATAACTTAATTCCTATTCTCCTTTGTCATTCATAAATTTTGCATCAAAAGCGGTTTATTCGTTTTCTCTTCATTTCTAAGTCTTACAGAGTAATTATTTAGTTAAAATAAAATTTGTTAAGATTTAAAAGAAACAGATAAATTAGAAAATGATGAATAAGGGAGAGACACGGTGACAGAGTTAGCCTTAGAAACCATTATAATCCTCCTTTGTACAGTTAACAGTTTAAATCTTTTGCGGTAACACATTCATTTCTAAGAACACTATAGGGAGATGGAGGAAAAGTTTTTTTCTAGAATCACATACACCAGCATAAAACTTCTGTATTATAGGACAAATCCTGCTTAGTGCATACATAGGTAATCATCGAGATCTGGTATCTCTCTGGAAGAAACTCAAAACGAATTCACTGCGACATGACCTTATTTATAGTCCCAAGAAGTATGTCGATCCATAGGAAAAACGTCCTAGCAAAATAAACCTTGTAAAACAATTTTTATATTAAATTACACTTCTTTCTTGGGAGAGAATGCCTTTGGTGGGAAGGTTAAGAAAAATATTTAAATATCTCCTTTTCCTCAAAAAGTAGGATGCAGCCTGAACCTCTCTGGGCACTTCTGCAGCGAGGAGCAGCATTCCTGAGTGCCGTTCATGCGTTCGCGCCTTGCTCGGAATCATGGCACATGCCCACCTCACACAATGGGTGCCAAGGATACCAGCACTGCTCTTGCTCTCATCACGGATGACATTTACACCCGAAATTCCAAGCGCCATGCTTTCTCCGAGGCATTTTGAATGTATTGTTTTCTATATCCTTCATATTCATTTTATCAAGGAAGGTCGGTTTTACTGTCCCTATGTTAAAATTGAGGGAATCACACGCCCAGTGAGGTTAAATCGTTTCCTGACGTGCCCTGGCGTCAAGGAAAAAAAGTGCGTGATGTGCGCCCAGCACTCTCTCCTGAAACCTGCTGTTTTAGCCACTGCATGTACTTCCCTGCTATTACAAAAACCTTTTTACACTAGATACTGATCACAATATTCAGGCATGAAAGCATTTTCAACATGACGTTATGGCAGGGACACGGAAAAATCCAGAGTATACCCAGGGTCTAGTTGTCAAAAAATTATCTATACTAAATCTTTTCAGTCATTCCCCTCATAAAAATGAATTCTGACGGTAGAACTTTTGCTGAGATGTCAAATGCACTCAGTAGGAACAGCAGTGGTACTAACTGTGTTTTTGCACCCTAAAACACTGAGAAGGAATCCGGCAAAACACTTTCTTGCTCACCAAAACGGGGCGCCTTTGATTAAATTTCAGCGGTTCGGTGAATTAACACTTTTTTCATCAAGGCAGAATTCTTAATCCGTTATGTTTTATTCACTTTGGGAAATCTACCTTTGTCAAAAATGGAACAGATTATTTTGGTGTCCGAAATTCACCTGACAAATGTAATTGTTGACATTTTTTCTTTTGGCATTTATAAAGAATAATTTCTATGGGTGTTTCATGTAACGGGATCTCTTCTGACTCCAGGATTTCATAAAATGAGAAATGGATTGTTAGGGCAATCTGAAGCTTTTACGAAAACTTTAATTCACTGAAGAGTCAAAACAATTGTGGGTTACTTAAAGAAAGAAAAGTGTCCTCAATCACCTTTTCCGTAGAGCAGGGAAAGAAATTCACACAACTCAATTCCTATTCTCCTCTGTAATTCATAAGTTTTGCATCAAAAGCGGTTTATTCGTTTTCTCTTCATTTCTAAGTCTTACAGAGTAATTATTTAGTTAAAATAATCTTTGTTAAGATCTAAAAGAAACAGATAAATTAGAAAATGATGAATAAGGGAGAGACACGGTGACAGAGTTAGCCTTAGAAACCATTATAATCCTCCTTTGTACAGTTAACAATTTAAATCTTTTGCGGTAACACATTCATTTCTAAGAACACTATAGGGAGATGGAGGAAAAGTTTTTTTCTAGAATCACATACACCAGCATAAAACTTCTGTATTATAGGACAAATCCTGCTTAGGGCATACATAGGTAATCATCGAGATCTGGTATCTCTCTGGGAGAAACTCAAAACGAATTCACTGCGACATGACCTTATTTATAGTCCCAAGAAGTATGTCGATCCATAGGAAAAACGTCCTAGCAAAATAAACCTTGTAAAACAATTTTTATATTAAATTACACTTCTTTCTTGGGAGAGAATGCCTTTGGTGGGAAGGTTAAGAAAAATGTTTAAATATCTCCTTTTCCTCAAAAAGTAGGATGCAGCCTGAACCTCTCTGGGCACTTCTGCAGCGAGGAGCAGCAGTCCTGAGTGCCGTTCATGCGTTCGCGCCTTGCTCGGAATCATGGCACATGCCCACCTCACACAATGGGTGCCAAGGATACCAGCACTGCTCTTGCTCTCATCACGGATGACAGTTACACCCGACATTCCAAGCGCCATGCTTTCTCCGAGGCATTTTGAATGTATTGTTTACTATATCCTTCATATTCATTTTATCAAGGAAGGTCGGTTTTACTGTCCCTATGTTAAAATTGAGGGAATCACACGCCCAGTGAGGTTAAATCGTTTCCTGACGTGCCCTGGCGTCAAGGAAAAGAAGTGCGTGATGTGCGCCCAGCACTCTCTCCTGAAACCTGCGGTTTTAGCCACTGCATGTACTTCCCTGCCATTACAAAAACCTTTTTACACTTGATACTGATCACAATATTCAGGCATGAAAGCATTTTCAACATGACGTTATGGCAGGGACACGGAAAAATCCAGAGTATACCCAGGGTCTAGTTGTCAAAAAATTATCTATACTAAATCTTTTCAGTCATTCCCCTCATAAAAATGAATTCTGACGGTAGAACTTTTGCTGAGATGTCAAATGCACTCAGTAGGAACAGCAGTGGTACTAACTGTGTTTTTGCACCCTAAAACACTGAGAAGGAATCCGGCAAAACACTTTCTTGCTCACCACCACGGGGCGCCTTTGATTAAATTTCAGCGGTTCGGTGAATTAACACTTTTTTCATCAAGGCAGAATTCTTAATCCGTTATGTTTTATTCACTTTGGGAAATCTACCTTTGTCAAAAATGGAACAGATTATTTTGGTGTCCGAAATTCACCTGACAAATGTCATTGTTGACATTTTTTCTTTTGGCATTTATAAAGAATAATTTCTATGGGTGTTTCATGTAACGGGATCTCTTCTGACTCCAGGATTTCATAGAATGAGAAATGGATTGTTAGGGCAATCTGAAGCTTTTACGAAAACTTTAATTCACTGAAGAGTCAAAACAATTGTGGGTTACTTAAAGAAAGAAAAGTGTCCTCAATCACCTTTTCCGTAGAGCAGGGAAAGAAATTCACACAACTCAATTCCTATTCTCCTCTGTAATTCATAAGTTTTGCATCAAAAGCGGTTTATTCGTTTTCTCTTCATTTCTAAGTCTTACAGAGTAATTATTTAGTTAAAATAATCTTTGTTAAGATCTAAAAGAAACAGATAAATTAGAAAATGATGAATAAGGGAGAGACACGGTGACAGAGTTAGCCTTAGAGACCATTATAATCCTCCTTTGTACAGTTAACAATTTAAATCTTTTGCGGTAACACATTCATTTCTAAGAACACTATAGGGAGATGGAGGAAAAGTTTTTTTCTAGAATCACATACACCAGCATAAAACTTCTGTATTATAGGACAAATCCTGCTTAGGGCATACATAGGTAATCATCGAGATCTGGTATCTCTCTGGGAGAAACTCAAAACGAATTCACTGCGACATGACCTTATTTATAGTCCCAAGAAGTATGTCGATCCATAGGAAAAACGTCCTAGCAAAATAAACCTTGTAAAACAATTTTTATATTAAATTACACTTCTTTCTTGGGAGAGAATGCCTTTGGTGGGAAGGTTAAGAAAAATGTTTAAATATCTCCTTTTCCTCAAAAAGTAGGATGCAGCCTGAACCTCTCTGGGCACTTCTGCAGCGAGGAGCAGCAGTCCTGAGTGCCGTTCATGCGTTCGCGCCTTGCTCGGAATCATGGCACATGCCCACCTCACACAATGGGTGCCAAGGATACCAGCACTGCTCTTGCTCTCATCACGGATGACAGTTACACCCGACATTCCAAGCGCCATGCTTTCTCCGAGGCATTTTGAATGTATTGTTTACTATATCCTTCATATTCATTTTATCAAGGAAGGTCGGTTTTACTGTCCCTATGTTAAAATTGAGGGAATCACACGCCCAGTGAGGTTAAATCGTTTCCTGACGTGCCCTGGCGTCAAGGAAAAGAAGTGCGTGATGTGCGCCCAGCACTCTCTCCTGAAACCTGCGGTTTTAGCCACTGCATGTACTTCCCTGCCATTACAAAAACCTTTTTACACTTGATACTGATCACAATATTCAGGCATGAAAGCATTTTCAACATGACGTTATGGCAGGGACACGGAAAAATCCAGAGTATACCCAGGGTCTAGTTGTCAAAAAATTATCTATACTAAATCTTTTCAGTCATTCCCCTCATAAAAATGAATTCTGACGGTAGAACTTTTGCTGAGATGTCAAATGCACTCAGTAGGAACAGCAGTGGTACTAACTGTGTTTTTGCACCCTAAAACACTGAGAAGGAATCCGGCAAAACACTTTCTTGCTCACCACCACGGGGCGCCTTTGATTAAATTTCAGCGGTTCGGTGAATTAACACTTTTTTCATCAAGGCAGAATTCTTAATCCGTTATGTTTTATTCACTTTGGGAAATCTACCTTTGTCAAAAATGGAACAGATTATTTTGGTGTCCGAAATTCACCTGACAAATGTCATTGTTGACATTTTTTCTTTTGGCATTTATAAAGAATAATTTCTATGGGTGTTTCATGTAACGGGATCTCTTCTGACTCCAGGATTTCATAGAATGAGAAATGGATTGTTAGGGCAATCTGAAGCTTTTACGAAAACTTTAATTCACTGAAGAGTCAAAACAATTGTGGGTTACTTAAAGAAAGAAAAGTGTCCTCAATCACCTTTTCCGTAGAGCAGGGAAAGAAATTCACACAACTCAATTCCTATTCTCCTCTGTAATTCATAAGTTTTGCATCAAAAGCGGTTTATTCGTTTTCTCTTCATTTCTAAGTCTTACAGAGTAATTATTTAGTTAAAATAATCTTTGTTAAGATCTAAAAGAAACAGATAAATTAGAAAATGATGAATAAGGGAGAGACACGGTGACAGATTTAGCCTTAGAAACCATTATAATCCTCCTTTGTACAGTTAACAATTTAAATCTTTTGCGGTAACACATTCATTTCTAAGAACACTATAGGGAGATGGAGGAAAAGTTTTTTTCTAGAATCACATACACCAGCATAAAACTTCTGTATTATAGGACAAATCCTGCTTAGGGCATACATAGGTAATCATCGAGATCTGGTATCTCTCTGGGAGAAACTCAAAACGAATTCACTGCGACATGACCTTATTTATAGTCCCAAGAAGTATGTCGATCCATAGGAAAAACGTCCTAGCAAAATAAACCTTGTAAAACAATTTTTATATTAAATTACACTTCTTTCTTGGGAGAGAATGCCTTTGGTGGGAAGGTTAAGAAAAATGTTTAAATATCTCCTTTTCCTCAAAAAGTAGGATGCAGCCTGAACCTCTCTGGGCACTTCTGCAGCGAGGAGCAGCAGTCCTGAGTGCCGTTCATGCGTTCGCGCCTTGCTCGGAATCATGGCACATGCCCACCTCACACAATGGGTGCCAAGGATACCAGCACTGCTCTTGCTCTCATCACGGATGACAGTTACACCCGACATTCCAAGCGCCATGCTTTCTCCGAGGCATTTTGAATGTATTGTTTACTATATCCTTCATATTCATTTTATCAAGGAAGGTCGGTTTTACTGTCCCTATGTTAAAATTGAGGGAATCACACGCCCAGTGAGGTTAAATCGTTTCCTGACGTGCCCTGGCGTCAAGGAAAAGAAGTGCATAATGTGCACCCAGCACTCTCTCTTGAAACCTGCGGTTTTAGCCACTGCCTGTACTTCACTGCCTTTACAAAAACCTTTTTACACTTGATACTGATCACAATATTCAGGCATGAAAGCATTTTCAACATGACTTTATGGCAGGGACACGGAAAAATCCAGAGTATACCCAGAGTCTTGTGGTCAAAAAATTATCTATACTAAATCTTTTCAGTCATTCCCCTCTTAAAAATGAATTCTGACGGTAGAACTTTTGCTGAGATGTCAAATGCACTCAGTAGGAACAGCAGTGGTACTAACTGTGTTTTTGCACCCTAAAACACTGAGAAGGAATCCGGCAAAACACTTTCTTGCTCACCAAAACGGGGCGCCTTTGATTAAATTTCAGCGGTTCGGTGAATTAACACTTTTTTCATCAAGGCAGAATTCTTAATCAGTTATGTTTTATTCACTTTGGGAAATCTACCTTTGTCAAAAAAGGAGCAAATTATTTTGGTGTCCGAAATTCACCTGACAAATGTCATTGTTGACATTTTTTCTTTTGGCATTTATAAAGAATAATTTCTATGGGTGTTTCATGTAACGGGATCTCTTCTGACTCCAGGATTTCATAGAATGAGAAATGGATTGTTAGGGCAATCTGAAGCTTTTACGAAAACTTTAATTCACTGAAGAGTCAAAACAATTGTGGGTTACTTAAAGAAAGAAAAGTGTCCTCAATCACCTTTTCCGTAGAGCAGGGAAAGAAATTCACATAACTCAATTCCTATTCTCCTCTGTAATTCATAAGTTTTGCATCAAAAGTGGTTTATTCGTTTTCTCTTCATTTCTAAGTCTTACAGAGTAATTATTTAGTTAAAATAATCTTTGTTAAGATCTAAAAGAAACAGATAAATTAGAAAATGATGAATAAGGGAGAGACACGGTGACAGAGTTAGCCTTAGAAACCATTATAATCCTCCTTTGTACAGTTAACAATTTAAATCTTTTGCGGTAACACATTCATTTCTAAGAACACTATAGGGAGATGGAGGAAAAGTTTTTTTCTAGAATCACATACACCAGCATAAAACTTCTGTATTATAAGACAAATCCTGCTTAGGGCATACATAGGTAATCATCGAGATCTGGTATCTCTCTGGGAGAAACTCAAAACGAATTCACTGCGACATGACCTTATTTATAGTCCCAAGAAGTATGTCGATCCATAGGAAAAACGTCCTAGCAAAATAAACCTTGTAAAACAATTTTTATATTAAATTACACTTCTTTCTTGGGAGAGAATGCCTTTGGTGGGAAGGTTAAGAAAAATGTTTAAATATCTCCTTTTCCTCAAAAAGTAGGATGCAGCCTGATCCTCTCTGGGCACTTCTGCAGCGAGGAGCAGCAGTCCTGAGTGCCGTTCATGCGTTCGCGCCTTGCTCGGAATCATGGCACATGCCCACCTCACACAATGGGTGCCAAGGATACCAGCACTGCTCTTGCTCTCATCACGGATGACAGTTACACCCGACATTCCAAGCGCCATGCTTTCTCCGAGGCATTTTGAATGTATTGTTTTCTATATCCTTCATATTCATTTCATCAAGGAAGGTCGGTTTTACTGTCCCTATGTTAAAATTGAGGGAATCACACGCCCAGTGAGGTTAAATCGTTTCCTGACGTGCCCTGGCGTCAAGGAAAAGAAGTGCGTGATGTGCGCCCAGCACTCTCTCCTGAAACCTGCGGTTTTAGCCACTGCATGTACTTCCCTGCTATTACAAAAACCTTTTTACACTTGATACTGATCACAATATTCAGGCAAGAAAGCATTTTCAACATGACTTTAAGGCAGGGACACGGAAAAATCCAGAGTATACCCAGGGTCTAGTTGTCAAAAAATTATCTATACTAAATCTTTTCAGTCATTCCCCTCATAAAAATGAATTCTGACGGTAGAACTTTTGCTGAGATGTCAAATGCACTCAGTAGGAACAGCAGTGGTACTAACTGTGTTTTTGCACCCTAAAACACTGAGAAGGAATCCGGCAAAACACTTTCTTGCTCACCACCACGGGGCGCCTTTGATTAAATTTCAGCGGTTCGGTGAATTAACACTTTTTTCATCAAGGCAGAATTCTTAATCAGTTATGTTTTATTCACTTTGGGAAATCTACCTTTGTCAAAAAAGGAGCAGATTATTTTGGTGTCCGAAATTCACCTGACAAATGTCATTGTTGACATTTTTTCTTTTGGCATTTATAAAGAATAATTTCTATGGGTGTTTCATGTATCGGGATCTCTTCTGACTCCAGGATTTCATAGAATGAGAAATGGATTGTTAGGGCAATCTGAAGCTTTTACGAAAACTTTAATTCACTGAAGAGTCAAAACAATTGTGGGTTACTTAAAGAAAGAAAAGTGTCCTCAATCACCTTTTCCGTAGAGCAAGGAAACAAATTCACATAACTTAATTCCTATTCTCCTTTGTCATTCATAAATTTTGCATCAAAAGCGGTTTATTCGTTTTCTCTTCATTTCTAAGTCTTACAGAGTAATTATTTAGTTAAAATAAAATTTGTTAAGATTTAAAAGAAACAGATAAATTAGAAAATGATGAATAAGGGAGAGACACGGTGACAGAGTTAGCCTTAGAAACCATTATAATCCTCCTTTGTACAGTTAACAGTTTAAATCTTTTGCGGTAACACATTCATTTCTAAGAACACTATAGGGAGATGGAGGAAAAGTTTTTTTCTAGAATCACATACACCAGCATAAAACTTCTGTATTATAGGACAAATCCTGCTTAGTGCATACATAGGTAATCATCGAGATCTGGTATCTCTCTGGAAGAAACTCAAAACGAATTCACTGCGACATGACCTTATTTATAGTCCCAAGAAGTATGTCGATCCATAGGAAAAACGTCCTAGCAAAATAAACCTTGTAAAACAATTTTTATATTAAATTACACTTCTTTCTTGGGAGAGAATGCCTTTGGTGGGAAGGTTAAGAAAAATATTTAAATATCTCCTTTTCCTCAAAAAGTAGGATGCAGCCTGAACCTCTCTGGGCACTTCTGCAGCGAGGAGCAGCAGTCCTGAGTGCCGTTCATGCGTTCGCGCCTTGCTCGGAATCATGGCACATGCCCACCTCACACAATGGGTGCCAAGGATACCAGCACTGCTCTTGCTCTCATCACGGATGACAGTTACACCCGAAATTCCAAGCGCCATGCTTTCTCCGAGGCATTTTGAATGTATTGTTTTCTATATCCTTCATATTCATTTTATCAAGGAAGGTCGGTTTTACTGTCCCTATGTTAAAATTGAGGGAATCACACGCCCAGTGAGGTTAAATCGTTTCCTGACGTGCCCTGGCGTCAAGGAAAAGAAGTGCGTGATGTGCGCCCAGCACTCTCTCCTGAAACCTGCTGTTTTAGCCACTGCATGTACTTCCCTGCTATTACAAAAACCTTTTTACACTAGATACTGATCACAATATTCAGGCATGAAAGCATTTTCAACATGACGTTATGGCAGGGACACGGAAAAATCCAGAGTATACCCAGGGTCTAGTTGTCAAAAAATTATCTATACTAAATCTTTTCAGTCATTCCCCTCATAAAAATGAATTCTGACGGTAGAACTTTTGCTGAGATGTCAAATGCACTCAGTAGGAACAGCAGTGGTACTAACTGTGTTTTTGCACCCTAAAACACTGAGAAGGAATCCGGCAAAACACTTTCTTGCTCACCAAAACGGGGCGCCTTTGATTAAATTTCAGCGGTTCGGTGAATTAACACTTTTTTCATCAAGGCAGAATTCTTAATCCGTTATGTTTTATTCACTTTGGGAAATCTACCTTTGTCAAAAATGGAACAGATTATTTTGGTGTCCGAAATTCACCTGACAAATGTCATTGTTGACATTTTTTCTTTTGGCATTTATAAAGAATAATTTCTATGGGTGTTTCATGTAACGGGATCTCTTCTGACTCCAGGATTTCATAGAATGAGAAATGGATTGTTAGGGCAATCTGAAGCTTTTACGAAAACTTTAATTCACTGAAGAGTCAAAACAATTGTGGGTTACTTAAAGAAAGAAAAGTGTCCTCAATCACCTTTTCCGTAGAGCATTGAAAGAAATTCACACAACTCAATTCCTATTCTCCTCTGTAATTCATAAGTTTTGCATCAAAAGCGGTTTATTCGTTTTCTCTTCATTTCTAAGTCTTACAGAGTAATTATTTAGTTAAAATAATCTTTGTTAAGATCTAAAAGAAACAGATAAATTAGAAAATGATGAATAAGGGAGAGACACGGTGACAGAGTTAGCCTTAGAAACCATTATAATCCTCCTTTGTACAGTTAACAATTTAAATCTTTTGCGGTAACACATTCATTTCTAAGAACACTATAGGGAGATGGAGGAAAAGTTTTTTTCTAGAATCACATACACCAGCATAAAACTTCTGTATTATAGGACAAATCCTGCTTAGGGCATACATAGGTAATCATCGAGATCTGGTATCTCTCTGGGAGAAACTCAAAACGAATTCACTGCGACATGACCTTATTTATAGTCCCAAGAAGTATGTCGATCCATAGGAAAAACGTCCTAGCAAAATAAACCTTGTAAAACAATTTTTATATTAAATTACACTTCTTTCTTGGGAGAGAATGCCTTTGGTGGGAACTTTAAGAAAAATGTTTAAATATCTCCTTTTCCTCAAAAAGTAGGATGCAGCCTGAACCTCTCTGGGCACTTCTGCAGCGAGGAGCAGCAGTCCTGAGTGCCGTTCATGCGTTCGCGCCTTGCTCGGAATCATGGCACATGCCCACCTCACACAATGGGTGCCAAGGATACCAGCACTGCTCTTGCTCTCATCACGGATGACAGTTACACCCGACATTCCAAGCGCCATGCTTTCTCCGAGGCATTTTGAATGTATTGTTTACTATATCCTTCATATTCATTTTATCAAGGAAGGTCGGTTTTACTGTCCCTATGTTAAAATTGAGGGAATCACACGCCCAGTGAGGTTAAATCGTTTCCTGACGTGCCCTGGCGTCAAGGAAAAGAAGTGCATAATGTGCACCCAGCACTCTCTCCTGAAACCTGCTGTTTTAGCCACTGCATGTACTTCCCTGCTATTACAAAAACCTTTTTACACTAGATACTGATCACAATATTCAGGCATGAAAGCATTTTCAACATGACGTTATGGCAGGGACACGGAAAAATCCAGAGTATACCCAGGGTCTAGTTGTCAAAAAATTATCTATACTAAATCTTTTCAGTCATTCCCCTCATAAAAATGAATTCTGACGGTAGAACTTTTGCTGAGATGTCAAATGCACTCAGTAGGAACAGCAGTGGTACTAACTGTGTTTTTGCACCCTAAAACACTGAGAAGGAATCCGGCAAAACACTTTCTTGCTCACCAAAACGGGGCGCCTTTGATTAAATTTCAGCGGTTCGGTGAATTAACACTTTTTTCATCAAGGCAGAATTCTTAATCCGTTATGTTTTATTCACTTTGGGAAATCTACCTTTGTCAAAAATGGAACAGATTATTTTGGTGTCCGAAATTCACCTGACAAATGTCATTGTTGACATTTTTTCTTTTGGCATTTATAAAGAATAATTTCTATGGGTGTTTCATGTAACGGGATCTCTTCTGACTCCAGGATTTCATAGAATGAGAAATGGATTGTTAGGGCAATCTGAAGCTTTTACGAAAACTTTAATTCACTGAAGAGTCAAAACAATTGTGGGTTACTTAAAGAAAGAAAAGTGTCCTCAATCACCTTTTCCGTAGAGCATTGAAAGAAATTCACACAACTCAATTCCTATTCTCCTCTGTAATTCATAAGTTTTGCATCAAAAGCGGTTTATTCGTTTTCTCTTCATTTCTAAGTCTTACAGAGTAATTATTTAGTTAAAATAATCTTTGTTAAGATCTAAAAGAAACAGATAAATTAGAAAATGATGAATAAGGGAGAGACACGGTGACAGAGTTAGCCTTAGAAACCATTATAATCCTCCTTTGTACAGTTAACAATTTAAATCTTTTGCGGTAACACATTCATTTCTAAGAACACTATAGGGAGATGGAGGAAAAGTTTTTTTCTAGAATCACATACACCAGCATAAAACTTCTGTATTATAGGACAAATCCTGCTTAGGGCATACATAGGTAATCATCGAGATCTGGTATCTCTCTGGGAGAAACTCAAAACGAATTCACTGCGACATGACCTTATTTATAGTCCCAAGAAGTATGTCGATCCATAGGAAAAACGTCCTAGCAAAATAAACCTTGTAAAACAATTTTTATATTAAATTACACTTCTTTCTTGGGAGAGAATGCCTTTGGTGGGAACTTTAAGAAAAATGTTTAAATATCTCCTTTTCCTCAAAAAGTAGGATGCAGCCTGAACCTCTCTGGGCACTTCTGCAGCGAGGAGCAGCAGTCCTGAGTGCCGTTCATGCGTTCGCGCCTTGCTCGGAATCATGGCACATGCCCACCTCACACAATGGGTGCCAAGGATACCAGCACTGCTCTTGCTCTCATCACGGATGACAGTTACACCCGACATTCCAAGCGCCATGCTTTCTCCGAGGCATTTTGAATGTATTGTTTACTATATCCTTCATATTCATTTTATCAAGGAAGGTCGGTTTTACTGTCCCTATGTTAAAATTGAGGGAATCACACGCCCAGTGAGGTTAAATCGTTTCCTGACGTGCCCTGGCGTCAAGGAAAAGAAGTGCATAATGTGCACCCAGCACTCTCTCCTGAAACCTGCTGTTTTAGCCACTGCATGTACTTCCCTGCTATTACAAAAACCTTTTTACACTAGATACTGATCACAATATTCAGGCATGAAAGCATTTTCAACATGACGTTATGGCAGGGACACGGAAAAATCCAGAGTATACCCAGGGTCTAGTTGTCAAAAAATTATCTATACTAAATCTTTTCAGTCATTCCCCTCATAAAAATGAATTCTGACGGTAGAACTTTTGCTGAGATGTCAAATGCACTCAGTAGGAACAGCAGTGGTACTAACTGTGTTTTTGCACCCTAAAACACTGAGAAGGAATCCGGCAAAACACTTTCTTGCTCACCACCACGGGGCGCCTTTGATTAAATTTCAGCGGTTCGGTGTATTAACACTTTTTTCATCAAGGCAGAATTCTTAATCCGTTATGTTTTATTCACTTTGGGAAATCTACCTTTGTCAAAAATGGAACAGATTATTTTGGTGTCCGAAATTCACCTGACAAATGTCATTGTTGACATTTTTTCTTTTGGCATTTATAAAGAATAATTTCTATGGGTGTTTCATGTAACGGGATCTCTTCTGACTCCAGGATTTCATAGAATGAGAAATGGATTGTTAGGGCAATCTGAAGCTTTTACGAAAACTTTAATTCACTGAAGAGTCAAAACAATTGTGGGTTACTTAAAGAAAGAAAAGTGTCCTCAATCACCTTTTCCGTAGAGCAGGGAAAGAAATTCACACAACTCAATTCCTATTCTCCTCTGTAATTCATAAGTTTTGCATCAAAAGCGGTTTATTCGTTTTCTCTTCATTTCTAAGTCTTACAGAGTAATTATTTAGTTAAAATAATCTTTGTTAAGATCTAAAAGAAACAGATAAATTAGAAAATGATGAATAAGGGAGAGACACGGTGACAGAGTTAGCCTTAGAAACCAATATAATCCTCCTTTGTACAGTTAACAATTTAAATCTTTTGCGGTAACACATTCATTTCTAAGAACACTATAGGGAGATGGAGGAAAAGTTTTTTTCTAGAATCACATACACCAGCATAAAACTTCTGTATTATAGGACAAATCCTGCTTAGGGAATACATAGGTAATCATCGAGATCTGGTATCTCTCTGGGAGAAACTCAAAACGAATTCAGTGCGACATGACCTTATTTATAGTCCCAAGAAGTATGTCGATCCATAGGAAAAACGTCCTAGCAAAATAAACCTTGTAAAACAATTTTTATATTAAATTACACTTCTTTCTTGGGAGAGAATGCCTTTGGTGGGAAGGTTAAGAAAAATGTTTAAATATCTCCTTTTCCTTAAAAAGTAGGATGCAGCCTGAACCTCTCTGGGCACTTCTGCAGCGAGGAGCAGCAGTCCTGAGTGCCGTTCATGCGTTCGCGCCTTGCTCGGAATCATGGCACATGCCCACCTCACACAATGGGTGCCAAGGATACCAGCACTGCTCTTGCTCTCATCACGGATGACAGTTACACCCGACATTCCAAGCGCCATGCTTTCTCCGAGGCATTTTGAATGTATTGTTTTCTATATCCTTCATATTCATTTCATCAAGGAAGGTCGGTTTTACTGTCCCTATGTTAAAATTGAGGGAATCACACGCCCAGTGAGGTTAAATCGTTTCCTGACGTGCCCTGGCGTCAAGGAAAAGAAGTGCGTGATGTGCGCCCAGCACTCTCTCCTGAAACCTGCGGTTTTAGCCACTGCATGTACTTCCCTGCTATTACAAAAACCTTTTTACACTTGATACTGATCACAATATTCAGGCATGAAAGCATTTTCAACATGACGTTATGGCAGGGACACGGAAAAATCCAGAGTATACCCAGGGTCTAGTTGTCAAAAAATTATCTATACTAAATCTTTTCAGTCATTCCCCTCATAAAAATGAATTCTGACGGTAGAACTTTTGCTGAGATGTCAAATGCACTCAGTAGGAACAGCAGTGGTACTAACTGTGTTTTTGCACCCTAAAACACTGAGAAGGAATCCGGCAAAACACTTTCTTGCTCACCACCACGGGGCGCCTTTGATTAAATTTCAGCGGTTCGGTGAATTAACACTTTTTTCAACAAGGCACAATTCTTAATCAGTTATGTTTTATTCACTTTGGGAAATCTACCTTTGTCAAAAAAGGAGCAGATTATTTTGGTGTCCGAAATTCACCTGACAAATGTCATTGTTGACATTTTTTCTTTTGGCATTTATAAAGAATAATTTCTATGGGTGTTTCATGTATCGGGATCTCTTCTGACTCCAGGATTTCATAGAATGAGAAATGGATTGTTAGGGCAATCTGAAGCTTTTACGAAAACTTTAATTCACTGAAGAGTCAAAACAATTGTGGGTTACTTAAAGAAAGAAAAGTGTCCTCAATCACCTTTTCCGTAGAGCAAGGAAACAAATTCACATAACTTAATTCCTATTCTCCTTTGTCATTCATAAATTTTGCATCAAAAGCGGTTTATTCGTTTTCTCTTCATTTCTAAGTCTTACAGAGTAATTATTTAGTTAAAATAAAATTTGTTAAGATTTAAAAGAAACAGATAAATTAGAAAATGATGAATAAGGGAGAGACACGGTGACAGAGTTAGCCTTAGAAACCATTATAATCCTCCTTTGTACAGTTAACAGTTTAAATCTTTTGCGGTAACACATTCATTTCTAAGAACACTATAGGGAGATGGAGGAAAAGTTTTTTTCTAGAATCACATACACCAGCATAAAACTTCTGTATTATAGGACAAATCCTGCTTAGTGCATACATAGGTAATCATCGAGATCTGGTATCTCTCTGGAAGAAACTCAAAACGAATTCACTGCGACATGACCTTATTTATAGTCCCAAGAAGTATGTCGATCCATAGGAAAAACGTCCTAGCAAAATAAACCTTGTAAAACAATTTTTATATTAAATTACACTTCTTTCTTGGGAGAGAATGCCTTTGGTGGGAAGGTTAAGAAAAATATTTAAATATCTCCTTTTCCTCAAAAAGTAGGATGCAGCCTGAACCTCTCTGGGCACTTCTGCAGCGAGGAGCAGCATTCCTGAGTGCCGTTCATGCGTTCGCGCCTTGCTCGGAATCATGGCACATGCCCACCTCACACAATGGGTGCCAAGGATACCAGCACTGCTCTTGCTCTCATCACGGATGACATTTACACCCGAAATTCCAAGCGCCATGCTTTCTCCGAGGCATTTTGAATGTATTGTTTTCTATATCCTTCATATTCATTTTATCAAGGAAGGTCGGTTTTACTGTCCCTATGTTAAAATTGAGGGAATCACACGCCCAGTGAGGTTAAATCGTTTCCTGACGTGCCCTGGCGTCAAGGAAAAGAAGTGCGTGATGTGCGCCCAGCACTCTCTCCTGAAACCTGCGGTTTTAGCCACTGCATGTACTTCCCTGCTATTACAAAAACCTTTTTACACTAGATACTGATCACAATATTCAGGCATGAAAGCATTTTCAACATGACGTTATGGCAGGGACACGGAAAAATCCAGAGTATACCCAGGGTCTAGTTGTCAAAAAATTATCTATACTAAATCTTTTCAGTCATTCCCCTCATAAAAATGAATTCTGACGGTAGAACTTTTGCTGAGATGTCAAATGCACTCAGTAGGAACAGCAGTGGTACTAACTGTGTTTTTGCACCCTAAAACACTGAGAAGGAATCCGGCAAAACACTTTCTTGCTCACCACCACGGGGCGCCTTTGATTAAATTTCAGCGGTTCGGTGTATTAACACTTTTTTCATCAAGGCAGAATTCTTAATCCGTTATGTTTTATTCACTTTGGGAAATCTACCTTTGTCAAAAATGGAACAGATTATTTTGGTGTCCGAAATTCACCTGACAAATGTCATTGTTGACATTTTTTCTTTTGGCATTTATAAAGAATAATTTCTATGGGTGTTTCATGTAACGGGATCTCTTCTGACTCCAGGATTTCATAGAATGAGAAATGGATTGTTAGGGCAATCTGAAGCTTTTACGAAAACTTTAATTCACTGAAGAGTCAAAACAATTGTGGGTTACTTAAAGAAAGAAAAGTGTCCTCAATCACCTTTTCCGTAGAGCAGGGAAAGAAATTCACACAACTCAATTCCTATTCTCCTCTGTAATTCATAAGTTTTGCATCAAAAGCGGTTTATTCGTTTTCTCTTCATTTCTAAGTCTTACAGAGTAATTATTTAGTTAAAATAATCTTTGTTAAGATCTAAAAGAAACAGATAAATTAGAAAATGATGAATAAGGGAGAGACACGGTGACAGAGTTAGCCTTAGAAACCAATATAATCCTCCTTTGTACAGTTAACAATTTAAATCTTTTGCGGTAACACATTCATTTCTAAGAACACTATAGGGAGATGGAGGAAAAGTTTTTTTCTAGAATCACATACACCAGCATAAAACTTCTGTATTATAGGACAAATCCTGCTTAGGGAATACATAGGTAATCATCGAGATCTGGTATCTCTCTGGGAGAAACTCAAAACGAATTCACTGCGACATGACCTTATTTATAGTCCCAAGAAGTATGTCGATCCATAGGAAAAACGTCCTAGCAAAATAAACCTTGTAAAACAATTTTTATATTAAATTACACTTCTTTCTTGGGAGAGAATGCCTTTGGTGGGAAGGTTAAGAAAAATGTTTAAATATCTCCTTTTCCTTAAAAAGTAGGATGCAGCCTGAACCTCTCTGGGCACTTCTGCAGCGAGGAGCAGCAGTCCTGAGTGCCGTTCATGCGTTCGCGCCTTGCTCGGAATCATGGCACATGCCCACCTCACACAATGGGTGCCAAGGATACCAGCACTGCTCTTGCTCTCATCACGGATGACAGTTACACCCGACATTCCAAGCGCCATGCTTTCTCCGAGGCATTTTGAATGTATTGTTTTCTATATCCTTCATATTCATTTCATCAAGGAAGGTCGGTTTTACTGTCCCTATGTTAAAATTGAGGGAATCACACGCCCAGTGAGGTTAAATCGTTTCCTGACGTGCCCTGGCGTCAAGGAAAAGAAGTGCGTGATGTGCGCCCAGCACTCTCTCCTGAAACCTGCGGTTTTAGCCACTGCATGTACTTCCCTGCTATTACAAAAACCTTTTTACACTTGATACTGATCACAATATTCAGGCATGAAAGCATTTTCAACATGACGTTATGGCAGGGACACGGAAAAATCCAGAGTATACCCAGGGTCTAGTTGTCAAAAAATTATCTATACTAAATCTTTTCAGTCATTCCCCTCATAAAAATGAATTCTGACGGTAGAACTTTTGCTGAGATGTCAAATGCACTCAGTAGGAACAGCAGTGGTACTAACTGTGTTTTTGCACCCTAAAACACTGAGAAGGAATCCGGCAAAACACTTTCTTGCTCACCACCACGGGGCGCCTTTGATTAAATTTCAGCGGTTCGGTGAATTAACACTTTTTTCATCAAGGCAGAATTCTTAATCAGTTATGTTTTATTCACTTTGGGAAATCTACCTTTGTCAAAAAAGGAGCAGATTATTTTGGTGTCCGAAATTCACCTGACAAATGTCATTGTTGACATTTTTTCTTTTGGCATTTATAAAGAATAATTTCTATGGGTGTTTCATGTATCGGGATCTCTTCTGACTCCAGGATTTCATAGAATGAGAAATGGATTGTTAGGGCAATCTGAAGCTTTTACGAAAACTTTAATTCACTGAAGAGTCAAAACAATTGTGGGTTACTTAAAGAAAGAAAAGTGTCCTCAATCACCTTTTCCGTAGAGCAAGGAAACAAATTCACATAACTTAATTCCTATTCTCCTTTGTCATTCATAAATTTTGCATCAAAAGCGGTTTATTCGTTTTCTCTTCATTTCTAAGTCTTACAGAGTAATTATTTAGTTAAAATAAAATTTGTTAAGATTTAAAAGAAACAGATAAATTAGAAAATGATGAATAAGGGAGAGACACGGTGACAGAGTTAGCCTTAGAAACCATTATAATCCTCCTTTGTACAGTTAACAGTTTAAATCTTTTGCGGTAACACATTCATTTCTAAGAACACTATAGGGAGATGGAGGAAAAGTTTTTTTCTAGAATCACATACACCAGCATAAAACTTCTGTATTATAGGACAAATCCTGCTTAGTGCATACATAGGTAATCATCGAGATCTGGTATCTCTCTGGAAGAAACTCAAAACGAATTCACTGCGACATGACCTTATTTATAGTCCCAAGAAGTATGTCGATCCATAGGAAAAACGTCCTAGCAAAATAAACCTTGTAAAACAATTTTTATATTAAATTACACTTCTTTCTTGGGAGAGAATGCCTTTGGTGGGAAGGTTAAGAAAAATATTTAAATATCTCCTTTTCCTCAAAAAGTAGGATGCAGCCTGAACCTCTCTGGGCACTTCTGCAGCGAGGAGCAGCATTCCTGAGTGCCGTTCATGCGTTCGCGCCTTGCTCGGAATCATGGCACATGCCCACCTCACACAATGGGTGCCAAGGATACCAGCACTGCTCTTGCTCTCATCACGGATGACATTTACACCCGAAATTCCAAGCGCCATGCTTTCTCCGAGGCATTTTGAATGTATTGTTTTCTATATCCTTCATATTCATTTTATCAAGGAAGGTCGGTTTTACTGTCCCTATGTTAAAATTGAGGGAATCACACGCCCAGTGAGGTTAAATCGTTTCCTGACGTGCCCTGGCGTCAAGGAAAAGAAGTGCGTGATGTGCGCCCAGCACTCTCTCCTGAAACCTGCGGTTTTAGCCACTGCATGTACTTCCCTGCTATTACAAAAACCTTTTTACACTAGATACTGATCACAATATTCAGGCATGAAAGCATTTTCAACATGACGTTATGGCAGGGACACGGAAAAATCCAGAGTATACCCAGGGTCTAGTTGTCAAAAAATTATCTATACTAAATCTTTTCAGTCATTCCCCTCATAAAAATGAATTCTGACGGTAGAACTTTTGCTGAGATGTCAAATGCACTCAGTAGGAACAGCAGTGGTACTAACTGTGTTTTTGCACCCTAAAACACTGAGAAGGAATCCGGCAAAACACTTTCTTGCTCACCAAAACGGGGCGCCTTTGATTAAATTTCAGCGGTTCGGTGAATTAACACTTTTTTCATCAAGGCAGAATTCTTAATCCGTTATGTTTTATTCACTTTGGGAAATCTACCTTTGTCAAAAATGGAACAGATTATTTTGGTGTCCGAAATTCACCTGACAAATGTCATTGTTGACATTTTTTCTTTTGGCATTTATAAAGAATAATTTCTATGGGTGTTTCATGTAACGGGATCTCTTCTGACTCCAGGATTTCATAGAATGAGAAATGGATTGTTAGGGCAATCTGAAGCTTTTACGAAAACTTTAATTCACTGAAGAGTCAAAACAATTGTGGGTTACTTAAAGAAAGAAAAGTGTCCTCAATCACCTTTTCCGTAGAGCAGGGAAAGAAATTCACACAACTCAATTCCTATTCTCCTCTGTAATTCATAAGTTTTGCATCAAAAGCGGTTTATTCGTTTTCTCTTCATTTCTAAGTCTTACAGAGTAATTATTTAGTTAAAATAATCTTTGTTAAGATCTAAAAGAAACAGATAAATTAGAAAATGATGAATAAGGGAGAGACACGGTGACAGAGTTAGCCTTAGAAACCATTATAATCCTCCTTTGTACAGTTAACAATTTAAATCTTTTGCGGTAACACATTCATTTCTAAGAACACTATAGGGAGATGGAGGAAAAGTTTTTTTCTAGAATCACATACACCAGCATAAAACTTCTGTATTATAGGACAAATCCTGCTTAGGGCATACATAGGTAATCATCGAGATCTGGTATCTCTCTGGGAGAAACTCAAAACGAATTCACTGCGACATGACCTTATTTATAGTCCCAAGAAGTATGTCGATCCATAGGAAAAACGTCCTAGCAAAATAAACCTTGTAAAACAATTTTTATATTAAATTACACTTCTTTCTTGGGAGAGAATGCCTTTGGTGGGAAGGTTAAGAAAAATGTTTAAATATCTCCTTTTCCTCAAAAAGTAGGATGCAGCCTGAACCTCTCTGGGCACTTCTGCAGCGAGGAGCAGCAGTCCTGAGTGCCGTTCATGCGTTCGCGCCTTGCTCGGAATCATGGCACATGCCCACCTCACACAATGGGTGCCAAGGATACCAGCACTGCTCTTGCTCTCATCACGGATGACAGTTACACCCGACATTCCAAGCGCCATGCTTTCTCCGAGGCATTTTGAATGTATTGTTTACTATATCCTTCATATTCATTTTATCAAGGAAGGTCGGTTTTACTGTCCCTATGTTAAAATTGAGGGAATCACACGCCCAGTGAGGTTAAATCGTTTCCTGACGTGCCCTGGCGTCAAGGAAAACAAGTGCATAATGTGCACCCAGCACTCTCTCTTGAAACCTGCGGTTTTAGCCACTGCCTGTACTTCACTGCCTTTACAAAAACCTTTTTACACTTGATACTGATCACAATATTCAGGCATGAAAGCATTTTCAACATGACTTTATGGCAGGGACACGGAAAAATCCAGAGTATACCCAGAGTCTAGTTGTCAAAAAATTATCTATACTAAATCTTTTCAGTCATTCCCCTCTTAAAAATGAATTCTGACGGTAGAACTTTTGCTGAGATGTCAAATGCACTCAGTAGGAACAGCAGTGGTACTAACTGTGTTTTTGCACCCTAAAACACTGAGAAGGAATCCGGCAAAACACTTTCTTGCTCACCAAAACGGGGCGCCTTTGATTAAATTTCAGCGGTTCGGTGAATTAACACTTTTTTCATCAAGGCAGAATTCTTAATCAGTTATGTTTTATTCACTTTGGGAAATCTACCTTTGTCAAAAATGGAACAGATTATTTTGGTGTCCGAAATTCACCTGACAAATGTCATTGTTGACATTTTTTCTTTTGGCATTTATAAAGAATAATTTCTATGGGTGTTTCATGTAACGGGATCTCTTCTGACTCCAGGATTTCATAGAATGAGAAATGGATTGTTAGGGCAATCTGAAGCTTTTACGAAAACTTTAATTCACTGAAGAGTCAAAACAATTGTGGGTTACTTAAAGAAAGAAAAGTGTCCTCAATCACCTTTTCCGTAGAGCAGGGAAAGAAATTCACATAACTCAATTCCTATTCTCCTCTGTAATTCATAAGTTTTGCATCAAAAGCGGTTTATTCGTTTTCTCTTCATTTCTAAGTCTTACAGAGTAATTATTTAGTTAAAATAATCTTTGTTAAGATCTAAAAGAAACAGATAAATTAGAAAATGATGAATAAGGGAGAGACACGGTGACAGAGTTAGCCTTAGAAACCATTATAATCCTCCTTTGTACAGTTAACAATTTAAATCTTTTGCGGTAACACATTCATTTCTAAGAACACTATAGGGAGATGGAGGAAAAGTTTTTTTCTAGAATCACATACACCAGCATAAAACTTCTGTATTATAGGACAAATCCTGCTTAGGGCATACATAGGTAATCATCGAGATCTGGTATCTCTCTGGGAGAAACTCAAAACGAATTCACTGCGACATGACCTTATTTATAGTCCCAAGAAGTATGTCGATCCATAGGAAAAACGTCCTAGCAAAATAAACCTTGTAAAACAATTTTTATATTAAATTACACTTCTTTCTTGGGAGAGAATGCCTTTGGTGGGAAGGTTAAGAAAAATGTTTAAATATCTCCTTTTCCTCAAAAAGTAGGATGCAGCCTGAACCTCTCTGGGCACTTCTGCAGCGAGGAGCAGCAGTCCTGAGTGCCGTTCATGCGTTCGCGCCTTGCTCGGAATCATGGCACATGCCCACCTCACACAATGGGTGCCAAGGATACCAGCACTGCTCTTGCTCTCATCACGGATGACAGTTACACCCGACATTCCAAGCGCCATGCTTTCTCCGAGGCATTTTGAATGTATTGTTTTCTATATCCTTCATATTCATTTCATCAAGGAAGGTCGGTTTTACTGTCCCTATGTTAAAATTGAGGGAATCACACGCCCAGTGAGGTTAAATCGTTTCCTGACGTGCCCTGGCGTCAATAAAAAGAAGTGCGTGATGTGCGCCCAGCACTCTCTCCTGAAACCTGCGGTTTTAGCCACTGCATGTACTTCCCTGCTATTACAAAAACCTTTTTACACTAGATACTGATCACAATATTCAGGCATGAAAGCATTTTCAACATGACGTTATGGCAGGGACACGGAAAAATCCAGAGTATACCCAGGGTCTAGTTGTCAAAAAATTATCTATACTAAATCATTTCAGTCATTCCCCTCATAAAAATGAATTCTGACGGTAGAACTTTTGCTGAGATGTCAAATGCACTCAGTAGGAACAGCAGTGGTACTAACTGTGTTTTTGCACCCTAAAACACTGAGAAGGAATCCGGCAAAACACTTTCTTGCTCACCACCACGGGGCGCCTTTGATTAAATTTCAGCGGTTCGGTGAATTAACACTTTTTTCATCAAGGCAGAATTCTTAATCAGTTATGTTTTATTCACTTTGGGAAATCTACCTTTGTCAAAAATGGAACAGATTATTTTGGTGTCCGAAATTCACCTGACAAATGTCATTGTTGACATTTTTTCTTTTGGCATTTATAAAGAATAATTTCTATGGGTGTTTCATGTAACGGGATCTCTTCTGACTCCAGGATTTCATAGAATGAGAAATGGATTGTTAGGGCAATCTGAAGCTTTTACGAAAACTTTAATTCACTGAAGAGTCAAAACAATTGTGGGTTACTTAAAGAAAGAAAAGTGTCCTCAATCACCTTTTCCGTAGAGCAGGGAAAGAAATTCACATAACTCAATTCCTATTCTCCTCTGTAATTCATAAGTTTTGCATCAAAAGTGGTTTATTCGTTTTCTCTTCATTTCTAAGTCTTACAGAGTAATTATTTAGTTAAAATAATCTTTGTTAAGATTTAGAAGAAACAGATAAATTAGAAAATGATGAATAAGGGAGAGACACGGTGACAGATTTAGCCTTAGAAACCATTATAATCCTCCTTTGTACAGTTAACAGTTTAAATCTTTTGCGGTAACACATTCATTTCTAAGAACGCTATAGGGAGATGGAGGAAAAGTTTTTTTCTAGAATCACATACACCAGCATAAAACTTCTGTATTATAGGACAAATCCTGCTTAGTGCATACATAGGTAATCATCGAGATCTGGTATCTCTCTGGAAGAAACTCAAAACGAATTCACTGCGACATGACCTTATTTATAGTCCCAAGAAGTATGTCGATCGATAGGATAAACGTACTAGCAAAATAAACCTTGTAAAACAATTTTTATATTAAATTACACTTCTTTCTTGGGAGAGAATGCCTTTGGTGGGAAGGTTATGAAAAATGTTTAAATATCGGCTTTTCCTTAGAAAGTAGGATGCAGCCTGAACCTCTCTGGGCACTTCTGCTGCGAGGAGCAGCAGTCCTGAGTGCCGTTCATGCGTTCGCGCCTTGCTCGGAATCATGGCACATGCCCACCTCACACAATGGGTGCCAAGGATACCAGCACTGCTCTTGCTCTCAACACGGATGACAGTTACACCCGACAATCCAAGCGCCATGCTTTCTCCGAGGCATTTTGAATGTATTGTTTACTATATCCTTCATATTCATTTTATCAAGGAAGGTCGGTTTTACTGTCCCTATGTTAAAATTGAGGGAATCACACGCCCAGTGAGGTTAAATCGTTTCCTGACGTGCCCTGGCGTCAAGGAAAACAAGTGCATAATGTGCGCCCAGCACTCTCTCTTGAAACCTGCGGTTTTAGCCACTGCCTGTACTTCACTGCCTTTACAAAAACCTTTTTACACTTGATACTGATCACAATATTCAGGCATGAAAGCATTTTCAACATGACTTTATGGCAGGGACACGGAAAAATCCAGAGTATACCCAGAGTCTAGTTGTCAAAAAATTATCTATACTAAATCTTTTCAGTCATTCCCCTCTTAAAAATGAATTCTGACGGTAGAACTTTTGCTGAGATGTCAAATGCACTCAGTAGGAACAGCAGTGGTACTAACTGTGTTTTTGCACCCTAAAACACTGAGAAGAAATCCGGCAAAACACTTTCTTGCTCACCACCACGGGGCGCCTTTGATTAAATTTCAGCGGTTCGGTGAATTAACACTTTTTTCATCAAGGCACAATTCTTAATCAGTTATGTTTTATTCACTTTGGGAAATCTACCTTTGTCAAAAAAGGAACAGATTATTTTGGTGTCCGAAATTCACCTGACAAATGTCATTGTTGACATTTTTCCTTTTGGCATTTATAAAGAATAATTTCTATGGGGGTTTCATGTATCGGGATCTCTTCTGACTCCAGGATTTCATAGAATGAGAAATGTATTGTTAGGGCAATCTGAAGCTTTTACGAAAACTTTAATTCACTGAAGAGTCAAAACAATTGTGGGTTACTTAAAGAAAGAAAAGTGTCCTCAATCACCTTTTCCGTAGAACAAGGAAAGAAATTCACATAACTTAATT
This sequence comes from Manis pentadactyla, assembly GCF_030020395.1. Lineage (NCBI taxonomy): Eukaryota > Metazoa > Chordata > Mammalia > Pholidota > Manidae > Manis > Manis pentadactyla. The sequence goes on from NC_080035.1 coordinate 4,475,664, forward strand.
CCTATTCTCCTTTGTCATTCATAAATTTTGCATCAAAAGCGGTTTATTCGTTTTCTCTTCATTTCTAAGTCTTACAGAGTAATTATTTAGTTAAAATAATCTTTGTTAAGATTTAAAAGAAACAGATAAATTAGAAAATGATGAATAAGGGAGAGACACGGTGACAGATTTAGCCTTAGAAACCATTATAATCCTCCTTTGTACAGTTAACAGTTTAAATCTTTTGCGGTAACACATTCATTTCTAAGAACGCTATAGGGAGATGGAGGAAAAGTTTTTTTCTAGAATCACATACACCAGCATAAAACTTCTGTATTATAGGACAAATCCTGCTTAGTGCATACATAGGTAATCATCGAGATCTGGTATCTCTCTGGAAGAAACTCAAAACGAATTCACTGCGACATGACCTTATTTATAGTCCCAAGAAGTATGTCGATCGATAGGATAAACGTACTAGCAAAATAAACCTTGTAAAACAATTTTTATATTAAATTACACTTCTTTCTTGGGAGAGAATGCCTTTGGTGGGAAGGTTAAGAAAAATGTTTAAATATCGGCTTTTCCTTAAAAAGTAGGATGCAGCCTGAACCTCTCTGGGCACTTCTGCAGCGAGGAGCAGCAGTCCTGAGTGCCGTTCATGCGTTCGCGCCTTGCTCGGAATCATGGCACATGCCCACCTCACACAATGGGTGCCAAGGATACCAGTACTGCTCTTGCTCTCATCACGGATGACAGTTACACCCGACATTCCAAGCGCCATGCTTTCTCCGAGGCATTTTTAATGTATTGTTTACTATATCCTTCATATTCATTTTATCAAGGAAGGTCGGTTTTACTGTCCCTATGTTAAAATTGAGGGAATCACACGCCCAGTGAGGTTAAATTGTTTCCTGACGTGCCCTGGCGTCAAGGTAAACAAGTGCATAATGTGCGCCCAGCACTCTCTCTTGAAACCTGCGGTTTTAGCCACTGCCTGTACTTCACTGCCTTTACAAAAACCTTTTTACACTTGATACTGATCACAATATTCAGGCATGAAAGCATTTTCAACATGACTTTATGGCAGGGACACGGAAAAATCCAGAGTATACCCAGAGTCTAGTTGTCAAAAAATTATCTATACTAAATCTTTTCAGTCATTCCCCTCTTAAAAATGAATTCTGACGGTAGAACTTTTGCTGAGATGTCAAATGCACTCAGTAGGAACAGCAGTGGTACTAACTGTGTTTTTGCACCCTAAAACACTGAGAAGAAATCCGGCAAAACACTTTCTTGCTCACCACCACGGGGCGCCTTTGATTAAATTTCAGCGGTTCGGTGAATTAACACTTTTTTCATCAAGGCATAATTCTTAATCAGTTATGTTTTATTCACTTTGGGAAATCTACCTTTGTCAAAAAAGGAACAGATTATTTTGGTGTCCGAAATTCACCTGACAAATGTCATTGTTGACATTTTTTCTTTTGGCATTTATAAAGAATAATTTCTATGGGTGTTTCATGTATCGGGATCTCTTCTGACTCCAGGATTTCATAGAATGAGAAATGGATTGTTAGGGCAATCTGAAGTTTTACGAGAACTTTAATTCACTGAAGAGTCAAAACAATTGTGGGTTACTTAAAGAAAGAAAAGTGTGTTCAATCACCTTTTCCGTAGAGCCAGGAAAGAAATTCACATAACTTAATTCCTATTCTCCTTTGTCATTCATAAATTTTGCATCAAAAGCGGTTTATTCGTTTTCTCTTCATTTCTAAGTCTTACAGAGTAATTATTTAGTTAAAATAATCTTTGTTAAGATTTAAAAGAAACAGATAAATTAGAAAATGATGAATAAGGGAGAGACACGGTGACAGATTTAGCCTTAGAAACCATTATAATCCTCCTTTGTACAGTTAACAGTTTAAATCTTTTGCGGTAACACATTCATTTCTAAGAACGCTATAGGGAGATGGAGGAAAAGTTTTTTTCTAGAATCACATACACCAGCATAAAACTTCTGTATTATAGGACAAATCCTGCTTAGGGCATACATAGGTAATCATCGATCTCTGGTATCTCTCTGGAAGAAACTCAAAACGAATTCACTGCGACATGACCTTATTTATAGTCCCAAGAAGTATGTCGATCCATAGGATAAACGTACTAGCAAAATAAACCTTGTAAAACAATTTTTATATTAAATTACACTTCTTTCTTGGGAGAGAATGCCTTTGGTGGGAAGGTTAAGAAAAATGTTTAAATATCGGCTTTTCCTTAGAAAGTAGGATGCAGCCTGAACCTCTCTGGGCACTTCTGCTGCGAGGAGCAGCAGTCCTGAGTGCCGTTCATGCGTTCGCGCCTTGCTCGGAATCATGGCACATGCCCACCTCACACAATGGGTGCCAAGGATACCAGCACTGCTCTTGCTCTCAACACGGATGACAGTTACACCCGACAATCCAAGCGCCATGCTTTCTCCGAGGCATTTTGAATGTATGGTTTACTATATCCTTCATATTCATTTTATCAAGGAAGGTCGGTTTTACTGTCCCTATGTTAAAATTGAGGGAATCACACGCCCAGTGAGGTTAAATTGTTTCCTGACGTGCCCTGGCGTCAAGGAAAACAAGTGCATAATGTGCGCCCAGCACTCTCTCTTGAAACCTGCGGTTTTAGCCACTGCCTGTACTTCACTGCCTTTACAAAAACCTTTTTACACTTGATACTGATCACAATATTCAGGCATGAAAGCATTTTCAACATGACTTATGGCAGGGACACGGAAAAATCCAGAGTATACCCAGAGTCTAGTTGTCAAAAAATTATCTATACTAAATCTTTTCAGTCATTCCCCTCTTAAAAATGAATTCTGACGGTAGAACTTTTGCTGAGATGTCAAATGCACTCAGTAGGAACAGCAGTGGTACTAACTGTGTTTTTGCACCCTAAAACACTGAGAAGAAATCCGGCAAAACACTTTCTTGCTCACCACCACGGGGCGCCTTTGATTAAATTTCAGCGGTTCGGTGAATTAACACTTTTTTCATCAAGGCATAATTCTTAATCAGTTATGTTTTATTCACTTTGGGAAATCTACCTTTGTCAAAAAAGGAACAGATTATTTTGGTGTCCGAAATTCACCTGACAAATGTCATTGTTGACATTTTTCCTTTTGGCATTTATAAAGAATAATTTCTATGGGGGTTTCATGTATCGGGATCTCTTCTGACTCCAGGATTTCATAGAATGAGAAATGGATTGTTAGGGCAATCTGAAGCTTTTACGAAAACTTTAATTCACTGAAGAGTCAAAACAATTGTGGGTTACTTAAAGAAAGAAAAGTGTCCTCAATCACCTTTTCCGTAGAACAAGGAAAGAAATTCACATAACTTAATTCCTATTCTCCTTTGTCATTCATAAATTTTGCATCAAAAGCGGTTTATTCGTTTTCTCTTCATTTCTAAGTCTTACAGAGTAATTATTTAGTTAAAATAATCTTTGTTAAGATTTAAAAGAAACAGATAAATTAGAAAATGATGAATAAGGGAGAGACACGGTGACAGATTTAGCCTTAGAAACCATTATAATCCTCCTTTGTACAGTTAACAGTTTAAATCTTTTGCGGTAACACATTCATTTCTAAGAACGCTATAGGGAGATGGAGGAAAAGTTTTTTTCTAGAATCACATACACCAGCATAAAACTTCTGTATTATAGGACAAATCCTGCTTAGTGCATACATAGGTAATCATCGAGATCTGGTATCTCTCTGGAAGAAACTCAAAACGAATTCACTGCGACATGACCTTATTTATAGTCCCAAGAAGTATGTCGATCGATAGGATAAACGTACTAGCAAAATAAACCTTGTAAAACAATTTTTATATTAAATTACACTTCTTTCTTGGGAGAGAATGCCTTTGGTGGGAAGGTTAAGAAAAATGTTTAAATATCGGCTTTTCCTTAAAAAGTAGGATGCAGCCTGAACCTCTCTGGGCACTTCTGCAGCGAGGAGCAGCAGTCCTGAGTGCCGTTCATGCGTTCGCGCCTTGCTCGGAATCATGGCACATGCCCACCTCACACAATGGGTGCCAAGGATACCAGTACTGCTCTTGCTCTCATCACGGATGACAGTTACACCCGACATTCCAAGCGCCATGCTTTCTCCGAGGCATTTTTAATGTATTGTTTACTATATCCTTCATATTCATTTTATCAAGGAAGGTCGGTTTTACTGTCCCTATGTTAAAATTGAGGGAATCACACGCCCAGTGAGGTTAAATTGTTTCCTGACGTGCCCTGGCGTCAAGGTAAACAAGTGCATAATGTGCGCCCAGCACTCTCTCTTGAAACCTGCGGTTTTAGCCACTGCCTGTACTTCACTGCCTTTACAAAAACCTTTTTACACTTGATACTGATCACAATATTCAGGCATGAAAGCATTTTCAACATGACTTTATGGCAGGGACACGGAAAAATCCAGAGTATACCCAGAGTCTAGTTGTCAAAAAATTATCTATACTAAATCTTTTCAGTCATTCCCCTCTTAAAAATGAATTCTGACGGTAGAACTTTTGCTGAGATGTCAAATGCACTCAGTAGGAACAGCAGTGGTACTAACTGTGTTTTTGCACCCTAAAGCACTGAGAAGAAATCCGGCAAAACACTTTCTTGCTCACCACCACGGGGCGCCTTTGATTAAATTTCAGCGGTTCGGTGAATTAACACTTTTTTCATCAAGGCATAATTCTTAATCAGTTATGTTTTATTCACTTTGGGAAATCTACCTTTGTCAAAAAAGGAACATATTATTTTGGTGTCCGAAATTCACCTGACAAATGTCATTGTTGACATTTTTTCTTTTGGCATTTATAAAGAATAATTTCTATGGGTGTTTCATGTATCGGGATCTCTTCTGACTCCAGGATTTCATAGAATGAGAAATGGATTGTTAGGGCAATCTGAAGTTTTACGAGAACTTTAATTCACTGAAGAGTCAAAACAATTTTGGGTTACTTAAAGAAAGAAAAGTGTGTTCAATCACCTTTTCCGTAGAGCCAGGAAAGAAATTCACATAACTTAATTCCTATTCTCCTTTGTCATTCATAAATTTTGCATCAAAAGCGGTTTATTCGTTTTCTCTTCATTTCTAAGTCTTACAGAGTAATTATTTAGTTAAAATAATCTTTGTTAAGATTTAAAAGAAACAGATAAATTAGAAAATGATGAATAAGGGAGAGACACGGTGACAGATTTAGCCTTAGAAACCATTATAATCCTCCTTTGTACAGTTAACAGTTTAAATCTTTTGCGGTAACACATTCATTTCTAAGAACGCTATAGGGAGATGGAGGAAAAGTTTTTTTCTAGAATCACATACACCAGCATAAAACTTCTGTATTATAGGACAAATCCTGCTTAGTGCATACATAGGTAATCATCGATCTCTGGTATCTCTCTGGAAGAAACTCAAAACGAATTCACTGCGACATGACCTTATTTATAGTCCCAAGAAGTATGTCGATCCATAGGATAAACGTACTAGCAAAATAAACCTTGTAAAACAATTTTTATATTAAATTACACTTCTTTCTTGGGAGAGAATGCCTTTGGTGGGAAGGTTAAGAAAAATGTTTAAATATCGGCTTTTCCTTAGAAAGTAGGATGCAGCCTGAACCTCTCTGGGCACTTCTGCTGCGAGGAGCAGCAGTCCTGAGTGCCGTTCATGCGTTCGCGCCTTGCTCGGAATCATGGCACATGCCCACCTCACACAATGGGTGCCAAGGATACCAGCACTGCTCTTGCTCTCAACACGGATGACAGTTACACCCGACAATCCAAGCGCCATGCTTTCTCCGAGGCATTTTGAATGTATGGTTTACTATATCCTTCATATTCATTTTATCAAGGAAGGTCGGTTTTACTGTCCCTATGTTAAAATTGAGGGAATCACACGCCCAGTGAGGTTAAATTGTTTCCTGACGTGCCCTGGCGTCAAGGAAAACAAGTGCATAATGTGCGCCCAGCACTCTCTCTTGAAACCTGCGGTTTTAGCCACTGCCTGTACTTCACTGCCTTTACAAAAACCTTTTTACACTTGATACTGATCACAATATTCAGGCATGAAAGCATTTTCAACATGACTTTATGGCAGGGACACGGAAAAATCCAGAGTATACCCAGAGTCTAGTTGTCAAAAAATTATCTATACTAAATCTTTTCAGTCATTCCCCTCTTAAAAATGAATTCTGACGGTAGAACTTTTGCTGAGATGTCAAATGCACTCAGTAGGAACAGCAGTGGTACTAACTGTGTTTTTGCACCCTAAAACACTGAGAAGAAATCCGGCAAAACACTTTCTTGCTCACCACCACGGGGCGCCTTTGATTAAATTTCAGCGGTTCGGTGAATTAACACTTTTTTCATCAAGGCATAATTCTTAATCAGTTATGTTTTATTCACTTTGGGAAATCTACCTTTGTCAAAAAAGGAACAGATTATTTTGGTGTCCGAAATTCACCTGACAAATGTCATTGTTGACATTTTTCCTTTTGGCATTTATAAAGAATAATTTCTATGGGGGTTTCATGTATCGGGATCTCTTCTGACTCCAGGATTTCATAGAATGAGAAATGGATTGTTAGGGCAATCTGAAGCTTTTACGAAAACTTTAATTCACTGAAGAGTCAAAACAATTGTGGGTTACTTAAAGAAAGAAAAGTGTCCTCAATCACCTTTTCCGTAGAACAAGGAAAGAAATTCACATAACTTAATTCCTATTCTCCTTTGTCATTCATAAATTTTGCATCAAAAGCGGTTTATTCGTTTTCTCTTCATTTCTAAGTCTTACAGAGTAATTATTTAGTTAAAATAATCTTTGTTAAGATTTAAAAGAAACAGATAAATTAGAAAATGATGAATAAGGGAGAGACACGGTGACAGATTTAGCCTTAGAAACCATTATAATCCTCCTTTGTACAGTTAACAGTTTAAATCTTTTGCGGTAACACATTCATTTCTAAGAACGCTATAGGGAGATGGAGGAAAAGTTTTTTTCTAGAATCACATACACCAGCATAAAACTTCTGTATTATAGGACAAATCCTGCTTAGTGCATACATAGGTAATCATCGAGATCTGGTATCTCTCTGGAAGAAACTGAAAACGAATTCACTGCGACATGACCTTATTTATAGTCCCAAGAAGTATGTCGATCGATAGGATAAACGTACTAGCAAAATAAACCTTGTAAAACAATTTTTATATTAAATTACACTTCTTTCTTGGGAGAGAATGCCTTTGGTGGGAAGGTTAAGAAAAATGTTTAAATATCGGCTTTTCCTTAAAAAGTAGGATGCAGCCTGAACCTCTCTGGGCACTTCTGCAGCGAGGAGCAGCAGTCCTGAGTGCCGTTCATGCGTTCGCGCCTTGCTCGGAATCATGGCACATGCCCACCTCACACAATGGGTGCCAAGGATACCAGTACTGCTCTTGCTCTCATCACGGATGACAGTTACACCCGACATTCCAAGCGCCATGCTTTCTCCGAGGCATTTTTAATGTATTGTTTACTATATCCTTCATATTCATTTTATCAAGGAAGGTCGGTTTTACTGTCCCTATGTTAAAATTGAGGGAATCACACGCCCAGTGAGGTTAAATTGTTTCCTGACGTGCCCTGGCGTCAAGGTAAACAAGTGCATAATGTGCGCCCAGCACTCTCTCTTGAAACCTGCGGTTTTAGCCACTGCCTGTACTTCACTGCCTTTACAAAAACCTTTTTACACTTGATACTGATCACAATATTCAGGCATGAAAGCATTTTCAACATGACTTTATGGCAGGGACACGGAAAAATCCAGAGTATACCCAGAGTCTAGTTGTCAAAAAATTATCTATACTAAATCTTTTCAGTCATTCCCCTCTTAAAAATGAATTCTGACGGTAGAACTTTTGCTGAGATGTCAAATGCACTCAGTAGGAACAGCAGTGGTACTATCTGTGTTTTTGCACCCTAAAACACTGAGAAGAAATCCGGCAAAACACTTTCTTGCTCACCACCACGGGGCGCCTTTGATTAAATTTCAGCGGTTCGGTGAATTAACACTTTTTTCATCAAGGCATAATTCTTAATCAGTTATGTTTTATTCACTTTGGGAAATCTACCTTTGTCAAAAAAGGAACAGATTATTTTGGTGTCCGAAATTCACCTGACAAATGTCATTGTTGACATTTTTCCTTTTGGCATTTATAAAGAATAATTTCTATGGGGGTTTCATGTATCGGGATCTCTTCTGACTCCAGGATTTCATAGAATGAGAAATGGATTGTTAGGGCAATCTGAAGCTTTTACGAAAACTTTAATTCACTGAAGAGTCAAAACAATTGTGGGTTACTTAAAGAAAGAAAAGTGTCCTCAATCACCTTTTCCGTAGAACAAGGAAAGAAATTCACATAACTTAATTCCTATTCTCCTTTGTCATTCATAAATTTTGCATCAAAAGCGGTTTATTCGTTTTCTCTTCATTTCTAAGTCTTACAGAGTAATTATTTAGTTAAAATAATCTTTGTTAAGATTTAAAAGAAACAGATAAATTAGAAAATGATGAATAAGGGAGAGACACGGTGACAGATTTAGCCTTAGAAACCATTATAATCCTCCTTTGTACAGTTAACAGTTTAAATCTTTTGCGGTAACACATTCATTTCTAAGAACGCTATAGGGAGATGGAGGAAAAGTTTTTTTCTAGAATCACATACACCAGCATAAAACTTCTGTATTATAGGACAAATCCTGCTTAGTGCATACATAGGTAATCATCGAGATCTGGTATCTCTCTGGAAGAAACTGAAAACGAATTCACTGCGACATGACCTTATTTATAGTCCCAAGAAGTATGTCGATCGATAGGATAAACGTACTAGCAAAATAAACCTTGTAAAACAATTTTTATATTAAATTACACTTCTTTCTTGGGAGAGAATGCCTTTGGTGGGAAGGTTAAGAAAAATGTTTAAATATCGGCTTTTCCTTAAAAAGTAGGATGCAGCCTGAACCTCTCTGGGCACTTCTGCAGCGAGGAGCAGCAGTCCTGAGTGCCGTTCATGCGTTCGCGCCTTGCTCGGAATCATGGCACATGCCCACCTCACACAATGGGTGCCAAGGATACCAGTACTGCTCTTGCTCTCATCACGGATGACAGTTACACCCGACATTCCAAGCGCCATGCTTTCTCCGAGGCATTTTTAATGTATTGTTTACTATATCCTTCATATTCATTTTATCAAGGAAGGTCGGTTTTACTGTCCCTATGTTAAAATTGAGGGAATCACACGCCCAGTGAGGTTAAATTGTTTCCTGACGTGCCCTGGCGTCAAGGTAAACAAGTGCATAATGTGCGCCCAGCACTCTCTCTTGAAACCTGCGGTTTTAGCCACTGCCTGTACTTCACTGCCTTTACAAAAACCTTTTTACACTTGATACTGATCACAATATTCAGGCATGAAAGCATTTTCAACATGACTTTATGGCAGGGACACGGAAAAATCCAGAGTATACCCAGAGTCTAGTTGTCAAAAAATTATCTATACTAAATCTTTTCAGTCATTCCCCTCTTAAAAATGAATTCTGACGGTAGAACTTTTGCTGAGATGTCAAATGCACTCAGTAGGAACAGCAGTGGTACTAACTGTGTTTTTGCACCCTAAAACACTGAGAAGAAATCCGGCAAAACACTTTCTTGCTCACCACCACGGGGCGCCTTTGATTAAATTTCAGCGGTTCGGTGAATTAACACTTTTTTCATCAAGGCATAATTCTTAATCAGTTATGTTTTATTCACTTTGGGAAATCTACCTTTGTCAAAAAAGGAACAGATTATTTTGGTGTCCGAAATTCACCTGACAAATGTCATTGTTGACATTTTTTCTTTTGGCATTTATAAAGAATAATTTCTATGGGTGTTTCATGTATCGGGATCTCTTCTGACTCCAGGATTTCATAGAATGAGAAATGGATTGTTAGGGCAATCTGAAGTTTTACGAGAACTTTAATTCACTGAAGAGTCAAAACAATTTTGGGTTACTTAAAGAAAGAAAAGTGTGTTCAATCACCTTTTCCGTAGAGCCAGGAAAGAAATTCACATAACTTAATTCCTATTCTCCTTTGTCATTCATAAATTTTGCATCAAAAGCGGTTTATTCGTTTTCTCTTCATTTCTAAGTCTTACAGAGTAATTATTTAGTTAAAATAATCTTTGTTAAGATTTAAAAGAAACAGATAAATTAGAAAATGATGAATAAGGGAGAGACACGGTGACAGATTTAGCCTTAGAAACCATTATAATCCTCCTTTGTACAGTTAACAGTTTAAATCTTTTGCGGTAACACATTCATTTCTAAGAACGCTATAGGGAGATGGAGGAAAAGTTTTTTTCTAGAATCACATACACCAGCATAAAACTTCTGTATTATAGGACAAATCCTGCTTAGTGCATACATAGGTAATCATCGATCTCTGGTATCTCTCTGGAAGAAACTCAAAACGAATTCACTGCGACATGACCTTATTTATAGTCCCAAGAAGTATGTCGATCCATAGGATAAACGTACTAGCAAAATAAACCTTGTAAAACAATTTTTATATTAAATTACACTTCTTTCTTGGGAGAGAATGCCTTTGGTGGGAAGGTTAAGAAAAATGTTTAAATATCGGCTTTTCCTTAGAAAGTAGGATGCAGCCTGAACCTCTCTGGGCACTTCTGCTGCGAGGAGCAGCAGTCCTGAGTGCCGTTCATGCGTTCGCGCCTTGCTCGGAATCATGGCACATGCCCACCTCACACAATGGGTGCCAAGGATACCAGCACTGCTCTTGCTCTCAACACGGATGACAGTTACACCCGACAATCCAAGCGCCATGCTTTCTCCGAGGCATTTTGAATGTATGGTTTACTATATCCTTCATATTCATTTTATCAAGGAAGGTCGGTTTTACTGTCCCTATGTTAAAATTGAGGGAATCACACGCCCAGTGAGGTTAAATTGTTTCCTGACGTGCCCTGGCGTCAAGGAAAACAAGTGCATAATGTGCGCCCAGCACTCTCTCTTGAAACCTGCGGTTTTAGCCACTGCCTGTACTTCACTGCCTTTACAAAAACCTTTTTACACTTGATACTGATCACAATATTCAGGCATGAAAGCATTTTCAACATGACTTATGGCAGGGACACGGAAAAATCCAGAGTATACCCAGAGTCTAGTGGTCAAAAAATTATCTATACTAAATCTTTTCAGTCATTCCCCTCTTAAAAATGAATTCTGACGGTAGAACTTTTGCTGAGATGTCAAATGCACTCAGTAGGAACAGCAGTGGTACTAACTGTGTTTTTGCACCCTAAAACACTGAGAAGAAATCCGGCAAAACACTTTCTTGCTCACCACCACGGGGCGCCTTTGATTAAATTTCAGCGGTTCGGTGAATTAACACTTTTTTCTTCAAGGCATAATTCTTAATCAGTTATGTTTTATTCACTTTGGGAAATCTACCTTTGTCAAAAAAGGAACAGATTATTTTGGTGTCCGAAATTCACCTGACAAATGTCATTGTTGACATTTTTCCTTTTGGCATTTATAAAGAATAATTTCTATGGGTGTTTCATGTATCGGGATCTCTTCTGACTCCAGGATTTCATAGAATGAGAAATGGATTGTTAGGGCAATCTGAAGCTTTTACGAAAACTTTAATTCACTGAAGAGTTAAAACAATTGTGGGTTACTTAAAGAAAGTAAAGTGTCCTCAATCACCTTTTCCGTAGAGCCAGGAAAGAAATTCACATAACTTAATTCCTATTCTCCTTTGTCATTCATAAATTTTGCATCAAAAGCGGTTTATTCGTTTTCTCTTCATTTCTAAGTCTTACAGAGTAATTATTTAGTTAAAATAATCTTTGTTAAGATTTAAAAGAAACAGATAAATTAGAAAATGATGAATAAGGGAGAGACACGGTGACAGATTTAGCCTTAGAAACCATTATAATCCTCCTTTGTACAGTTAACAGTTTAAATCTTTTGCGGTAACACATTCATTTCTAAGAACGCTATAGGGAGATGGAGGAAAAGTTTTTTTCTAGAATCACATACACCAGCATAAAACTTCTGTATTATAGGACAAATCCTGCTTAGTGCATACATAGGTAATCATCGAGATCTGGTATCTCTCTGGAAGAAACTCAAAACGAATTCACTGCGACATGACCTTATTTATAGTCCCAAGAAGTATGTCGATCCATAGGATAAACGTACTAGCAAAATAAACCTTGTAAAACAATTTTTATATTAAATTACACTTCTTTCTTGGGAGAGAATGCCTTTGGTGGGAAGGTTAAGAAAAATGTTTAAATATCGGCTTTTCCTTAAAAAGTAGGATGCAGCCTGAACCTCTCTGGGCACTTCTGCAGCGAGGAGCAGCAGTCCTGAGTGCCGTTCATGCGTTCGCGCCTTGCTCGGAATCATGGCACATGCCCACCTCACACAATGGGTGCCAAGGATACCAGCACTGCTCTTGCTCTCATCACGGATGACAGTTACACCCGACATTCCAAGCGCCATGCTTTCTCCGAGGCATTTTGAATGTATTGTTTACTATATCCTTCATATTCATTTTATCAAGGAAGGTCGGTTTTACTGTCCCTATGTTAAAATTGAGGGAATCACACGCCCAGTGAGGTTAAATCGTTTCCTGACGTGCCCTGGCGTCAAGGAAAACAAGTGCAAAATGTGCGCCCAGCACTCTCTCTTGAAACCTGCGGTTTTAGCCACTGCCTGTACTTCACTGCCTTTACAAAAACCTTTTTACACTTGATACTGATCACAATATTCAGGCATGAAAGCATTTTCAACATGACTTTATGGCAGGGACACGGAAAAATCCAGAGTATACCCAGAGTCTAGTTGTCAAAAAATTATCTATACTAAATCTTTTCAGTCATTCCCCTCTTAAAAATGAATTCTGACGGTAGAACTTTTGCTGAGATGTCAAATGCACTCAGTAGGAACAGCAGTGGTACTAACTGTGTTTTTGCACCCTAAAACACTGAGAAGAAATCCGGCAAAACACTTTCTTGCTCACCACCACGGGGCGCCTTTGATTAAATTTCAGCGGTTCGGTGAATTAACACTTTTTTCATCAAGGCATAATTCTTAATCAGTTATGTTTTATTCACTTTGGGAAATCTACCTTTGTCAAAAAAGGAACAGATTATTTTGGTGTCCGAAATTCACCTGACAAATGTCATTGTTGACATTTTTCCTTTTGGCATTTATAAAGAATAATTTCTATGGGGGTTTCATGTATCGGGATCTCTTCTGACTCCAGGATTTCATAGAATGAGAAATGGATTGTTAGGGCAATCTGAAGCTTTTACGAAAACTTTAATTCACTGAAGAGTCAAAACAATTGTGGGTTACTTAAAGAAAGAAAAGTGTCCTCAATCACCTTTTCCGTAGAACAAGGAAAGAAATTCACATAACTTAATTCCTATTCTCCTTTGTCATTCATAAATTTTGCATCAAAAGCGGTTTATTCGTTTTCTCTTCATTTCTAAGTCTTACAGAGTAATTATTTAGTTAAAATAATCTTTGTTAAGATTTAAAAGAAACAGATAAATTAGAAAATGATGAATAAGGGAGAGACACGGTGACAGATTTAGCCTTAGAAACCATTATAATCCTCCTTTGTACAGTTAACAGTTTAAATCTTTTGCGGTAACACATTCATTTCTAAGAACGCTATAGGGAGATGGAGGAAAAGTTTTTTTCTAGAATCACATACACCAGCATAAAACTTCTGTATTATAGGACAAATCCTGCTTAGTGCATACATAGGTAATCATCGAGATCTGGTATCTCTCTGGAAGAAACTCAAAACGAATTCACTGCGACATGACCTTATTTATAGTCCCAAGAAGTATGTCGATCGATAGGATAAACGTACTAGCAAAATAAACCTTGTAAAACAATTTTTATATTAAATTACACTTCTTTCTTGGGAGAGAATGCCTTTGGTGGAAAGGTTAAGAAAAATGTTTAAATATCGGCTTTTCCTTAAAAAGTAGGATGCAGCCTGAACCTCTCTGGGCACTTCTGCAGCGAGGAGCAGCAGTCCTGAGTGCCGTTCATGCGTTCGCGCCTTGCTCGGAATCATGGCACATGCCCACCTCACACAATGGGTGCCAAGGATACCAGTACTGCTCTTGCTCTCATCACGGATGACAGTTACACCCGACATTCCAAGCGCCATGCTTTCTCCGAGGCATTTTGAATGTATTGTTTACTATATCCTTCATATTCATTTTATCAAGGAAGGTCGGTTTTACTGTCCCTATGTTAAAATTGAGGGAATCACACGCCCAGTGAGGTTAAATTGTTTCCTGACGTGCCCTGGCGTCAAGGTAAACAAGTGCATAATGTGCGCCCAGCACTCTCTCTTGAAACCTGCGGTTTTAGCCACTGCCTGTACTTCACTGCCTTTACAAAAACCTTTTTACACTTGATACTGATCACAATATTCAGGCATGAAAGCATTTTCAACATGACTTTATGGCAGGGACACGGAAAAATCCAGAGTATACCCAGAGTCTAGTTGTCAAAAAATTATCTATACTAAATCTTTTCAGTCATTCCCCTCTTAAAAATGAATTCTGACGGTAGAACTTTTGCTGAGATGTCAAATGCACTCAGTAGGAACAGCAGTGGTACTAACTGTGTTTTTGCACCCTAAAACACTGAGAAGAAATCCGGCAAAACACTTTCTTGCTCACCACCACGGGGCGCCTTTGATTAAATTTCAGCGGTTCGGTGAATTAACACTTTTTTCATCAAGGCATAATTCTTAATCAGTTATGTTTTATTCACTTTGGGAAATCTACCTTTGTCAAAAAAGGAACAGATTATTTTGGTGTCCGAAATTCACCTGACAAATGTCATTGTTGACATTTTTTCTTTTGGCATTTATAAAGAATAATTTCTATGGGTGTTTCATGTATCGGGATCTCTTCTGACTCCAGGATTTCATAGAATGAGAAATGGATTGTTAGGGCAATCTGAAGTTTTACGAGAACTTTAATTCACTGAAGAGTCAAAACAATTTTGGGTTACTTAAAGAAAGAAAAGTGTGTTCAATCACCTTTTCCGTAGAGCCAGGAAAGAAATTCACATAACTTAATTCCTATTCTCCTTTGTCATTCATAAATTTTGCATCAAAAGCGGTTTATTCGTTTTCTCTTCATTTCTAAGTCTTACAGAGTAATTATTTAGTTAAAATAATCTTTGTTAAGATTTAAAAGAAACAGATAAATTAGAAAATGATGAATAAGGGAGAGCCACGGTGACAGATTTAGCCTTAGAAACCATTATAATCCTCCTTTGTACAGTTAACAGTTTAAATCTTTTGCGGTAACACATTCATTTCTAAGAACGCTATAGGGAGATGGAGGAAAAGTTTTTTTCTAGAATCACATACACCAGCATAAAACTTCTGTATTATAGGACAAATCCTGCTTAGTGCATACATAGGTAATCATCGATCTCTGGTATCTCTCTGGAAGAAACTCAAAACGAATTCACTGCGACATGACCTTATTTATAGTCCCAAGAAGTATGTCGATCCATAGGATAAACGTACTAGCAAAATAAACCTTGTAAAACAATTTTTATATTAAATTACACTTCTTTCTTGGGAGAGAATGCCTTTGGTGGGAAGGTTAAGAAAAATGTTTAAATATCGGCTTTTCCTTAGAAAGTAGGATGCAGCCTGAACCTCTCTGGGCACTTCTGCTGCGAGGAGCAGCAGTCCTGAGTGCCGTTCATGCGTTCGCGCCTTGCTCGGAATCATGGCACATGCCCACCTCACACAATGGGTGCCAAGGATACCAACACTGCTCTTGCTCTCAACACGGATGACAGTTACACCCGACAATCCAAGCGCCATGCTTTCTCCGAGGCATTTTGAATGTATGGTTTACTATATCCTTCATATTCATTTTATCAAGGAAGGTCGGTTTTACTGTCCCTATGTTAAAATTGAGGGAATCACACGCCCAGTGAGGTTAAATTGTTTCCTGACGTGCCCTGGCGTCAAGGAAAACAAGTGCATAATGTGCGCCCAGCACTCTCTCTTGAAACCTGCGGTTTTAGCCACTGCCTGTACTTCACTGCCTTTACAAAAACCTTTTTACACTTGATACTGATCACAATATTCAGGCATGAAAGCATTTTCAACATGACTTATGGCAGGGACACGGAAAAATCCAGAGTATACCCAGAGTCTAGTGGTCAAAAAATTATCTATACTAAATCTTTTCAGTCATTCCCCTCTTAAAAATGAATTCTGACGGTAGAACTTTTGCTGAGATGTCAAATGCACTCAGTAGGAACAGCAGTGGTACTAACTGTGTTTTTGCACCCTAAAACACTGAGAAGAAATCCGGCAAAACACTTTCTTGCTCACCACCACGGGGCGCCTTTGATTAAATTTCAGCGGTTCGGTGAATTAACACTTTTTTCTTCAAGGCATAATTCTTAATCAGTTATGTTTTATTCACTTTGGGAAATCTACCTTTGTCAAAAAAGGAACAGATTATTTTGGTGTCCGAAATTCACCTGACAAATGTCATTGTTGACATTTTTCCTTTTGGCATTTATAAAGAATAATTTCTATGGGTGTTTCATGTATCGGGATCTCTTCTGACTCCAGGATTTCATAGAATGAGAAATGGATTGTTAGGGCAATCTGAAGCTTTTACGAAAACTTTAATTCACTGAAGAGTTAAAACAATTGTGGGTTACTTAAAGAAAGTAAAGTGTCCTCAATCACCTTTTCCGTAGAGCCAGGAAAGAAATTCACATAACTTAATTCCTATTCTCCTTTGTCATTCATAAATTTTGCATCAAAAGCGGTTTATTTGTTTTCTCTTCATTTCTAAGTCTTACAGAGTAATTATTTAGTTAAAATAATCTTTGTTAAGATTTAAAAGAAACAGATAAATTAGAAAATGATGAATAAGGGAGAGACACGGTGACAGATTTAGCCTTAGAAACCATTATAATCCTCCTTTGTACAGTTAACAGTTTAAATCTTTTGCGGTAACACATTCATTTCTAAGAACGCTATAGGGAGATGGAGGAAAAGTTTTTTTCTAGAATCACATACACCAGCATAAAACTTCTGTATTATAGGACAAATCCTGCTTAGTGCATACATAGGTAATCATCGATCTCTGGTATCTCTCTGGAAGAAACTCAAAACGAATTCACTGCGACATGACCTTATTTATAGTCCCAAGAAGTATGTCGATCCATAGGATAAACGTACTAGCAAAATAAACCTTGTAAAACAATTTTTATATTAAATTACACTTCTTTCTTGGGAGAGAATGCCTTTGGTGGGAAGGTTAAGAAAAATGTTTAAATATCGGCTTTTCCTTAGAAAGTAGGATGCAGCCTGAACCTCTCTGGGCACTTCTGCTGCGAGGAGCAGCAGTCCTGAGTGCCGTTCATGCGTTCGCGCCTTGCTCGGAATCATGGCACATGCCCACCTCACACAATGGGTGCCAAGGATACCAGCACTGCTCTTGCTCTCAACACGGATGACAGTTACACCCGACAATCCAAGCGCCATGCTTTCTCCGAGGCATTTTGAATGTATGGTTTACTATATCCTTCATATTCATTTTATCAAGGAAGGTCGGTTTTACTGTCCCTATGTTAAAATTGAGGGAATCACACGCCCAGTGAGGTTAAATTGTTTCCTGACGTGCCCTGGCGTCAAGGAAAACAAGTGCATAATGTACGCCCAGCACTCTCTCTTGAAACCTGCGGTTTTAGCCACTGCCTGTACTTCACTGCCTTTACAAAAACCTTTTTACACTTGATACTGATCACAATATTCAGGCATGAAAGCATTTTCAACATGACTTATGGCAGGGACACGGAAAAATCCAGAGTATACCCAGAGTCTAGTGGTCAAAAAATTATCTATACTAAATCTTTTCAGTCATTCCCCTCTTAAAAATGAATTCTGACGGTAGAACTTTTGCTGAGATGTCAAATGCACTCAGTAGGAACAGCAGTGGTACTAACTGTGTTTTTGCACCCTAAAACACTGAGAAGAAATCCGGCAAAACACTTTCTTGCTCACCACCACGGGGCGCCTTTGATTAAATTTCAGCGGTTCGGTGAATTAACACTTTTTTCTTCAAGGCATAATTCTTAATCAGTTATGTTTTATTCACTTTGGGAAATCTACCTTTGTCAAAAAAGGAACAGATTATTTTGGTGTCCGAAATTCACCTGACAAATGTCATTGTTGACATTTTTCCTTTTGGCATTTATAAAGAATAATTTCTATGGGTGTTTCATGTATCGGGATCTCTTCTGACTCCAGGATTTCATAGAATGAGAAATGGATTGTTAGGGCAATCTGAAGCTTTTACGAAAACTTTAATTCACTGAAGAGTTAAAACAATTGTGGGTTACTTAAAGAAAGTAAAGTGTCCTCAATCACCTTTTCCGTAGAGCCAGGAAAGAAATTCACATAACTTAATTCCTATTCTCCTTTGTCATTCATAAATTTTGCATCAAAAGCGGTTTATTCGTTTTCTCTTCATTTCTAAGTCTTACAGAGTAATTATTTAGTTAAAATAATCTTTGTTAAGATTTAAAAGAAACAGATAAATTAGAAAATGATGAATAAGGGAGAGACACGGTGACAGATTTAGCCTTAGAAACCATTATAATCCTCCTTTGTACAGTTAACAGTTTAAATCTTTTGCGGTAACACATTCATTTCTAAGAACGCTATAGGGAGATGGAAAAAAAGTTTTTTTCTAGAATCACATACACCAGCATAAAACTTCTGTATTATAGGACAAATCCTGCTTAGTGCATACATAGGTAATCATCGAGATCTGGTATCTCTCTGGAAGAAACTCAAAACGAATTCACTGCGACATGACCTTATTTATAGTCCCAAGAAGTATGTCGATCCATAGGATAAACGTACTAGCAAAATAAACCTTGTAAAACAATTTTTATATTAAATTACACTTCTTTCTTGGGAGAGAATGCCTTTGGTGGGAAGGTTAAGAAAAATGTTTAAATATCGGCTTTTCCTTAAAAAGTAGGATGCAGCCTGAACCTCTCTGGGCACTTCTGCAGCGAGGAGCAGCAGTCCTGAGTGCCGTTCATGCGTTCGCGCCTTGCTCGGAATCATGGCACATGCCCACCTCACACAATGGGTGCCAAGGATACCAGCACTGCTCTTGCTCTCATCACGGATGACAGTTACACCCGACATTCCAAGCGCCATGCTTTCTCCGAGGCATTTTGAATGTATTGTTTACTATATCCTTCATATTCATTTTATCAAGGAAGGTCGGTTTTACTGTCCCTATGTTAAAATTGAGGGAATCACACGCCCAGTGAGGTTAAATCGTTTCCTGACGTGCCCTGGCGTCAAGGAAAACAAGTGCAAAATGTGCGCCCAGCACTCTCTCTTGAAACCTGCGGTTTTAGCCACTGCCTGTACTTCACTGCCTTTACAAAAACCTTTTTACACTTGATACTGATCACAATATTCAGGCATGAAAGCATTTTCAACATGACTTTATGGCAGGGACACGGAAAAATCCAGAGTATACCCAGAGTCTAGTTGTCAAAAAATTATCTATACTAAATCTTTTCAGTCATTCCCCTCTTAAAAATGAATTCTGACGGTAGAACTTTTGCTGAGATGTCAAATGCACTCAGTAGGAACAGCAGTGGTACTAACTGTGTTTTTGCACCCTAAAACACTGAGAAGAAATCCGGCAAAACACTTTCTTGCTCACCACCACGGGGCGCCTTTGATTAAATTTCAGCGGTTCGGTGAATTAACACTTTTTTCATCAAGGCATAATTCTTAATCAGTTATGTTTTATTCACTTTGGGAAATCTACCTTTGTCAAAAAAGGAACAGATTATTTTGGTGTCCGAAATTCACCTGACAAATGTCATTGTTGACATTTTTCCTTTTGGCATTTATAAAGAATAATTTCTATGGGGGTTTCATGTATCGGGATCTCTTCTGACTCCAGGATTTCATAGAATGAGAAATGGATTGTTAGGGCAATCTGAAGCTTTTACGAAAACTTTAATTCACTGAAGAGTCAAAACAATTGTGGGTTACTTAAAGAAAGAAAAGTGTCCTCAATCACCTTTTCCGTAGAACAAGGAAAGAAATTCACATAACTTAATTCCTATTCTCCTTTGTCATTCATAAATTTTGCATCAAAAGCGGTTTATTCGTTTTCTCTTCATTTCTAAGTCTTACAGAGTAATTATTTAGTTAAAATAATCTTTGTTAAGATTTAAAAGAAACAGATAAATTAGAAAATGATGAATAAGGGAGAGACACGGTGACAGATTTAGCCTTAGAAACCATTATAATCCTCCTTTGTACAGTTAACAGTTTAAATCTTTTGCGGTAACACATTCATTTCTAAGAACGCTATAGGGAGATGGAGGAAAAGTTTTTTTCTAGAATCACATACACCAGCATAAAACTTCTGTATTATAGGACAAATCCTGCTTAGTGCATACATAGGTAATCATCGAGATCTGGTATCTCTCTGGAAGAAACTCAAAACGAATTCACTGCGACATGACCTTATTTATAGTCCCAAGAAGTATGTCGATCGATAGGATAAACGTACTAGCAAAATAAACCTTGTAAAACAATTTTTATATTAAATTACACTTCTTTCTTGGGAGAGAATGCCTTTGGTGGGAAGGTTAAGAAAAATGTTTAAATATCGGCTTTTCCTTAAAAAGTAGGATGCAGCCTGAACCTCTCTGGGCACTTCTGCAGCGAGGAGCAGCAGTCCTGAGTGCCGTTCATGCGTTCGCGCCTTGCTCGGAATCATGGCACATGCCCACCTCACACAATGGGTGCCAAGGATACCAGTACTGCTCTTGCTCTCATCACGGATGACAGTTACACCCGACATTCCAAGCGCCATGCTTTCTCCGAGGCATTTTGAATGTATTGTTTACTATATCCTTCATATTCATTTTATCAAGGAAGGTCGGTTTTACTGTCCCTATGTTAAAATTGAGGGAATCACACGCCCAGTGAGGTTAAATTGTTTCCTGACGTGCCCTGGCGTCAAGGTAAACAAGTGCATAATGTGCGCCCAGCACTCTCTCTTGAAACCTGCGGTTTTAGCCACTGCCTGTACTTCACTGCCTTTACAAAAACCTTTTTACACTTGATACTGATCACAATATTCAGGCATGAAAGCATTTTCAACATGACTTTATGGCAGGGACACGGAAAAATCCAGAGTATACCCAGAGTCTAGTTGTCAAAAAATTATCTATACTAAATCTTTTCAGTCATTCCCCTCTTAAAAATGAATTCTGACGGTAGAACTTTTGCTGAGATGTCAAATGCACTCAGTAGGAACAGCAGTGGTACTAACTGTGTTTTTGCACCCTAAAACACTGAGAAGAAATCCGGCAAAACACTTTCTTGCTCACCACCACGGGGCGCCTTTGATTAAATTTCAGCGGTTCGGTGAATTAACACTTTTTTCATCAAGGCATAATTCTTAATCAGTTATGTTTTATTCACTTTGGGAAATCTACCTTTGTCAAAAAAGGAACAGATTATTTTGGTGTCCGAAATTCACCTGACAAATGTCATTGTTGACATTTTTTCTTTTGGCATTTATAAAGAATAATTTCTATGGGTGTTTCATGTATCGGGATCTCTTCTGACTCCAGGATTTCATAGAATGAGAAATGGATTGTTAGGGCAATCTGAAGTTTTACGAGAACTTTAATTCACTGAAGAGTCAAAACAATTTTGGGTTACTTAAAGAAAGAAAAGTGTGTTCAATCACCTTTTCCGTAGAGCCAGGAAAGAAATTCACATAACTTAATTCCTATTCTCCTTTGTCATTCATAAATTTTGCATCAAAAGCGGTTTATTCGTTTTCTCTTCATTTCTAAGTCTTACAGAGTAATTATTTAGTTAAAATAATCTTTGTTAAGATTTAAAAGAAACAGATAAATTAGAAAATGATGAATAAGGGAGAGCCACGGTGACAGATTTAGCCTTAGAAACCATTATAATCCTCCTTTGTACAGTTAACAGTTTAAATCTTTTGCGGTAACACATTCATTTCTAAGAACGCTATAGGGAGATGGAGGAAAAGTTTTTTTCTAGAATCACATACACCAGCATAAAACTTCTGTATTATAGGACAAATCCTGCTTAGTGCATACATAGGTAATCATCGATCTCTGGTATCTCTCTGGAAGAAACTCAAAACGAATTCACTGCGACATGACCTTATTTATAGTCCCAAGAAGTATGTCGATCCATAGGATAAACGTACTAGCAAAATAAACCTTGTAAAACAATTTTTATATTAAATTACACTTCTTTCTTGGGAGAGAATGCCTTTG